>NC_134648.1:12289805-12596305 GCF_030463565.1 Pelecanus crispus
TACATACACACACTCTCATTTTCTGTGTATTATAGAATTAATTCATATAGGGGCTGCAATGGAGTCTCTGCTGCTCTTGTACAGACTGTCAACTTTGGATTTAAGCTAGTATCAAATGCCCTTTTTAAAGTCAATAGAGGGTCCTGTCACTGGTGGTGTATAACTCTCCCGTTCCTCTGGCTTATTTGTACCTTGTCTTTTGCAAATCTATTTGCTTCCTTTTATACTTTACAAAGGGGAAGAAATTGACTTCCTGATTTTATTACATTGCTTTGTGTTCTCAGTAAACTATTGTCAACTCTGTGGCCGAGGTGTTCAATTTGTTATGTGGGGTTACAGGTATAGTCTCACCAGTGCTATATGAATGAGGATTCTAACAGAAAACCTGCTTTGTTATAAGACAACTAGGTATGTGTAGGGGAAGGTGCATCATAATTATTATTTTTGTGATATGCAGTCTAGCCATAATAGTTGTATTGACCCTTAATGTTACACTCATATTTATTTCAAAACTTATATGAAGATGCTAGATCTTTTCTTTAGCTTATATTGCTCTTCTCATTTTGCTTTCCAAAAGATGTGTTGCTAATGAGCGTCCCTTTCAGTGGCTTAGTTGTGCTTGTCTTTGAGGTTTCTGGTATCAGTGGTGTTACTCACATGATGAGCATTATGCGCATATTCTCAAGTGGCCTACAGTCCGGAAAGGTGTCTGTCAAGGTTGGAATGGGGGAAAAAAAAAGGTCTAAGATCATAACATTACTCCCATTAAAAGCATATTATCAAAATAGTTCTTTAAAATTCATTTCCCTTGATGGCTCTTCACATGAAAAAAATTATCTTCAGATTCCTATGCACTGAACCAAATTCTAGTGTAATTATTCCCATGTGATACCATTGAAAGGAATATAACTGCACAGATAAAAGCAAAATTTGTCTCCATGTTTTTGGTCGAGAACTGAGGAAAGTGAGGGCAGTTTAATCGACCTAAAGAGGGTGTACACACAGTCTGAATCTGGGTTGTGATGCTCATCTTCTTTCCCATTATAAAACAGTTCTGAAACCCAATTAATTTACAGCAGCAACTAATGAGCAGACTGGAATTCTGAAGGCTTGCTCATGAGAGCCCCTAGGGCTGTTCTTTGCCCCTCCAACCCCCATGCTTAATAAGTAAAATCCTAAGATGAAGGCAGTGAGATGGGCAGCCTTTCAAGATGTATCAGATTTTAAGTACTAGTAACTCTGACTCCTTTTAATGGAGTGACATCCTACCACGTGACTCCTGGTACTGCTCCCAAATGATCTTGAGTATATGAAGGAAGGGCTATAGAAAACACTGATTGAATTAGTTTTCTGCTTTGAAGGCATCTCTGATAGTTAAAGAAGGTTGTACAGGACTTGTAATGCAATTAGTAGTTCACAAACAACATCTTCCTCCTTCCAGGAGAAACATGCACACATAGGTATAGCACGGACCTCAGCTACAACCTGGGTAATTTCCAACTATTTGACGCGCATGAGACCACCATGGATTTGTGTATAGTTTACAGTTACTATTCTCATTTGTACTAATGAATGCTGCCTATGTAGAAGGTAGACATGAAAAATTTAGGTCTTTTTATTTTTAAAGAATCATAGAATCATAGAATCATCTAGGTTGGAAAAGACCTTTAAGATCATCCAGTCCAACCATTAACCTACACTACCAAGTCCACTCTAGACTAATCAAGGGTAGACCAGACTAAACCATATCCCGAAGTGCCACATCTACCCGTTTTTTAAACGCCTCCAGGGATGGTGACTCCACCACCCCTCTGGGCAGCCTGTTCCAATGCCTGACCACCCTTTCCGTAAAGAAATTTTTCCTAATTTCCAGTCTAAACCTCCCCTGGCGCAGCTTAAGCCCATTTCCTCTTGTCCTATCGCTAGCTACTTGGGAGAAGAGACCAACACCCACCTCACTACAACCTCCTTTCAGGTAGTTGTGACAACAATGTTTGACAACAAATACGAAACAAACATCTCTAAGCTGTTCCCACTGAGAACAATTAGTAAAGTTTCCGTCTTGGTTTTGTTTGTTTGTGAGATCTAAATGGGAGCAGGGGCATCACTGAATTGCTTTTGAATGCACACTTCGGTAGGCCAGTAGAGTACAAGCCTGGGATGCTGCCAACAGACAGATATCCTGGAAGTGAAGGTAACTCCCTTCCGCATTCTTATTATTGTTTGTATTTTGAATGTGGGAAAGAAACGGCCCTTCACAATTAGTCTCTGTGCTGTCTCACCTTGCATGCAACTGCTAGAAAGACTCTCACTCTATTTTTAAGACGCACCAATTGATAAAAGGTTACGGCTTTTACTACGTATAACTGATCTTTATAGAGGTTCCCCAGATACTTGCTATAGAAAAGAAATGCTGCAGAAAGGAAAGTATTTATGAAGGAGTTTCAGGGGGCTCATTAACTTCCAGAACATGGATGAACTTCAGGTAAAATAAACATTTAAAGGGCAGCCTTGCATTTTAAGGGACAGGTGGCAAGAGTAATTTGTATCTGCAGTTACATTTATAAACACAGCATTTAAGAAACATCAGAAGCTGTAGAAAAGTTTGTCGTCACTGTTTGGTTGCTTACTAAACAGGAAGAAAAATTGCTAGTAAGGAAATTATGTGAAAATAAGAGATACACAAAGTCAAACCTAAGGAGCAGAAACAGTTTGTTTCCAAGGTCACATTAAAAACAACTGCAGCAGCAAACCAACTTTTTTTTTTCTCCTTCCCTTGGTTTTGATTTTAATTTTCTCATACTTAGAATGGGAAATGCTACAAGCAAAGCGGAAAATTTTTGAACTGTTAGGAAGAGATTTTGATGGGTCTCATTGCTGGTCTTAGACACCTTTACAGTGAAAGTGAAGCTGCTTTTTGTGATAATACACATATTCGTGCAAACTGAAAAGCAAACTAGCAATATTGGCTTGCTTTTTTATTTTTCCTCTGGTTATTCTACATCGTTACATCTGTGACTTGAAAATAAGTACTGGATTAATATCTTTGCACATGTTGCAAATTGTTTCTTCTTGTAGGAAGAGAAAGCATCGGTTCTTAACAGTGATGTCTTTAACTAAAATTAGCAAGTGCCTTTTGGAAAAGTCCTCTGACAACAACTGCATAGCATCTCACTGCAGGAAATCTTTAGACCAGCAGATGACTTGAGTGTGTGTGTGTGTGGTTATAAACTACTTGAGTAAAAATCTTGAGGTTTCTTGTTTAGTATGCCATGAATACCAAAGAGGGGCCTGAAGGCTAGTAGTTATTACTGTTTGGTTTTTTTTTTTTTTAAATATACGTTTATTACTTCTGGTAATGATACATCCGGTACTTCTAAATGGATGTTTGCTTACCCTCAGTTATGAATTACAGTTTTGAACCACAGAACCTCAGCCTCTATGTATTCAAGTGTTTTATCTGCAATACAGGTCATGCAAAGGTTACTTCTAATGCTGAGAAAGCAGAGGTCTGAGGGGTTTTTTAACAATGAAAAGAGCAAACTACTTGATAAGCAATGTACTTACAGCAAACTAAGCTATTCCTGCCAAACCTTAGTTCTTTCTTACAGAATCGGCAAGTCAGTCTGTCAGGTTGTCCATACTGTGCATACTCTGGCAGAGCACCCAAAGCCCTGCAAAAGGGTGACTTCATGCTCCAATGACTTCTGCTGGTTTTGAAGCAGAAAGTGCATACGCAAGAGTTCTTTGAAACTGCAGACTGTTAGAGAGACAGACGCTCTGGTCCAGTAGCCCAGACAAGTGTTTGTGATGGAGTTGTGTGTTCCTGGCTCCATGCATCTGGCACAGCCTCTTCTGCAGCCAGTGCTTGTGCAGCAGCCTTTGCTTATGTGCCTGAGGGGAGGAGGAAGCCATCCGCTCTGGCTATATCTGCATCTGGAAGTTTCTAGAATAAAAACCAAAGAAGGCATCATGTAATTGCATTTTTTTTTTTTTTCCTTTTCTTTCCCCCATCTGTTCCAGGCACTTTCAGACCCAACTCTGTAAGGCTCAGAAGTGTGAGATGTGGTTTATTCTAATAGTCGATATTGTACAAGGCCAACCATCTGATTTACCAAGTGAGGTGGTTCTTTATTTCTGTCTTGTGTGTCCCCCAATGTAAATGCTCAGCAATCAAAATCTAGTTAACAATTTTGTTGAAGAAATATTGGTCAGTAGAGAATTCAGTTTGTTTTTTCTTTCAAAAACTGGCTTTGGAGTGCTACCAAGGAAAAATAAATCAAAGTCAGACTTTCATCTATTCTTGTTTTCTCCTAATATGCACTGTCAGGCCTGTGGAATAAGAATAGCCAGGTATTTGCTATGCAAGGTATTGTTTATGATGCTTTTTTCTTCAGGGTGAAGCTGTGATATCAAGGTTGATTTTTGTCAAATGTTACTGTTTGCTGTGTTGATGTTGCAGATTACCAAAGGCCTAGACACCATGAATAGCAATGTCTCTTAAAGTCAGAGACTTGAGGTTAAGTCTGTTTTTTAATTAAAAAACAGGCTAAAGGATGACCTTATTGTCCTTTACCAGAGTGTGTAAATAAGTGAGGAGTAATTGTATGTTCATTAGCTAAACAGCATAGCAAGACACAAAGGTTTGAACCTTAGGCTAAGTATATTAGGATTAGAGACTAATTTTTAATGGTCAAAGTAAATGACAGGACTATTTTTAAATTTAACTTTAGTCCTTAATGCTTTTTGTCCTTAAGTAAAGACTGCTGTAGTTGAAGCATTGAGTTTGATGCAGCATTTACAGGGTAAAACCTGATCTGGATTAAGCTTTGGAAAGACTGTTTAAGGTACACTGCAAGTTACTGGGGTCTGGGTGAGATTAGAGAGCTGCCGTGCAGGAGGTGGAACATAATGAGCAGTGAGGCTTTCTGGCCTTAGCCTATAAATATAAAGAACTCTTACAAAATTCCTTTGTTCATTAAATTGAAGTATAATGTTTTGCAGGTATAGGGGTTTTGGGGTCAGTATAAGGACATAGGTTACGTTGTTCCAAATGAGTTAAATATTAAAACAATGTCATAAACTAAAGGCACTGCTGTTGTTGTCCTTGCCATGAAGCAGCTGAGTGAATTGTTACCTGTGGTGAATTTTATGTCTACCTAGCCATCCGAATGGCTCTAGTGCTGTTGCATTTGTAGATCATAGTAGTCTTGCAAAGTAAATAGTTTATACAAACAAAAACCTTTAAGCAAATTACAGAAGTCATAATGGTTTTTTGAGATGCATGCCTTTGTATCCAGCTGTGCTTTTTTTTTTTTAAATCCAACAGAATTAAGCCGGTCTGTTAGTTATTCCTGCAATTTTTTTTTTTTTTTCCCCCCTCCTGGAATCCAGAAAATTGAAAGTGAGTGTTCATCCAGTCAGAGCAGCAGCAGCTGTTGATACCATGTCTGAAACGCTATTTTCTAGTTTCAGATCATTTTACCTAAGAACAGATGAATGAGCCTTTTTGGTGGTGTATATATAAGAGAAAAATTCTAAAACATAGAAGAAGACTGAGAAAATAGAGGCAGACTTTTCTGGCTTTTGGAGTAGAGAAATGGGAACCAGCCATGCTTTGTTTCATTGCATGACTCTGTACCAGCCACTGCCTGTTTCTGCCCCACTACCTTCCTCAGTTCTCAGTCTGTGAGTGAAGTTAATGATATCTCTTAATTTGTGAAGTGCTGGAAACCTCAGTGTTTTATACAAGGGTGATAGGCGTTGTGGATGAGGATACATTAACCCGAACTTTCTGATGAGGAGACATACAGAAACACTGACTGTGCAAAAAGACCTTTCTTATCTTGGACAGTAGAAGTTCAGACTTGTACAACTGGGAGTTCCTTGATGTAATCTCCATGCCCTCACCCTCTGGAGCACTGCTGTAAATACAGCGGTGGTAGTGTTTGTAGTGTTAGTGTTGCCAGAATGTTCCAGTTTGGGGAAGGGGAGGACGGTGTCCTCAAAGATTTTTTTTCTTCTCTTTTTTTTTTTAAACTTAATAACAATCCAAAAAAAAAAAAAGGAGGAGGATAAGTAAGAGCCATTCTCTGCTTAAAGATGCATTTGAATTGTAATTAAAATTTAGAATAAAATGGAGAGCTGTGGATAAATGAGAAGGCAATGACCTGCTACATTAGCCGAAGGGCCCCACTCTTGTCATTCTTGAAGACATCAGCATTGTTACTGGCTTTATCCCCACTGCAGGTGGTGACATGGAGCAAAGGTAGCGCATACTGTTTTATAGAATTGGATGCAGTGAGCTGTAGTTGCAAAAGACGTTCCTCGAGCCTATGTCTGAGGTCTTCTCCAAATTCTTTTTCTCCTGTGTGCCCTCATTTTCCTTTCTGCAATATGATTTATGTCTCTGTATTGGGTCTGGCTGAGGAGGAGTTAATCTTCCCCCTAACAGCCTTCATAGTGCTGTGCTTTGTATTAGTAGTTAGAAAGGTGTTGATAACACACCAGTGCTTTGGCTACTGCTGAGCAGTGCTCGCACAGCATCAAGGCTGTCTCTCCAACATGTCTTCCCATTGTGAGTGGGCTCAGGGGGCAAGAGCTTGGGGGTGGACATAGCCAGGACAGCTGACCCAAACTGACCAAAGGGATATTCCCTACCATATGACATCAGCTCAGCAATAAAAGCTAAAGGACAGGAGGAGGAAGAGGGGACGTTTGTCTTCTGGAGCAACCACTATGCATACTGAAGCCCTGCTTCCTGGGAAGTGGCTGGACATCACCTGCTGATGGGAAGTAGAGAATAAAATCTTTGTTTTCTTTTTTTGCTTCCATGCATGGCCTTTGCTTTTGCTTTTTTTTTTTTTTTTTTTTTTAAACAAACTGACTTTATCTTGACCCACAAGGTTTTTTTCCATCTCGTTTTCTCCCCACCTGTCCTGCTGAGGAAGGGAGTGATAGAGCAGCTTGGTGGCACCTGGCGTCCAGCCAAAGTCAAACCCACCACAGTCTTGTTTCTCTTAACCACCTTCTTGTGTTTTCCCTTTGTTGTTCCTGCCATTTTTCCTCTTCCCCACATGCTCAGGGTTCTCCCAGCTTTCTTTTTACGCATTGAATCTCACTCTCTGAAGTAGAATTATTTATTTCCTCTCTTTTTGGGAAAAGGTTATCCAGACAACTGACATGTGAAGTGCCTTTGGAATATGGCATGGCTAGAACATTCACCAGCTACGGTATTCAAAAGTTATCCTGTCACTTCAGCTGAGAAAGAAAATCTTGTTTTATCATGGGTCCTAACTTCTCTTGGATGACAGCATAAGTGTGCAGGATCTGGCTGAGTACTGCTTGTACAATTACCTGTCAATCTTAAACAAATATGATGATGTCCAGAGTCACAGCTATCCTTCATTTTTCAGAGCTACTATTTAATCTAAGAAGTTGGGGAAGAGGGCGGGGGGCAAATAAATTAGTTGTGCTTAACTATCTCTAAGCAAACAGAGATGTTGCTCTTAGAGGACTTTTAGGATATGATTTTTAGGGTTTGATTGTTCCCTGCTGCAGTGTAAGATATTCGAGGGGAATTGGATGATGTAGATCATAATATATCATACACTGAACACTCAAAAATGACTGATTATGGAACATAAGACCAAAAAGAGCTTGGACATTATAATTTTTTTTCCAGTTTTTGCTTTCTTGTGACCTGCATGTTATCTTGCTTTGTGTGCTTTTAACACATGCTTTGTATTCCTTATAGCAGCAAATTAAGAGTTTGCTACAGAAAGTCATGGATACTATAATAATAAACAGGAATGGGTAATGGACTGTAGAGGTTAGTGTGAAGAATTTGGCCCACTTCACACACCGCTCGCCCATTTATTTGTTGACTGCTGTAATATTTATATGAATATATATATGCATCTCCCTAATCCATTCTTCAGTGTACGTGGGAAAGAGGCCTTCAAATTTGGAGGTGAAATCCAAGGAAAGAGTTAGTGTATTAAACTTTTAATTTTATTTGAGACATTTCCATTCTTTGTGAAGTTGGAAAATTAAATGGTGTCTCCCTGTAGAAAATCTGGGTGCTTAGAGAATTGTAGAAAGATGTATGCAAATCCATTGCTGAAATAACGTTTATACCGGTCAGCCATAGTAGTGCCTTATGAGATACTAGCTTCCTGTGAGATGCACAAGGAGATATAAATTATCATCAAGCTGCAATATGTGTAGTAAACCTCTTCAGCCATTCTCTATTTCTAGGCCTATTCTGTTTTTCAGGGTAGTAACAGACTTTCAGTGGGTTTTCTTGTTCAGGCCATTGGTGTTGGGAAACAAAATGAAAGGAATTCTCTTTAGCATCTTGATATAGTTCTGTTGGTTCATTAACACGTTTATTAGAGTATGTCATGATTCCCTCGTATATCACAGGGAAACTTAAATTTTGCTATGTGACTTTTCTGCAGGTTTGCCCCAGGTTTGTGTCCTAGGGAGAAGTGTGGGACTGAGTCCAAGAGGCTTATGTACCACCTTTCTTTCAGGTCTGTAGTTTGTACCTTCTGAATAGTGGGGTGTGTCTAGCAGTGCTGGGCTAAGGGCATTTGCTGATCCGCTGGCATTTGAGATGAATGCAAGACTTTCAAATTACTGCAGCTAGTTCTTTGATCTGTTCTTGCTCGTTTGAACAGACTTTGGCCTGTTTAGGAGACTGGTTGACAGAGTCCTTCGGGAGGCAGTGCTGAAGGGCAAAGGAGTCCAGGAAGCCTGGACATTCTTCAAGAAGGAAATCTTAAATGCGCAGGAGCAGGCCATCCCCATGTGCTGAAAGATGAGCTGGTGGGGAAGATGACTGGCCTGGCTGAACAGAGAGCTTTGGGTGGAACTCAGGAAAAAAAGGAGAGTTTATGACCTTTGGAAGAAGGGGCAGTCAGCTCAGGAGGACTACAAGGATGTCATGAGGTTATACAGGGAGAAAATTAGAAGGGCCAAAGCCCAACTAGAAGTTAATCTGGCTACTGCCATAAAAGACAATAAAAAGTATTTCTATAAATACATGAGCAACAAAAGGAGGGAAAAGGAGAATCTCCATCCTTTATTGGATGTGAAGGAAACATAGTGACAAAGGATGAGGAAAAGGCTGAGGTACTTATGACTTCTTTGCCTCAGTCTTTAATAGTAAAACTAGTTGTTCTCCAGGTACGCAGCCCCCTGAGCTGGAAGACAGGGACAGGGAGCAGAATGAAGGCCCCATAATCCGAGGGGAAATGGTTATTGACGTGCTACACCACTTAGACACACACAAGTCTGTGGGTCCAGATGGGATCCACCCAAGGGTAGTGAGGGAGCTGGTGGAAGTGCTCACTAAGCCACTTTCAATCACTTATCAGCAGTCCTGGCTAACTGGGGAGGTCCCAGTTGACTGGAGGTTAGCAAATGTGATGCCCATCTACAAGAAGGGCCAGAAGGAGGATCTGGGGAATGACAGATTTGTCAGTCTGACCTCAGTGCTGGGCAAGGTTATGGAGCAGATCATCTTGAGTGGCATCATGTGGCACATACAGGACAACCAGGCGATCAGGCCCAGTCAGCATGGGTTTATGACAGGCAGGTCCTGCTTGGCTAACCTGATCTCCTTTGATGACAAGGTGACCTGCTTAGTGGATGAGGGAAAGGCTGTGGATGTTGTCTACCTAGATATCAGTAAAGCCTTTGACACTGTTTCCCACAGCATTTTCCTGGAGAAACTGGCTGCTCATGGCTTGGATGGGTATCCTCTTTGCTGGGTAAAAAACTGGCTGGACGGCCAGGCCCAAAGAGTTGTGGTGAATGGAGTTAACTCTAGTTGGTGGCTGGTCACAAGTGGTGTTCCCCAGAGCTCAGTATTGGGGCTGGTTCTGTTTCATATCTTTATCAATGATCTAGACTAAGGGATCGAATGCACCCTCAGTAACTTTGCAGATGACACCAAGTTGGGCATGAGTGTTGATCCGCTTGAGGGTAGGAAGGCTCTGCAGAGGGGTCTGGACAGGCTGGATCGATGAACCAAGGCCAATTGTATGACGTTCAACAAGGCTAAGTGCCGGTTCCTGCACTTGAGTCACAACAACCCCATGCAACGCTACAGGCCTGGGGAAGAGTGGCTGGAAAGCTGCCTGGCCGAAAAGGATCTGGGGGTGTTGGTCGACAGCCAGCTGAGTATGAGCCCCCAGTGTGCCCAGGTGGCCAAGGTGGCCAACAGCATCCTGGCTTGTATCAGGAATAGTGTGGCCAGCAGGAGCAGGGAAGTGATTGTACCCCTGTACTCGGTGCTGGTGAGGCCGCACCTCAAATACTGTGTTCGGTTTGGGCCCCTTATCTCAAGAAAGACATTGAGGTGCTGGAGCGTGTCCAAAGAAGGGCAACAAGGCTGGTGAAGGGTCTGGAGCACAAGTCTTATGACGAGTAGCTGAGGGAACTGGGGTTGTTTAGTCTGGAGAAGAGGAGGCTGAGGGGAGACCTTATCGCTCTCTACAACTACCTGAAAGGAGGCTGTAGTGAGGTGGGTGTTGGTCTCTTCTCCCAAGTAACAAGTGACAGGACAAGAGGAAATGGCCTCAAGCTGCTCCAGGGGAGGCCTAGATTGGATACTAGGAAAAATTTCTTCACGGAAAGAGTCATCAAGCATTGGAACAGGCTGCCCAAGGAAGTGGTGGAGTCGCCATCCCTGGAGGTATTAAAAAGATATGTAGATGCGGTGCTTAGGACCATGGTTTAGTGGTGGACTTTGCAGTGCTAGGTTAACAGTTGGACTGGATGATCTTAAAGCTCTTTTCCAACCTAAACAATTCTATGATTCTATGATTATTAAGTACTTAATGAGTTTAATGTTCTGTGACGTAAAGAAGGGGAAAGCCACATAAAAAATGTAGTGTAAATTAAGGAGAAAAAAAAAAAAGACTGCAAGATTTCCAGGACGTTTGCCAAATGTGTGGCAGTTGGCTTTGGGGGATTTACTCTGTCTCATGAAGACACTGTGAAGCACTCTCTTGTATCTGCAAAGAGAGAACCATCAATGTTTGTTGTCTTATGCAAGGGTTGATAAGAAGCCAGATGCTTTGTATCTTCCATGCTTTTCAGGGGTGTCCTTGACTTTGCCTCCAAATCTGTTTCTAAATTGTGACCTCCACCAGTCTAGACTGATGGATTACCTGTGCTCTGTCAGGCAGCCAGAAAGAACAAAGCCAAGAAGCACTGCTGTCCCTTTTTAGCACTAGTAAGTGCTGAATACTTGCTTACCTTCTTCATCACCTAGGCGATAGATTCTGATCCCAGCTGCAGTAAAAATAATTTATATTAACTTATGACACTGACAAAGTAACTCTGGGTTTATATTAGTTTGTGAAACCATATTATTATAGATAGTTTCATGTCTTTACTGAATCCCAGTTCCTTTCCGTGAGATGAGCGGAAGGAGGGAGGAGTTTGAACAATTTCTATTCCATTTTCTAAAAGTTTTCTGCCTGTCCCCTTTGTCGGTGAGGTATATTTCTGTGCCTGTTCAGGTGGCTTTGGTGGGAAACATCTCAAGATATAATTCCCTTAGTTCATGTTCTACAGAATTTTTATTTCCAGGTATTTGATAAGTTATATAAATACCTCAATTCAAAGGTGTTCTTGACTATATTAAGGTTTTTATATATTAAGACTTTTGGCAATTATGATCATGGAGGTTTAGAAACCAGTTAATTTCTTGACAAGTCTACTTAAAAGTCTTCAGCATTTCATTTCCATGAGGGACATGATATTACAATTAATAAGAATATATGCACTATAGTTTAACTTTGGATGAAGTATGTTATTCCCAGAGTTGAAAGGGCAATTCATCTTCTAATGAGCCAATATGTCAACCTTAAATCTTGCTAAATTCATAATGGAGATGTTTTAGCATCCAGTATCCTTAGTGCATGCCAAGAATGGAATGCATTTTCAAGATTCTGGCCAAGTTACTGTTTGAAAATATTGTGACTTGGGTGAAATTGTAATGTAAGGGCAGTGTTAAAATAATCCAAGTATATTCTGAAGTAGCTAATTGATAGGTGTAACTTGCAAATTCAGAGGTACATCAGATGCATTAACAGCAAAACCAAGCAACCACCACCCCTACAGGTCTGAGAGTTGGAGAAAGGGTTGTTTCTGTAGGTTAAGATCTCTTTTTAGTGATGATTTTTTCTTGCTCCTGTCAATACAGAGAGATTTTCAATATGATATCATTGAAAAAATGGAACATTTCTAGTTTTTTAGATGTGCAAGTAGTATTTCTATCTTGTTTCTCCTACTGGGCAAACTTACAGTATTTCCTCTAATAACTGTAATGAGTTGGATGACTGAAAAGATTTTAAAAAAAAATCTAAAGTCAGCAGTCCGTTTTGGTTGGTCACAGTATTATATACAAGGTCATTAACTGTCACTGTAACCAGATTTCAGGTGGTAGGTAGAGTTGTGTATGGACATCAAGTTTGAAGAAGTTCTACTTACTCCTGTCAAAGGACAGCTGCTGTCCTCTTCCATGCAAATATATCTTTTTATGTAACCAAATATAAATCTATAATCATAAAGCATGAGCCACTTAACATGGTGTTTTCTCTCCACTCAGCAGTCACATTTAAAACCACACTACTCAAAAACTTAAGACAACCTTTTTTCCTGATAGAGATGTAAACAAAGTAAATGCTTATTTATTTGGTGTGCAGACAATATAGAGAGGTCATGGGCAAAGAGGAGGTGCATTTCTTAAGTGATTTTAACTTCAGCAAAATAGTGAAAAAATTTATTTGTGCTGGGGATAGGGAATTCTGTATGATCTGTTTGGGTTTATAAATTTGAAACTATTTTGGGACTGAAAACCCACAGTAAGACATGTTTAGGCAATAGAAGTGAACAGTGAGATGCAGGACTTCCCCCTTTGCAATACATGGAATCTTTCTATAGCTTTTTTTTTTTTCAGTCAAAGGTGCAGCAAAGAACCTGTGGAAAGCTCTTGCTTTTCTCTGTTGTGCTTTGTTGTTTGGAGTTTTTGTTGGCTTAATGTAGTGTGCTGAGAATCTGTGGCTGGACTTGTCTGATGTATTTGTCTATGTACCTACCCCCAGCCTCCCACACTGCCCAACTTCCTTTGAAAAAGAGTGCAAGTCAATCGGAATCCTCTGGTAAAGTTGGTAATTTCACCATTCATTAGCAATGCTTCAGTAGCTCATTTTTTCCCTTCCCAACTCTTCTGTGGACTGGCTTCTGCAGCTGTGCAAAAAGTGAGAGTTTAGTGGTTCCGTTTATTCCATAGTCCAGCTATCTTCTTGATGGACAGAATAAGGAGGAGATTTGTCTACTGGCTTCCTGGCTGATGTTCTGAGAAAATAATATACTGCATTCAGCCTTGATCTGGCACGAGGTGTCCTTTAGGCAAGGTTGGGTTTTTTTTTCTTTTTTATTTTGTTTTGTTTCTTTTTCATTTTGAAATGCTGACATTTGCATAGTAGCTTTACTTCCAGTTTGTTCCAGGAGCTGTCTGTGGCTTCAGAATCATGGCGTGACCACAACGAAGCTCATTCTGTTCATGGTCTGTGAACCGTTTAATAAGCTGGTGATATTTTGCAATGCTAAATAATATTTATTTACCATGAGAAGAGCAGACCTAGTAATTTCTAAAAATGTACTGATACAGCTTTGCCTCTCTGATATACTAAAATATATTTTGTGGTGTAAAATAAAAGCTTGCATTTCTTTCTGTTATACTAGTAACTTGCTTTTAGCCTTTTCATTTGTAAATGTATTGTACCAGTTTTAACCAGGTGTGGCTCACATGCCTAACAGCATCGTTGTTATTTTACAGGCAAAGTACGTAGAAATTTCCCTATGATGTGTTTCCATTTGGTCATTGGAATAGGTGACTTAAGGGAATCTTCTCTGTGTCAAATAGGCTGCCTGTTTTGGTCCTACAAAATACTGTGCATGTGTAGTATGGCACTGCTGTTTTATCTGGCGGACTGCGTTGGCTTTGTACCTGTCTTCCATGGAATGCACAAACTGGATTTTGATGCTGGTGTGCAGAAGGTTCTCTGTCACGTGTTGGAAACATCAGAGCCTCTTTAAACCTGCCAGCAGAGAGATTTGTGTGTGTCAGTGTTGGCTGTTCTGCCTGGAAGGTAAGTCAGGAGGCAGGATAGGTTGTTAGGAATGTAGCTGGCAGAGCACACTGTGCAGCACTGAGGTGGCCACTGTAGTGACCAGGCTGATCCTTTGTATCCGAGAGCAGACCAGCAGTAGGACACTGTTTTGAGCAGTGGTTACGAAAATTCTTGTTTGGCATTGCAGTAATAAAATTGGAGAACAAGGATCCCATCCTATATGAGCAGTGACATAGTGTTTTTCTGTTGCTAGTGTCATCTCTGTTGCTAGAAAATACAGCAGCACTGGACAGCTTAGGACTTCCAGTCCATGGGCTTGAAAAGTGACTGAACACCCTGCCTCCTCCAGCTGGTAGCGAGAGTCTTCTCAGTCTGGGGACACTTACCATTTGGCAGATTTACCAGGGATGTGCAATGGAGAGGATAAGGTAGTCCAGTCCCCCCGGCTGCTGCCCAGTTGCCTTTCCACTTCCTTTGAATTTCTCTGTTTCCATTTCCGAGACAGTGATTCCCATTAGCAGAGGCAGTAATTCATTCAGTGTAGGAGTTACTTACAGTACAGCTGTGCTGCTTTGATGATGCCATCTGCCATCCATGGGTAAAAGCCAGCTTCCCGCAGCCAGCACATTGCAAGAGAAACTTTTCTTAAGACACCCGAAGATTCGTGCATAGGGCGTGCATGCCTCATAAAGCATAAGAGCAAAGTAAACTGGTGAGCTGTTGGGAATCACTTAGTTGAGATCTGTATCTTCAAACTGTGGTGCTAGGATCTGGAATAATTATGTCTAATTGAGGTAGAATAATCAAGCAGCCCTGCTGGCCAATTTTAATTTCCCCTCTTTTAGATTAACTACTTAATTCAGCTTTGTAAGGTACAGCCAGCCACGTCTGTCTGGGCATAGCTAGAAGAGCAAAATTATGAATTGCTATATAAATATATCATCCTCTTAATTGCAGCAGGCCTTAATTCATATTTGATGGGTGTATTTTTGCATTATTGCTTAATCAAAAAGCTACGGGAACAAAATATTTTTGTGAATATATCTCTGTCCCAGATCTCTCCTGGTGTTTGCTATATTGCCTGTGTCAAATAAGGGTTCCT
Source organism: Pelecanus crispus (assembly GCF_030463565.1). Lineage (NCBI taxonomy): Eukaryota > Metazoa > Chordata > Aves > Pelecaniformes > Pelecanidae > Pelecanus > Pelecanus crispus. Next base: position 12,305,064 of record NC_134648.1, read on the forward strand.
GATGCTGTTAAACGGGTGCGTTGCTGCCAGGGCCCAGTATCGGAGGAAGTAGACGTGTGCAGCACAGGCAGAGCTGTAGTGTGATCTGCCATTGCCTGGGCCAGGTGAAGCTGGGGAAGTGAAGGTACCTGCTGATCAGTTCAGCCACTCAGCTTATGCTGCCCTGTGCGCTGGGTAGTGAAAATCTTCCTAGGACCAAAGGGCAGTGCCACTCAGAATCATACATTACATTGGTCACAGGTTAAAGCTGTTGATTGTTACATGCTTATTTTATGGTAGTATAGAAGATTGTGTTCCAGAGGGTAGACCTCAAAGACGTCTTGAGCTATACAAGTTGAGGGAGGAGATTAGACATAATCTAATGTACATAATAAGTACTTAAAACTGGGTTGGTCAAATAAATGGGAAAATGGTGAATGCTTTTAATCAGACTGTAAAGTTTTGCTTCAATTGACTCCTTATCTAAAAAGAAAATAAATGATTTTTAGAAAGTCGTGTCTCCTTTTCTGCAGTTAGTGAGGGTACTGATACTTTTCCTCATAGCTTGGCAATGCTTACTTGGCTTTTCGTGTCAGCCGGTGCTTGCTGAGCTGAATTGAAATGGTTATGAAAGTTTTGTCTGAAAAGGGCCAATTGATGAGCTTTGCTTTAAACACTATTTATTTGAATACAGTTTTAGCTTCTTGGCAATAAAATTTACATTGGCCACTTTCCTCTTATTTTGGAGTTAATCTGCCCCGACCACAGTCCCTGGACTGAGGAAAGACTATGTTCCTGCACTATAGTCCTTTTCCAATATACTGCAATTGCAGAGTCTCCCCAGTGGAATGAGGGTCTGTTTGTGGAAAGAAGTCAGCACGGAGGGTAGCGAGTGGCGATTCAAGTGGAGGCTGATTAGGTACATTGCAGACAAAAGCTGGTTTTCTTCCAAAGCATAAGTTTCTTTGCTATTGCTGGAGGCAGCATGCTAGAGCTGATCAACCAAAAATCTTCTCTGATATGGTAACTCCTTTGGATTTTGTTTAGAATATTGAATAATGGTCTTGACCCTTGTGTGAGAGCAGTGTCAGTTTACAGTGATGATTTAAGTCATTAACAAATGGCAGCTATTTCCCATCTGCCATTTATATCAGCCCAGAACCCATATGCAACGTAGCGCTGGTTGAGTGGACTAACTTTCTCGTAATATTTTTGCAGTAACAAGCAACTGTTTGTCCCATTTCAGCTTCAGTCCTTTTTCTACAGATGCGGTTCTTGTCACTTCTGTGAGAGAAAAGGAAAAAACCACAAAAAGGTAGACACTGAGGATGTGGGCTGTGGTGATGACTTTTATGGGACTGTTCATCTTCTAAAGCAAATGCCTGTGTTTCTCCAGGAGGGTGAAGAAGGGGCTGAATGAGGCTCCTGTTTACAGGAGCGAGGCAGTTGCAGAGCCTTGCTGTCCCGTTTGCCAGTAAGATTCAAATTCCTACAAAATTCCTGTGGGATGAGTGCTATTGAGGTCACTTGCAACCGAGTGATTCCAGGATGGCAATTCAGCTGTTACAGAACAGCTGTTGCGAATCTGAAAACAGCTTAAGGGTGTCAGACCATTAATTTCCATAGACTGTTTTTGAGTTCCTTAGTTCATGAGCCAGCTTATACTCAGAGAATACCTATTTCTGATGAAGTCTGTCTTGGGCATTGCAACCTAACCTACTCTTCTTGGAGTTCTGTACTGTTTCCAGAACTAATTAGGCACTCCATCTCCGTAATGTGATCACAGTGGCTCAGGATTAAGGGAAGAAGCATAGCTGAATTCCTGTCAGAAAGCCATGACACACGACACGCTGGGACATCTGGGAGATGAGCTCAGCTGACTTTGAAGTTGTGGCTCAGATGCCTTACCCCCAATGATCGTTTCAAAGAAAACTGATCTCTGATGGTCACCCAGTAACAGTCTTCAAATATGAACAGCAGCCCAGCTTACTCAAAGTGTAGCTTAATGTCATTGTGGATATACTGGGTGCTTAAAGACTGTGATGATTTCAGCAAGCACAACTGGATGTAAGAAGCACTTACAAAGATAATTAGGAGTTATATTTAACTGGAGTGGAGATTATTAAGGTGTGGCTGTATTTATGCATTTAAAGTTTTTAAAAAGCAATGTATTATTCAGTCCACAAAGCGTTCTGTCGGTATTGCTAGTGTTAGCTATTCTTCAGCTGCCCAGAGCCTGACATTGCTTAGTCTGGTGGTCTCTATTTGAGTAGCATCAACTAAAATAGAATGGCTGTGCTGACTAACATTTATAATAGATTTGTGTGAGAAATAGGAAGGAACAAAAGCTCTGCTTAACAAAAAAACTTGCTTAATTGCATAAACACAAGGGACAAAGTACTCGTTTTCATGCAAAAAATATTGCGGTATGTCAGCATGTTGGCACTGGTAGTGAGTAAGTTATTTAAAATACACATTCCAGAAATAGAAAATAAGCTAAGATATGGTATTTCAGACTGGGAGCCTATCTTAGATGGTTAAATAAGGGCACAAACTGATACCATGTAGTTAGAATTTTGGACCCTAATGAGAAGTGAATAAAAATGATTGTGGACTCTTTCTGTAGGCAGCTGTTAAGCAAGTAAGGTTTTTAAAACTTCTAAGAAATTTTGACTAGCAAAACAGCACACTGTAGTAATAAGAGTTGCAATGTCAACCTTATGCATGAATAAATGTATAGATATGCTTTAATGTTATTTCTGAGGGTGGTGTGCACTACTTGCCTTCATTAATGATCTTTCAAAGCTAAGTGGAGGCATTATTACAGAGGTTAAATCATTCTCTAAACAGCACGAAGCCAGGAAGGAGTTTTCAGTTTATATTGCTGGTGGATTTGGAAGGCTGCTTTGTAAAGAGAGCACCAAACTGTGCAAGGTCTTGGAGATGGTTGTGAAATCTCTGTAGACTTAAAAGCCCACTTCTACTGTGTCTTGACTGCTTTCCAAGCAAACATAAATATCTTTTTGTAATCAACCTTACTGGAGGCAGGAGGCTTAAAGTTACTGGTGGAATTAATTCTGTAACATTTGTATATTATATTAGTGCTCCTGAGAAAGAAAGTAATAACTAGAGAAGGTGGCCCAAATCTATCTCCTGTGAAAACTTTTTGTTTGAAATGAAGGGTGCAAGTATCTTTTGATTGTTTTGGTTTTCTTTCTTTGTTTGTTTTGGTTTTGTTTTGTTGTTGTTTTTTTTTTTTTAATCCCTTATGTAAAGTGAGAGACCTCCACATCCTCCGCTGCTGTTGGTTGAAGTATAGCACCAGCAATTTATGTGGCTGGCCTTTGGCCCATCCTTAGTCTGTTGAGACAGACGTGTGCCTGGTAATGTGGCCACATGATGCTGCATGGGGGAAATGTTACCCACTCACCTTGCAAAGCAACTGCGCTTTAACAAAGTTGGGACAAGGCATGAAGCGGCTCCCACAGCTGTGTACGCCTGATACCAATTTCTGTCTCTCTTCCACTAAATGTACACGGAGATTCTGAAATATGAAACATGCTGTTGGTTCTGTAATAGCTGCAATGCTGCTAATAGCATCAAGCTATTAAACAGGGAGAGGACATTTTTTCCCTTGGATCTTAGCTATTGTGATTTAGGGGATAGATCAGGATAGTGTCTGACATCCCATAAACACACATGAATTTAGTCAGGGAACATGCTTCTTCGGAAATTGAATTAATTGCCCTGTAGATAACAACATCTCCGATTTTGCAAAGTAATTTAGCACTCCTGTTTGACTGTGATTTGTCAATGGGACTTAACCCACAAATTATACATTCCTGCTTTTTTAACAAGCATACTCTTCAGGCTGTGTTTGAGAAACATTGAGAAAAAGGTAAATTTGAAAGTATGATAATGTAGGTCATTATTTAATGGAACTATTTTAAAGTTTATATTGAAATGAATAAAAGCGAAGTCGCCATCTTTAAGAACATACTCCGTTTTGATCAGAATAGGTACTCTGTTGTTCTTGGTTTGGATAGTATAGAAATGTATTGCTGTTTAATAGCAAATGAAAAACTGTTGGAATATTTATGCTGGGACTCAAATCCCCTGTGTTTTCAATGAATGAAACCTGGGCAAATTTCCTGAAGAACTTCAAGAGGGACATTAAGCCCTGTTGAAAGAAATGATGTTTGTAAATGTTGAAACTGTGAAATGCCCTAGGAGTGGGTGTCGGCAATTTGTGTTGTTTTCTTTCCAGTAAAAAATTGCCATTGAAATACAATAATTGTACATTTTTAATCAGAGATTTAGTCCTGTATTTTAGCTAATACTGCAAATACTTTCTAATGGGCTTAGTGCATATAATTCAGTCTCCTCAGGCAAAATGAAATGACAACACATGGCGCTAAGGACTTACAGCAAGGTGTAAAAATCTCTGGGATGAGGCTTTGGTGTTTGTGCATCTGAGGCACTTAAAGCTGATCATAAGAGTTATACACTTGACTTTGTATCTAGATATTGCTAATGACATTGTAAGACTGAGGCCTTAATCTGTCACTGTAGTGACTTTCATACCACAAGAGCTTTATCTTGACGTGAGTTTTCAGAATGTATTAATTAATTTGAGGCTTGTGACTCCATTAATTTTGAGTGTTTAAACTGAGGTCTAGGAAAAGCTTGAAGGGATTATATGCTACTGGAGAGAGAGTGTTTTTTCAGTGTTGTAGAATATCTTACTGCATTACCTCCTATTCTGCTAGCATAATGCTAGTTCCTTCAGTGTTTTAGAGAGGTTTAGTTATCAGGTGCATGCATCTTCAGGAGATCATAAACTACTACTGTCACAAGAAAGTATGTGGTTTCATACATGTCTATTGTCAGAGTAATCATCGTTTTCATGCGGTCCGTGAAGTGTGGATTCCTTCTGGTTCTGCTGTGTTGGTTCCAGAACAAGGAAATGCGGTGTGAGATGCTGTAGTATGAACTGAATTGTCAGGCCTGCTGTTTGTAGGGTTTTCTTGGTTTGTTTTGTTTTCCTTTTCTGAAACAAAGTTATCTCAAGCTGTGTGTTCTGTGCTGATTCTCATTCGTGGTGGATCTCATTAGCAGCCATCAAACCAGCCTGTGACTGGGAAAGCATTCTGCATGTCTGATGCACCCAAGAATAAATAAAATTTCATTTTGCCTCTCCGCTCCCTGCCCCCAACAGTAGGGTTTTCATTCTGAAGGTAATTGATAAATTCAGGAGCATCTGGAATGAAAATTATTTTGGAAAGAAAGAACAGAAGTTTTCAAAATAGCACATTCAGAGACATAGTGTTTTTACAAGTACTACTGTAAATGAGTATGAGCAAATGCCATGAAGGTTTTTCCTATATCATAGTGACACACATTTTCAGTAAATACCAGGAACGAGAGCATTGCCAGATGAAACTATTATGCTGAAGCTCACAGTAGGCATTTACATAGGTTCTGCTTTAATTATGGAGAGTTTCAGCTGTGAAGTTGCTTTTCAATTCTTACTAGATATTTTTATGTAGATGCTATAATCCTGTCTTTTTGAAATAGAATTATTAAAAAATGACTGTTAATAATGCAAACTCATGATGGTTTTTAATCTAAGAATCTTGAAGTGCAAATGTCTCCAATGAAGAGAAGAGTAAACTCTGTGTAGAGCACTTAGTTTGCAAAAAAATCAGCATCAGAATTTAATATTGCCTTTGAGTGCAGTTATCTGGGAGCGAACTATGTGAAAACAATAAAATACAAATACAACACATTTTAATGGAGAAGTCAGACAATTTAAGAAAAATGGAAATCTTTTAATTAACTATTTTTTTGCAAAACTGTTCATTAAAATTTGTAAGTGCTTAACTAAACAAAACCTTAATTGAAAGTGTCAAAAGTGATCCATGGCTGCATTACAATTTTCTTTTTCATGCATCGTTTCCTTTACCACTTAGTTGGATAAAACCCGCTACTTATCTGACCTACTCAGTTTGGACACAAAATGTTCACCCTGGTTTCTTTGTGTTCTTTAAGGAGAAGAATTAATATAGGCTTGGACTGAAAAAGATAGGAGTTTACTGAGTATTTGTTTTTTCTAACCCAAAATCTGTGTTCTGAACAGGTGGCCACAGGACAGTTTCATGGATGCAAAAGACATTATTCCATGGGTGCTCTTTTTATGCATGAGTCTGATTTATTAATAAAACATTTTCTGCAAAAGGTGAGAGAAAGGTATTTTAACTCCTGTAACAATGGCTTTGTTAAATCCAGATGACTGAGGTAAAATGGATGATATAAAAATCCTTAACTTGCATAGATAAAGACAGCAATGTAATCAACCAGTATTGTTTCTAATTCATTTTATCCAGTATATCTTGCTATTCTCACATAGATTTTGGTGTACAGCATAAACATTTCTCAACAAAAATATTACTGGATACATATTTTTTATGTGTGCTACTCACTTTCTGAATTTATGAAGCAAGAGTCAGTTATAAAGCTCACTTTGCATAAATACATATAAACCTTTATGCTGTACTGCACAGTAAGTTATTTACTACTTATTCAGACAGAGCAGGTTCTCATCAGGCTCTCTGTGTAGTTTTACAGCATTAGGTAGAATGATTCTGCTTTATGCCAGCTAAGAATCTAGACACATAGCAGTGTAGTAGTCACACACTTCAAAGAGACGGGTTTTTTCCTGAGGAATCCCAGCCTCTGAGAGTACTGACGGAAACCGACCTTGTCTCCTGCTATGCTTGTGGAGAAACAGTACATTGAAATATAAGCAGCTCTTAAATAATCCAGTTTTTTAATAAATTCGTGGGACTTTCCAGACCTTGGTGCCTTCCCCTGAATTATGGGTATATCTTATAAATGTCTTGCAGCCTATGTGGCAACACCAGGACTTAACTTGTTTTTAGCAATTTCTAATGGAATAAAGGTTTTTGTGTGCTTTGGAAGCTGTCAGGCAAGTTTGCCCTGTGGTCACCTGGGCTACTTTTTTCTGTAATGGTTGAAAGTAGGGCTGAAAAGTTCTTTCTTCAAGATGTCAGCAGGCAAGACAACCCTTCATAAACCAGGAGAGGAAATTTATCTCTTGTATCCTCACCCTGTTCTGCTTATCAAAATGTTTTCAAAGGCTCATTCAGACATAAGAAAGGGAAATCACCTGAGTCTTGGCCCCAAATAGTCTTCCTCGGGGCAATATAGGTTTCATCTGTCTTTTCAAGTTGACAGTTCTATCAATTTACATCTTCTATTTTATAGTTGCTTTGTATTTTGAAGAAGATGATTCATTATTTTTTTTTCACAGAAGAAAGCTTTCTGCAAAAGATAAAGAATGCGTTTTGAAAATTATGGGAAACTAGGCTAGCAGGAAAGTTTCTACTATGCTATTTTGCTGGAAAGTGTGGAAAATTAAGGGTAGAACCTGAACGGAATAGGCAACAATTCCAGCCCTTTTAACCCTAGTGGTTCATCAGGTGTCTGTTCTCACAAATTAATATAATTACTGTATTCTCAATTTGTAGTTTCATGAAAATACTGTTAAGGCTTAATACAGTGAAGAAATCCAGTTTTTGTTGATGGCTGATAAATGCCATGCCTTTGTTTCTGAAGCAATCCTACATTGTCCACAGAAGTGGTCCCGTACCAAGCATATTCCTTAACTGTAAGCTTTACGGAGAAATTAATGCTAACTGTAGTAAACACTAGATCCAGGTCTCTTTGCACATTGTGACTCTTGGAACATATGTCATCTGGACTAGAAGTAAATCCCAGCTGGAACATGGGATCCAAGGATCTTGGATCCTAGAAAAAGCTGAATATGGAAGAGCATTGTATAGTTGGATATGTTTCAGGTGGAGGTTGGTGAGTGCAGAAAAAATGAAAGCTCTGATCGGTAATTTCACATTCTGGCATGAAGATGCATGTAATAAAGTCCCTGGGTTACAAAGAGTTTGGCATGTGGAGCTCCATGAAGAAACTGATAGTCATCTCTCTGCCTAAGAGCAAAAAAACCTTTTATGTATAAACGAAGCTTAAACTGGGAATTGAAACCCGTTGTGGGAATATAAACTGTTTTTTACGACTGTTTTGAATGGCACTTAATGGAAAGCTATTTATGCAAATCAAATAGCGCACTTGTGCGTGTGACTGCCCGCCTTGCAGCTTTTTGACTGTGTGTATTTCTTTGTTCATGGAGACAAGGAAAGGTTTACTGACATACCACCTCTGAAAGGTGCTTGCTGTTCATTCAGCGACGGCCTTGGGATTTCCACAACAAAATTTATTCATGAAAGTCCTTCAGTGGGCCTCTATTCAAGAAGGAGGTGAGAGTTTCCTTTGAAAACAAGAGGTGTTTTACATTTGCATCCTTAAGAAGTTGTTACTAAACTTGTCTTTAGAACCACGGAATGTTGTACGCTGAAAGTCATAAAACCAAGTCGCTGTTGGCTTGCGTTTGAATGCAAGCATACCCAAGTGACATATAAATTCAGTAAGATGTACTTTGCTTGGAAATCTGTCTTATTTATGCTGTCAGTTCAACTTCTTATGAGGTGATGAGTTGTGCTGGGTGCCTCTCCCCCTGCCTCCTGTGAAAGCATTAATCTGCAGGAACTTGAAGACGTCTTCGTGTGACTCCCAGTGCTGACTGTTTTCTGTGTCACGTGGTAGGAGTCACTGCAGGCAGGTCACAGAGATTAATGTAATCTGTGTTGGATCTGAAACACCACAGCACATACTGCAGATTAGTTCCTCACTCGCTGGTTACAGCTGACCTCTTTTTCTGACATGTCCATGCATTTTATCTTACAAAGAATGTAAGGCACAACCAAGCGTCGTATTAATTACCCTCTTTAATACCTGTCATGCTTTGACCTTTTGGCACAGCCTTACTAAGAAAGTACAGTACAGAGATTCAAAAGGATGTCTTGTTGAAAACTGGAAAGAGATCATGTGGTATTCTGCTTATTTTGCTTCATGACTAAGGCTCTTGTCAATGAATACCTCACTATTCATAATAGTTAATACCTTCCCTCTCACCAAAGTGCAGAGTAACAGAAATACAACAAAATTATGCCTCACTGCTGTAACAAAACACACTAATAGCTCTCCCAATTAAGATAAAGTGAAAGCATATGTATTTTTATTTAGCCTCTTTCAGGCCAGTACACAAGACTAGAATATTATTTCTCTGAATTAAGTCTCTAAATACCTACAACTGATGTGTTATATGCACTTAGTTTGTGCATAACCAGCATTGCATCAAAGGGGCTTGCGTTTCTCTGGCCAGATCTTCTCCTAATGAAAATACAGTTCTGGGACTTCAGCTACAGCTTTTGCATATCTGACTCTTGGTGTCAAAAAAATGTTAATTACCCAGCAGAAGCAGATCAAGCTTCTATTCCCAATTTTCTTTTTACTTTCTTACTTGTTTTAAAATGCCTAATCACATGTATTTCACAGAATCAGAGTTTGCTGCATGGATTTTGATTGATAAGTTGCATTGCATAGTTGCCTGCTTCTGAAATTGTCAGTGTGTTATATCACGTATGCGATGTGTAATGAGCACTTCATTGTATAGTGCATAATGCATTGTATAATGTATGCATTGTATAATGGATATAAAGCTAATCATACGAAGGTTTTTCTAGTCTGTTGCCCTGTCTCGTTGGCAGCAGCCAATGCATATGGAGGAAAGTAAAAATGTGTTACTTGGTAGTTTCCCTGGAATATTCTTCCGGCTTTCAGCAATTAGTGCTTCAGAGAATTGCCGAGGTGGGTACCACACGCAGTGAAAATAACCACCCAGTGAACCTGAAAGTATCTGTTCTGCCTGTGAATTTCACATCTACTATTTGTCTAAAACAGCCTGTGATAATGAGCTGTATGACATAGGTTGCATTCTTCTAGTACTGACACAGTTAAGTGGGCACTAAAGTAGAAATAAATGGGTAAAGCTGACACACCTGTTTCTTTATAGAATGACCCCACAGGGCAATGTTATCATATAGTACTTCATCGTATACTTTATATTATGTGGAATGTTTTAGTCAGCATCATGAAGAATCTTAAGCTCACGCCTTGTTAATTTCTTCAAAATTACAGAGAAAAAAGGAAAGAAAGTTTGGAAGACCTCTCATCCTTGCCAAATTTTGAGTTTTAATTTTGAAATACAAATAAATAATCTTTACTGTAGACTAATTGTCATACTGCACCAAGTACTAGTAAGTGTATTTGCATGTGACATGCATGCTAGCCATTACAGTACCTTATGATCTTTTTCAAATGGAGTTAGATGGTGGGCAGAAATATAGTTATGTGAAAAGGAATCAGAGTATCACCTAGAAGAGAAAAAAGTATGGATTTCACCATTAGGTTTGATGAATAAGTATTGTGAGATATGTTTTTGTTCTGTTTATAAGAATCTTAGAATATCTCAGGCTGGAAGGGACCCATAACAATCATCCAGTCCAACTCCCTGCTCTTCACAGGACTACCTAGAACTAAATCATATGACTAAGAGTGTCATCCAGATGCTCCTTGAACTCTGACAGGCTTGGTGCCGTGACTGCTTCCCTGGGGATCCTGTTCCAGTGACCGACCACCCACTCAGTGAAGAACCTTTTCCTAATGTCCAATCTGAGCTTCCCCGATGCGGCTTCATTCCATTTCCTCGTGTCCTGTCATTCGTCACTAGAGAGAGGAGATCAGCACCTCCCCTCCGCTGCCCCTGTTGAGGAAGTTGTAGACTGCAATGAGGTCACCCCTCAGCCTTCTCTTCTCCAAGCTGAACAAGAGAAGTGACCTCAGCCACTCCTTGTAAGTCTTGCCCTTGAAGCCTTTCACCATCTTGGTTGTCCCCTCTGGACACATTCTAATAGTTACACTAATCCTTATACTGAGGTGCCCAAAACTGCACCCAGTACTTGAGGTGGGGCTGCACCAGTGCAGTGTAGAGTGGGACAATCACCGCCCTCGACCGGCTAGCTATGCCATGCTCGATGCAACCCAGGACGCAGTTGGCCCTTTTGGCTGCCAGGGCACACTGTTGATTCATATTCAACTTGCCATCAACCCAGACCTCCAGATCTCTTTCCACGGGGCTGCTCTCCAGCCTCTTGTCCCCCAGTTTGTATGTATAACCAGGATTACCCCATACCAGGTGCAGAATCCTGCACTTGCTCTTGCTAAATTTCATATGGTTAGTGATTGCCCAGCTTTCTAGTCTATCCCGGTCTCTCCGTAAGGCCTCTCAACCCTCGAGGGAGTCCACAGCTCCTCCTAGTTTAGTATCGTTGCCAAACTTGCTTAATGTACATTGGATTCCTGTGTCCAGATCATGTATAAAAGCATTAAAGAGCACTGGCCCTAAAATTGAGCCGTAAATTCTGTCCTTTTTGTTGTCTTGTCTTCATACTCATGAAGTTAAATAGCAGTTTCTGATCTGTAATCCCAACACTACTGATGTCTCACTCCCCTGTCATTCCAGGTGAATGGACAGAGTCACAAAAAAGAGCTTTACAGAGACCTTGGGCTACTGAAATAGATATTACCAATTCCTTGCAGAAAATGAAAACAAGACAAAACTTCATAGGTGTTGTTTAAAATTAGGCAGACTCCTTCCATTGGATTACTGCAGCAATAAACAAAGGAAAATATACAATTTCAAGCTTTTCAATCGGTAATATCAATTGTCTGCTGAGGTTATGGGAAAAGAAAACAAAGTAACTATGTTTTCATTTTATTTTAGTTCTAGTGTTTTCCTTCTGTTTCAGCTCACAGAGACTTTTCTCTCGCTTTTTAACATTTTATCTGGAAAACTGTCAAAGAAAACCTAAAAGTTTGTGGTGTTAGCAGTTTATTCTGATATTGCCTCTTTTTTAAATGTGAGAGAATGCTCTCCCTTTTTGTTTTGAAAGCTCTAGCCTAGACATTTTGGGAGGAGGAGAAGAGAGAAAAAAATTGCAATATGAGAAAAGAAAAAACACTAATGAAAGTAGTATTTGGTTTTGCAGAGAAACAAAAGCTGTAGAAAAGAAAGTAACTTATGAAAATAGCTGTCTCTTCAGAAACAGCTGCTTTATCACTGAAGTAGTGTTTTGAAAATCTGTTCCCCTCTTCTTGTTCTGTAGATACATTCAGCTTAATCTGTATGAATGTGCCTGTAGTGTTCATACTGACTGAAAGAAAATGAGGGGTTTTTTTTTGTCTGAAAGATTTTAAAAAACACTTTCTACTATGATTTCCTGAGGTTACAAATCCCTTTGAAGCAAAACAGTCAAATATCAGAAGAACTGAATGCAGACATTTGATTCACTTGAACCTTCACTACAAGAAAGACCTTGAGGTGCTGGAGTGTGTTCAGAGACGGGCAACAAGGCTGGTGAAGGGTCTGGAGCACAGGCCTTATGAGGAGTGGCTGAGGGAACTGGGGTTGTTTAGTCTGGAGAAGAGGAGGCTGAGGGGAGACCTTATCGCTCTCTACAACTACCTGAAAGGAGGCTGTAGTGAGGTGGGTGTTGGTCTCTTCTCCCACGTAGTTAGCGATAGGATGAGAGGAAATGGGCTCAAGCTGCACCAGGGGAGGTTTAGGTTGGATATTAGGAAAAATTTCTTCACGGAAAGAGTCATCAAGCATTGGAACAGGCTGCCCAGAGAGGTGGTGGAGTCACCATCCCTGGAAGTGTTCAAAAGACAGGTAGATGTGGCGCTTCGGGACATGGTTTAGTCTAGTCTACCCTTGATTGGTTTAGTGTGGACTTGGTAATGTTAGGTTAATGGTTGGACTGGCTGATCTTAAAGGTCTTTTCCAACCTAGATGATTCTATGATTCTATACAAGTTTCTTCTTTTTCTCCCATCTTGCTATCTAGTGTTTAAAGTCCACCTTGTTCCCGTGACAGAGCACAGTCTGTGTAAATTTCTGCAATAAGAGTGAAATTCCATTAGTTCTTTTCCAGCTGCTGTTCTCTAGAAGATTAATTTTTGGTTCTGTCTGGAGATATTCTATCAGACTGCAGACTATGGGTTTGGTATGTAACCCTGTGCAATTGAATTTTGCTTTGGTAAAACAGTGTGTCAGGTGAGAGAGAATCTCTTGTGATCATGGTTATGGCTGCAAGATTGAAATACTGCCCTACCATTGAGAAGACTGTACTCATTGTGGCTCTGAATAATGGTAACATGGTCTAGATTAATTTCTTTGATCATACAACTGTGAAGTTGCTGGAAGAAAAAGAGTATGTACACTCATAAAGTGGAAGAAGAGCGGTTGTATTAAGCCAGTCAATAAAGGCAGCAGTGGGGCTGCCTGAATTGTCATGCATTTCTCAAGACTGAAATAAAGCTGACTTTGAACAGAATCTTGTATTTCAGGGTGCCGGTTCTCAGTTGGACTGTACGCTGCAACTCAAAATTTGCCTGAGGAGCCTAGCTTTGTAGGGCATGACTGTGATAATAAGTTCAGTTCGTTCTGCCTTGAAGTGTCAGCAAGATGTTAGCTGGAAATTCAGAGCATCCAAAGATGCTACGTAACTTCAGTGGTTGTCCCACCTGGAGTGTTTTTATTTTCAGAGAGCTGAAGCATTCACGTCTTGCATTGCTCTCAGTACTCAACACCTCCTAAGAATTTTTCTGTTACTGTCAGTGGGATTTGTATCCTGTCATTCTCTTTGATTCAGGGCAGTGATATTCAAATCAGGGACTTTCTGACATCTACAACCTTTTAGTAAGACAAAGGACTAAAACTGTACATATCTAATACACATTTTGAACAGTCATCCATGGAAATACATCATCTTTAGAGTTGTATTACAGAGAAAGAATAAACCTGTAGGAGTATGCCTAGATGAATGTTTGTATACCTTTCAAGGAGGAGTATGTATTTCAAATTATATAATTAATACATTCTGTGTTGCATATGCAGAGTCTGATGCTGACACCAATTGGCAGGTGCTGGCCTGCCATTCAGAAGTAAGCTGAAAATTTGCAAATTTCTTTTCCATTACTGCTCTTATGTGTGAGGGTTCGTGATTTAATTTGAGCCAGAGGAGGTGGCATTAGTGTTCTCTCGGTAACTGAGAAATAAATGACTTCCAAGTCTCAAGAATCATATTAATTTTGCATATCTTGTTCTATTTATGTCTTTAGCAGTTGGTTGCATTTGTGAATAGCAGACACGTTTGGTTAATAAAAGGGATGATTTTCTTTGAGCTTCATTACCTTGAAAAATCTGTAAAATAGGTAAGTTGGATCTTTAAAATAACGTATAGAAAAGTACAGAGCATTGCTGCTTCTCCTGAATAATAGGAAAGATGCTGCTGTTTAACAGACTTCCTAAATTCATTTATGCTACTCATACGTACCCTGTAGCAGTGTGTTTCAATGCTTTGGAAAGTATGTAATAATTTCAAAATTAAGACATTCTATCAAATCTGATCTCGTGGGATGAGATTTTTTTGTGTTGTCCTAAAATTTACACAAATTCTGCTTTGGGTCCCTGGAATTTTGAGATAAGAAGAAAAGCAGGCTCTGAACAAGAGTATTGCGAAACTATTGCGATTTGCCTTTTGTAACTATCTCATAAAGTTAGATAGTTCCCTCTCCTCAAGCAATTATAACTTAATTTCTTTATATTAATTTTGATTCTTATTCAGAGAATTTTATCTCTTTATTACATACTGTAGCTGTAATTTAGCTTTTAAAGCATTGCTGATTAAGAAGAGATTTATTTCACTGAGTTCAACGTTATTTTAAAATGGATATAGAGGCATCTGCTAGCATGCTTCCCTCCTAATATTTTTCACTGTATGAGTAGAGCGATGCAGAAGTCAATTTTGTCATTACCAGAAGCTTTGAGGGATTGTAGAAATTTTCATTTAATGACTTTAAAGAGTTTTTGCCATTTATAATGAAAAAGGAGTTTGAGAAAGGTTGATTCTTCAGGTAGTAACCAACCAGTCATGGTGGTCATGTGGGATGTGACTTTGAATCTCTGATCTTTCTTCTTTTCTTCTTTCAGTTTAGGGTTTAAACGTTTTTTTGGTGTTGACGAAAATTTAGCTTCTAGAGCTCAGAAATCATTCTTGATGGAGTATCATGACTGAATGTATTTCAGCAAAAGTTTTAATTCTTTTTGGTGACTTATTGTCTTACAACAAATACTTTGTTGAAAATTTTCTGATAGGCTATACTTACAGGTAAAATAGCATCTTACATATTTGTTAGACTGCTTTAAATATTTAATGAAAAAAGAAACTCCATAGATGTGGCTTTCACTTTAGGAATATTAATGGGTTACTTTTAAATGTGGTTGGTTGGGGTCTTTTTTTGGGGGGTGGGGGGAAGTGGATGAAACAGTCTGTGTTTCATGTTCACATTTTGGATGAGCTCCAGTTTGTGTGTGATAATTAGAATTAAATTTATCAAAGACTTGGCATTTAGAAAAGGAAAACAGTAGCAACATATATGTAGCCTGATGGTTCGTTTCATTTATGTAGTCCTTGGGGAAGATAGTCAAATCAGGAAAATCAATCCAAATGGTATTTATAAAATTAAAAAATAGAGGTATCTGTATTTCCATACGGCGTCTGCCTTGGAAACTGCATGTCCAATATGAAACTCAGCACTTGACTCTGATCCTGTAGAGGCATCAAAATTGAGTTAAAATGAAATCTGAACTGCCTAGGTATGTGGCTGAAACTCCAGTGCTACACTTTTGTAGGGAAGCTTTTTAATTACTTGAATATACCCAGTACCCTACTCTTCTGATAAAGTGTAGGATTTTAGCATTAAGAAATCTACTTGAATGATAGCAAGACAAATCAGTAAAATAAGTAATGAGGAGTATGTGTCAATAAGCATCCATTTGTATGCTTGGTCTCCATTATTAGCATGCTTCAAAGTAAAAATCTAGCACAATGCCTTTGTTAGGTGTACTGAAAAAAAAATGAATCCATGTCAGATTTTTTAAATGAAAAATTATTTTGTCTTGCTGAAAGATATATCTGCAGATTATTTCTTTTATAAGGTGAAATTAAAAGTAATTAAAATTAATACTGAATTTTATTAGTAGTATGCCATCATACTAGTTTAGTATCTTTTCTTGTGTTTTGGGGTCAATTCTGTCTTTGAAAATGAACAAAGTGCTGGCATTTTATCATGTCTTGTGCTACATGTTTGAAGTTGTGTAAGAGTAGATGGTTCTGAATGAATTATGCAATGACCACTTTGTTTTTCCAATGTACGTATTCCAGAATAAAAGTCTATTGTGTAGAAACCTAGCGAAAAGTCTTAAGCCATTGAGTACACACACAAATATGAATAACAAAAAGTGTAAGGTGAAATGTTTTATTGTCTACAGACTTGGTGTCCCTGGTGGAATACTTCAGTACTGCTATCAAAATACATTGTTAAAAGGCTTAGGTAGCCTTTAAAGTTGCTTTCTACATCTTGGGCCAGGTGCTTACTTGCTCACATTGTTCAGATAGGAATATTATGAAATGGCCTGCTATTTTGTGGCTTTATATTCAAAGCAGCCATTTGAATTTGTGAAGTGGGTATAAAAGGCCAACAGGCTGGTAGTCTTCAGTCATGGCCACTGGTGACATTATATCACATCACGTTACACAAGTGTAAATTACGGTTTAAACCAGAAAGCTGTGGAGAGTCGGGCACAAAGCTAAAATCAGGTATGATATCTTCGTTTTACTTGCCAAGATATTGTATGAGCCACTAACAGAATGTGTTCTGTCATTAAAGACAGTCTATCCTGCTAATCAAGAACAGTTATGTTAATTACAAAGTAGTTATTGGCACTGATATTTTGTTGACCAGTAATTTTGCTATCTATACCACTGGAAAGCAGGGGTACAGAGCCACGTAGATATCTGATTTATACTGTGTTGCATGATGCAGACAAGTGTGACAAATGGTGCAGGACAGTGTAATTATTAGTACAGGACAGAATTACTACAAATAGAGCAGGCCCACAACTTTCAGATCATTTTTATTGTAAAGTGCTTTTTCTGGCTGAAAATTTGAGAAGGGTTTATTTAATGAATTTGCTGGTGATTGTGGCATGACAACTTGTTCGCTCACAGTAGCATTTTTTGCTTTTACGCAGCTATGTAAATTGTATCATAATCATATTCCTTATATATGAGACAGATGATCTCTGTAACGTGTTGCTAAGTGCAGTGGTAATACAGTTGTGTTTACAAGGAGGTTATGAAATTTAATAGAATTAAATGAAAGAACGCATTTGAAGCAGCAGCGAAACAGCCAGTGAATCTGCCTCTGGGCCTATTGGGGCAAATGTAATTTTAAATGTAAACAGTACTGAGTGCTTGCCATGACAGAGAGTAAGCTGAGACAGGTAGAAGGCTTGTCATATGAGCAAGCAATCAGGTCTCTCGAACACCTTCCCACAATGATTGCTCTGCGGGCTAGGGTTAGGTTATGAGCCCTTTCCCGGGGGACATTTTGAAATGGCTTTAGCTATGTATGAAGAACTGCTTGTCCTACTGCACCATAAATAACAAAGAACCAGGCAGAAAATCGGCGTGTTCTTGCCAAATGTTTTGTGAACTGCACAGATAGGTATTGACAAAAACGAAATGGGGACTGGCAGAGAGAACAAAAAGACTGCAATAGTCTTGATCTTGGCACAGGATGCCCTCGGCGTTTGTCCTGAGGCTAAAGAGAGGGTGGGTGAGAGCAGAGGCAGCAAGGTGCTGCTGCACTGGGAGCAGCGAGGAATGATGTAGTTATGGAGACATGCTAAAGTTGGCAACCTTTGTATGAAGGGAATCTGGCATGGGCAAATGAATAAATAGGCAAGATGACAACTTACCAGTAATGCAGAACTTCTCTGTTACGTTCATGCTCTTGTTTCAGAAGATGAATGTACTGAGTCTCTCCGAGGAAGGTGACTGCTTCACATCTCAGTAATGGCATATTAATGCTGTGTACTGTACTAAAAGCTAAAAATGGCTTCGTATAGTTAGATTTGATTTCTTTACAACCTAGAGTCAAATTTGGTGTTGAAGTGTGTGTTGTATGCCGAAATGAAATATTGTGATTAATAGTATAGCATTATCAAATCTAAGCATTTTTGAGTCAAATACCTGAATCACAAGATTGACCGAAAAAGCTATGATTTAAAAATACTGAGTTTTCATGGCGCATTTTAATTTGTGAGGTGTCTCTGTTACACATGTTAGGACTTGCAGATTTACTCTGCAATCAGGGTGCTAGAAATTTTCTTTTTGTAAGGAAAGCTGCAGTTGTCATCAATTTAGGTGTTCATGGCTAAAAGAAACATTACTAAGGAATAGAAAGCTCACAATAAAACAACAAGAGTTTGCTTTCCTGTGTATCGTATGTTGCATGCATATGAAGCACTGCATATGCTTTATTTCTGACTTGGAATGGAAGCTAACCCCAAGGAATACTGTCACATTTCACTCTTCATTCACTGTCATCCTTTATGTGAAGGGGTCGCGTCATCTGTAGTCTTAGCGTGAATGAGGCTGTTTCTGGTGCTGGAGCAGTGCCAGTTTCCAACAGCTGAGATCTAGAAGTGTGGTTTTCCAGTTCGTAACTGACAAGAGAAGTTGAAAGGTTGCAGCTTCTTGAAAACAAGCTATGGGTTCATAATCAGCAGCAGAACGTCTGTTAAAGTCTTTAGTTAAAAAGAAGAGTCTGTATTGTTTAATCAAAGTAACTGAAGAGTTAGGATCCCTTCTCCTTATCATTCAATAATGCTTGGGCACTGTGATATGGTGTGATCCAGCCCTTTGACTCTGCAGGCTATCAACACACTTCTGTTACTCCTAATCATTCACCATCACACACGTCTTGAGCAAGCTGACTCCTTGTCCTCCTCTGATTATACAATTGGCCTTTTTTTTTAAAAAAAAAAAAAAAAAGTACAATTCTCTCTTGTTGGAACTTTCTTTTGGTCACTGTTCTAGGCCTGGAGATCCCAGGTTTGATACTGTTAACCTCTGCTCTCTGTGGTTTGCCACCCCTATTCCAAATCTTAAACCTGTGTAGGAAGTAATCCTTGATTTGCTCCCCTTGCTCATCCTCCAGTGGCCTCATGGTCTGTTCCGGTGCGGTCCTCTAAACTAATGAGAATCCTCCTGCTCTGTGCTCTGTGAGGTACAGTAGACAGCTTCTGCCAGCACAGTGCCTGCTGACCTTTTGTAGACCTGTCTTAACAAAGGGTATCTGTTGAGATGGGATGGTTTGACCACCCTCCAAAGGGGCCAGACCCTCTGTTTCAGGCACCTATGCTCTTTGGCTTCTCTGAAAATCCTCTGTAGATCAAATTAACTGCATGTAACTAATTTTTGATGTCTAAAAGAAAATGAAAAAACATTGAAGGGAATTGCCTCTGTGGCTTAATTCTGTCAACAGTTATATATAACTTAATCGGGTGTTGAATAAAAAGTCTTCTGGAATCATTTGTGTACTCCCAGTTTAAGTGAGACAACTAACTACTTTTTTTTTTTTGTATCTCAGTGAATTCAAAGTGCTTAGCACTGAGTCCTGCTACGAACTCCTGGGTAGTGCTCTGCTTTAGGGAGTTCTGCTGCCAGTTTAAAGTCATCTGAACATTTCCCCTGGGGTAAAAGGATTCTGAGTTGGAATGTAGAAGTCTTCTCTCTCAGAACCTCCTAGCCATTATGCATTGGTGCTCTGCCTTCCCCAACTCAAAGGGTTGCTTCGGTGCAGGAATTCTTACCTGGGAAGTTATTACGTCACCCCATTTTGAGAGAGACAGCCGTCAATCAGCAGCATCCCCTGACCCTTCCCCCATCGGGTCTTATGATGCACTTGCACCAGAAGATCTATCTGGGAGAGCTGTCAGTCGTCTTCATTCAGTTTGCAATGACTGTTGTTGGGGAAGTTACAAACTGCAGCCGAATGGAATGGCATGCAATTTGATTTTGCGTTTTGAGAGAAAAACAGCTGTGAAATTTTGTGAAAGATGCTTAGGACAATTTTTTTTTTTTTTTCCACCCTTTCTTCTTGATTGACATCTTGCCAGTGGGAAGGAGTGTATGCAAGTGGCTTGTATGATAGTTAAGTGCCAGATATGGAACCAACTCCTGGAAAACCTCAAGTATCAAAAGAAAAGGAGAAGTCTGAGTTTAACGGTAAAGCAGAGCTCCACAGAAAGGCTGCGGATTTATTGAGTGTTAAATGTCAGTACCAATGTAATAAAGACAGTACACAGTAAGTGATGAGCACTTTTCTGAAGAACAACCATTTTCAGTGACTTGTCAACCTGTCTGGAGTTGTAAATTGTTATTAAAAAAAAACAAAAAAAACCCCCACAAAACCAGAAGACACGTGGGGGAGAGAATGGAAGCCCAATCTGAGCTGCTCAGCTTTCAGAGGCATTTCTGCAAGCTTAGTCCTCCGTATGTTATTATAGAATGTTGATCTGTTTTGATGATCTACTGGTTTGGGAAGGGCTGTATCTTAAATCTGTCATGTTTCACAGATGTTTTCTTGATGAGAAAGGTATAGATAAAGCACAGCTGGAGTAGAATACAAGGCTATCTATATCATGTGTTCTTTATTAAGCAAAACTGCCTTGTTTGAAGTGCGCTCAAAGCATTACTGCCATGATACAGTCTAAAAAGAACATAGCAAAAAATTCTGTGTGTACTCCTGGGGATGGGAAGTTATTTTATTCTCAAGGGCTATGCTTTAGATACTGAAAAGTTTTTTAAAAAGTGTATATAATAACTAGGAACGTATTTTAAGAGGTGAGGATTGGGAGTATGCAGTTGTGCTGTGAGTAGGATTGGAATCCCACTTCAGTCTATCAAACACTACTGTGCTGTCTCTGTGAGGTTGACCTAGTACAGATTTTCAGTGGTCTAGGACCTAGCTCAGCATTTGCTGGTCGAGGTAGGAGAATTTGGGAGAGGATGGAGCTGGCAGATGCCGTGACTGGGTGACAGTAGAGGAATCCAATTGTAGAGAGGCTTGCTGAGATGAGGCTCTCCGTTACCATCTGTGGCTGTCAAGAAGCAGAGCTAGAGTTTCTGTTTCTGGCAGGCAGGGAATCTGATTGAGGTTATTCTTCAGTGTGTGAAATCAAAAAAACACTGCATAATTTATAACCACCCCTACTCACAACTTGCTTTCCGTTTTGTAAACTCTGGGCTGATGGTAATCTATCTTGGAGTTTTTTGTTATTCCATTTGATCTTCTGAAAACTGCAGATGACAATGCTTTAAACAAATCTAGTATTTACAGAAAAATTATAAATACGTATACAGGCTCAGCTAAAAATTTGATTTCCAAGTATAGAGGGAACTCTTGGATTTTTCTTAGAAGATGCTAAATTTTGATATGACAGCCTTGCAGAGTCCAACAGAGTGTGAAGAGATCTGTTAGGTAGGTACAGCTGTATTATGCTTGAGGCTCTTTCATTTCAGTTGCTGTATCTCATTTACTCTTTCAGCATTTCTTCTCTATTTCTGGTCCCAGGTTAGTTTTTCAACATAAATATCAGGAGCAAGAAAAGCTAAATTAGAAAAATCCCTCTTCTAGACCATATTAAAGACATTATTTGTTTTAAGCATTTAAATCTACTGCCTTATCAATGCCAATACCACACACTAATTATTAGTCAGTTCAGCAGCAACTGCAGGCTTCATTTTTGGAAAGCTTTGTCTACCACATGAGGCTGAAGACATTTCTGTGTTTTGATCACTTAGAATATGTGAATCACATGCCAAACATACCTGTAGTTTTAGAAGATAGATCTTGAACAGAAGAGCTCTTTTCTTTACCTGAGCACCTGATGATATTTTACCGCTAAAGAACAGCAAGCTAAGTATTAGAGAAATACAGAGCTTTCTATTAAAAAGGAAAAATACAGCAATATTTAATGTCATGGAGTGATGAGGTTAAAAGCTGTAAAGATGCAAATGTTTTGCTGAAGATGAAACTGGGCAGGAAACTGAGGCAACCTGCTGCTATTGCTTGAACTGGAAAATCAATGTCTTTGTCTGTTTTGCTGTAGGGAATACTGGATGAGGCTGTGCATTTCCAGCTCCCAGTGGGTGTCATTAGGAGCACAAGTACAGCTGAGCTGTGTAGAGGTAGCTAGCATGTGTGTTTGATGAAGAGAAACTAGGAACGTCTGTCCTGATACTTGAGACTATAAGAGAGTGCTGGAATCTGTTGTTCCTTAGAGCATTTGCCAAAATGCATTCCTACTCAAGTCACTGAACAGTGAGGATTTAATAATGCTACAGTTAATGAGTGAATTCAGCTTTGTGTGTGGAAGTGGAAATGTTTTGGTATAGCACAAACTTGTGTTTATTATTATTATGGATGGATTATGAGTTGAAAGGATCAAAACTGAATCCAACCCAGCAAATTTGACTGACACAAGTTGCACTCATGTCAGCTGATGTTCCCCTCTGAAAACCAGGTTACTTGCTAAATGCTTGTGTCAAGACCTAATGCTGATGTGGTCACTGCTGTTGCTCCCTGCAGGAGGGTTACCTAGCTATCAAAACACCTCAAAATCACTGTGGGTATTTGGTTGACCTTCAAGATGCTTTGGAAGAGTTAATAGGTTATCTGTCTGCATCAGCTGCTTCTTCTACCCACGTGCCAAATTGATGTGTATTTGTGGCACAACTTCACAAGCCCGTTGTATCTTGTGGAAGGTAACTTCATTCTGCTGTCACTGTTTCTCAGGTTGTCAGTCTTTTTTTAGTTGGCCAGTACCTTCTTGAAAGCTATTTCTTACAGGTTTTGCTTGCTAGTGAGAGTGATGGCTATGCAAAAATTTAAGCAGATAATAAAATATGAATCATGAACCATCTTCTTAATCAGTGGAAGAAATAAATAACTTTTTGGAAGTAAGCACAATCAATAGCTGGTCTACAAAAGGCATCCCAATGCTCTTAACACTACTTTTTATTCAGTACTGGGTCTTGTTCAGCATGTCTTGTGGGATTTGGTAGAGTATTTTAACAAGCTGCCCTGAGTTTTCAGAATGGTACCCTGAAAGTTCTGTCCATGTGTGAAGACAAGATGTTCTGGCAAGTTGGACAGAACTGGTATCCTGGTATCACATTGCCCCTGTCCTTGTCCACATGGTACAGTGGAAATTAAGGCATTTTTATTCATGGAAGGAGGAACTGCAGATGGCAGGAATCTGCACAAGAGCTGGAAGAAAAAAAAAAAAAAAACAAACAACCCAGAGCTGTTTTCTCTGGTGGTTCCTTTAGGGTATATGGCAGTTGCAGAAGACAGAGCCTGAAGGGAAAGAGAAGCCAAATGTGTGTGTCTCTTGTTAATTTACACACTGAGTTTGGGCTTCTCTCTGATCTAAAATTTAAGCTGGAGCAGTCTGAGAGTCCCTTTGTACTGGAAGCAAACAATTTGTCATCTTCCTGTGTTGTTTTTGTGCCACTGGAAATCTCCGACCTTTTCTAGATCTATTATAGCCACTATGTTTTTGAATGGTGTACAAAGCAAGTACAGGTACCAAAATAAGGTCCTGATCTCTTCAGGGGAGAACAGGCATCATTCCAAAGGAGACTGGAAACCTGACAAGAGAATCAAAGAAAAGAACCATGAGAAAAGCAGTGGTATGCACCAGAGGAGACTTTTGCAGAGAGCAGTATTTGTGAAGAGATAAGCTTCAGGTGGAGGATGACAGAAGTTCAGGTGAGAGGATAAGGACATTTATAAAGGTTTATATTGTGACTGTAAAGTAGATCTGCAAACTGAAGAGTAGATGGGAGAACGGTGGGATGATGGTTCTGTGGTGCATGTAGAAGAGTAAGCATCTTAGTAATGTATTCAGAGCTGGGGAGAAAAAGGGAGACATTTTTCACTGAAATGTCTGAAGGACAATAGAAGTAGCTTTTCTGCTTTTGGGAGGGAAACTTTCAAATGCTACAGGAAAGTACCAACATACCTTGTTGTTTAGCGGAGCTTTGCTTACTTATTACCATGTCAAACCTTTAAAATGGTACAAAACTTTTCCCTAATAGGTATCAAATTTCCAAATGTAATGTCCATCAAGTAAAATATTCAAGTCAGAGTTGGGCTTGAGTAATACAAATTAACAGTAATACTCTTTGGAAAGGCTGTGGTCACAAATTGTCTTTGGGATAGTTAATAAATATGATAAAGGTTTTGACTGCATATCAAGAACATCACAGAGCTGTAGAGATATTTCCACTATACAAAGACATTTAAAAAGAAGCAAAGCATAATTGCAATTGCAGAGTATGTGCTAATTAGTAAGCTGATGCGTCAGCATCATCACCAAGTTGCTCAGTATGGGAGACCATAGTATCACGAGTTGCTTTACGGGCTCTTAAAAAGAGGCATAAATAGCATCATCAAACTCATGGAAAATGCTTTTAATACTCTTTTTTTACAGATCACTTTAATTTTTGCAAGGTACAGAATAGATAATTGCACTCGATAACGACTAAAATCAAGTAATCTTTTCCTTTGTATACTGGGGAGTACTCTGTACATCTGATAGTCCGACCTTGCAGATAAAATCTCTGGCTTTTGCATGTTTTGCATCTCTCATAGCCACTGACATAAAAATCATCATCAGTAGTGTGTCACCAGAGAGCATTCTTGACTAAAAAGCTATTTCTTCTGAGTTGCCAGTTGGTTTTACTGGCTAGATTGCCCTCGTTAAGTAATGAGCTTGATAGTGCTGGTGGCTGTTAGGAATGCAAATGGCTTTCCTAACTTGAAGACAGAATTCTCAAACCTAATCTAAATTCTTATTCAGTAGTTTCTCATTGGCTTTTCGTGAAGGCTTCCATTTATTAAGAGAACAATCTGATATTTAATTTCACAGAAAGAGTAATGATCTTTCTAAAAGTTTCCTCCAAATAATTAATCCCATCTATGCGTAAGATAAACACTTACATGAATATATTGGCTTCGGTGATTTTTAACTGATTAGAAAAATGTTTTTGCTGTAGAAATTGTATACCTACCCTTTACTATTCCAAATTACATTTTTAAAATGTAGTTAACAAAACTTTCTTAAATTTTAGAATATCATAATGGATTGTGATATACCTAATCAGTCAAGCATCAATTAATATGTATTTAAATCGGTATATAATAGACCTCCAATATAGGTAGCTTTAATTTTTTTTTAGTAATAAAGCCCAATGTTTTCTTGTGGCTCTCATCCAAATTGTTTTTTCCCAATGTCTTCGGTTACAGTAGTTTCTTTGCTTAGAACACGCTCTCTGATACCTTTCTACCTGGTGTCCCCTTTTTTCACACATTCAGAAGTAGCTGCATTTCAGTGTTGATGGAAACATACATCAGCAGGAGACTAACATTCAGCAAGGTTGTAGATCATGGCAGTCTGTAGGATGTAGTGAAGACAACCTGATAGTCACATTTTTCTACATATTACTGATTCAAACATATGTAGAATTACAAGTCACATTTTTGCAAACTCACTTTCTATAAGGTAAATATAGGTATGGTCAGTCACTGGAACAGGCTGCCCAGGGAAGCGGTCATGGCACCAAGCCTGTCAGAGTTCAAGGAGCGTCTGGACGATGCTTTTAGCCATATGGTTTAGTGTTAGGTAGTCCTGTGAGGAGCAGGGAGCTGGACTTGATGATCCTTATGGGTCCCTTCCAACTCAAGATAGTATATGATTCTATGAATTAGTTTTTAACAAAAAAATTTACTCTAGGACTGCAATAGGAAAACATATCCAAGTCAATTTTGCATTAAATACCGAGTATAAAATAAGCTGTGAAAAGGGTAAGTTTGGGTATCAAAGAATATTTGTGTGAATGGAAACTGGAGACCCACCAGCTAAAGAGTCATTAGCTTTCTTGACCTGAGGCAATAAATTCATAGATATGACTTTGTGTAAATATGCATTAATCTTTAATAATAATGCAGACTGGCTTCCCTGACCTTGGAAGGAATCCTGAGTTTCTTTGGATTTATTGTGGAGAATCAGCAGCAATTACAATGAAATTGCAAACGCCCTTGTGGGGCCTTCAGTGCTCTGGAGGTAGTTTTCCACAAAATAGCACAGGAGAAGTTATTTCAGCTTATTACCGTGACTTGTATGGAAGCTACTCTAAGGAAGAAGAGGGGAAAAAATGAGATGGGGGGCAGAAAATCCAGCTTGGTTGCCTGGCTGAGGAATCCATATGTGTTTTCATGCTCAATTAACTGTGCTCATACTCTTGACTTTGGACAGAGGCTGTTTTTATTTAATAAGTGGAGTACAATTTGGGCAGCATCTGAGAGAAAAGAAATACTAATGATCTTAGATCCAAATATAGAGCTAATTCCCTTACAGGGAAAGGCTTTCTTTTAAATATTTGAAAAGATGAAAAGAAAGAAGCCCCAACAACTTAACCTGTATGGTTGTTTTTAAATAATGCACATGGAGTCTAATATAAAGTATTACTAAAAGCTGCACAGAAAGCTATTTAGGATGGTTGGAAACATCCACCTGAACGTTTGGGATGTTGGATGATACGATGCAAGTTTTCTACCCTGCTATTGTAATTCAATTAATACTTTTTCCCCACACTGACCAGGTGGAATTGGCTCAGGTGGAAGATGGGAAAAACAGGACTGTAGCAAGTGGATGCTAACAGATTCTGAAATATGATCGTTACCAGCTATTTGAGATTCAGTGGCTGTAATGTGATAATGAACTGTTAAATTATGCAGATAGAAATCACTGAAAGAGAATGACGTCAAATAGAATTATATGACAAATATGACAAAATCTCATTCCTCATTCTCCTGCTCTTTTCTAATGGGAAATATTAAATAAGAAATTTGAATTCTATGTTTATAAATGGAAATTCTGTGAAGAAGCTACCATAAAGCCAAACTACATAATTTTATTTGTCAAGTAAGACTAGAAGACAAACAGCTGATCATGTTAAAAGGTAGACTTTGGAAATCCAGTTAGGCAGCGGGAAGACATGATCATCCATCAGTCAGTCACAAGTGAAATGAAGTTTTGGGTTATACCATAGTTTCCAGCACTATTTTCTTCTGCCAGTATGTCTTATTACCACTTAGGAAGATGTATTGTGTCTTATTGTAAGCTTTGTACTCTGAATATACTTTATGTAAAGCTGTTCATTTAACTGATATTTGTGAAAGAATAACTCCTTTTCCTTAAATGTTAAAACAGTGAAAGAATTACTGTTCCAATATCCCTTTATGCTTTATCTTCTCCATTAAGGACTGTTTGCCTCAAATGTGTGGTTTAGAAATTAGTACTTATTTAAATTAAAAATTAGCAAGGGCTGTTCGTCCCCAGTAGGAGGATCTGAGTAGTCATTGCTGAAAACTCAAGAAGGAACACCACTGTGGCAGGTAGGGTGTACTTTTACTCCAAGATAAAACAGATTTATATTGACTTTTTTCCCCCTGCATAATTTACTACTTCCCATGCAGTAGCTCTGCTTTGCTGGTTAGTATATTGGAGGGAATGTAATGAAAGTGTTTTCTTGTCTTGCTCTTATCTGTCCTCTGCTTCTACCATTCCCTGCATTGGCAGCAATATATTGTAAGAGATATATTAAGAGATATCCAAATACTTAAGGTTAAGCTGAGATTAATGTTATTAATAGGAAATGCAAGTTCAAAAGAAGTTACCATCATGTTTATAGAACATGTTTTTTCTTGAGGGTTGGAAGCTGTGAGCATTAATGTGAGTGCTACCAGAAGAAAATACCTTTAATAAGTAGCTCCTCTGAGTCTGTTGAGTGTATTTAAAGTAGACACCCGCCCCCTCCCCACCCCAGAAAAAAGGGCTCTTTTTATGAGATGGGTTTTAGCTTTGGTCAAAAGTATGTCTTTGCTCCAGTTGCAACAGTTGTACTTTATTGTAAAGCTGCAAGCTGTCTTTAAACCAGTAGTATTCAAAGTAAGATTCTGTCAGTGTTTCTCTTGTAATATAAATAGTCTTGTTCACTAGAGAGATGTTCTGGTTGGTGGTATGACTGTATAAGTAACATCTCACTTTAGGTATATTATTTGTACATTTACTACTTTAATTTAAAAACTAACGTGAAGTATTTAATGTAAATCTCTAAACCAGATTCCCAAAATATAATCTGAGAGAAAACAGTGTAAAAATTTAAATGAAGACAGACACTTTCAGAGGCTGTGTAAACATGCTGTGGTTTTTGTGGGCCAAGGATGTATTCTTTTGACCCTGGGATCTTCCTCTTCAGAGATGGAGAATGTAAGTCCTCTGGAGTTTGTTTAATTATCCTGAACATTTAAATCTTATAAAAAGTGCAATAAAAATAAGCACATGTTTCTATATTATATAAGTGTAATGAGAATAAAATTTAAGTGTCTTTTCAGTAAAAGTTTAGAAAAGTTTTTAATGGTCTAGCATTATAAGACCAAATCATAACACTTTTACTACCCTTTTTGAGATGAAGATTTTTCCTTTGTCAATAAAGAAAAATAGTAAAAAAAAAAAAAAAAAAAGGATATTAGCAAAGTGTAGCATATATGGAAAATATATGTACTGGGCAGTATGTTGAGAATAAATGCCAATATTTCTATTTAAAATAGATTTTATTAAAGTCAGTGGAAAAAACTCTTCTTCAGAAGTTCTCTCAATATGGGTCTGATGTTTACTGGACATTGTCTCTCACAGAAATGAGAGATGTGAAACTCAGTTAACTATTTGAAATATTGGCATTTAAACTCAAATAGTATGCTCTGGTATTATAAAATCAGAAATGTGCAGGTATGTCTGACCCAAGCAGAAGCATGGGACCTGTGGAGTCTTGAAGACTTTTCATGAATCGTTCGTGTAGGCGGCCAGGGAGCGAGCAAATTTAAGAGACCTGGTGATGTGCAAGCCTGCACTCCGACAAGCAGCTGGTACTGTTTGGCCTTCCAGCTTTGGTAATGTCACTTTCAGGGAGGCAGATTTGCAGATAGTTATTAGACCATGTTAGCTGCACAGATGGTTTGCATACCTCTGAGCAAGAAAAAACAAAAAGGGGGAATGGGAAAACAGAGGGGTAAAGCAGGCTGTATAATTAGGCAAAGTGCACATTTTGTTAGGGCTAAAAGGTATAATTTAAAGAAAGGATTTTGCCTGAACAAAATTATTTGAGTGCAATATATTCTAACTAGAAAATTAGCATTTTTGCTTCTTTACATGCTGTACGATTAGGTCAGTTGGGAATGGGTACCCTCTTGCTAACAATTTAACATTTGTTGTTCATAGAACCAGATTTTTATCAGGCTGTAATAATGAATATCTGAGTCCGTGTTACTCTTTGCGGGGAAGATAGTTCTGCTGAAATATTAAATATTCTTTGCAATCCAAACTCCAAAGAGGTTTGAAAATCTAGTTAATCTCCTTGTGCACAAACCAAATCCACTGTTACTAGTTAAGGAAAAGGAACAGTGGTAAACATCTGCTCCTTGTAATACAGAGAGTGTTAGAGGCAGGCGGCTTGGAAACAGTGAGACCGGCATCTTCAGGATTAACTTCTTGTGGGACAGGGACAAAAGTAATTGAAGATTGTTGGTGATGCAAACGGTCCGCTGATGCAGAGGAATTTGTGAAAAATGGCTGCTCTTAACATCTTTGCTAATGAGAGGAAGGAGGATTTTTATTGTTTTTATAGGCATTTCAGTGATGGCTGGTACTGAGTAGCTCAGAAGTGTAGCTTTATTTTAATACTCCTGCAAGGCAGGGGAAGCAGTGCTGTTCCTGTTTTACAATGGCAAGATGAGATCCACGGGGAGAACATTCTGGCTTTTCTCTTAAGTGCTTGGTTGTACAAAGATAATTAAGGAATTATTTTAGGCAGAAAATTAAATCCTCATTTTCCTTTACCACTGTTGAAGGATACTATGAGCAGCAACAGGAGACGATTACCCTTAGTGTAAGTTCCCAGTGCAACCATCATCCTCCACAGGAGGCCAAAGGATGTGCTTGTGGTTGTGGATGGTTTGGCTCTTAAGTTTCAGCATTTTCTCCTTTTTCTTTTGGTCTGAGGCAACAGGCTATCTTGGGAATAGCTCTTTGCATGGAAGGCTAGGCACTTTTTTTAAGGTGGAGATGTTTTGGTATCTAATCATAGAATCATAGAATCGTCTAGGTTGGAAAAGACCTTTAAGATCATCCAGTCCAACCATTAACCTACACTACCAAGCCCACCTAAACCAATCAAGGGTAGACTGGACTAAACCATATCCCGAAGTGCCACATCTACCTGTTTTTTGAACACTTCCAGGGATGGTGACTCCACCACCTCTCTGGGCAGCCTGTTCCAATGCTTGACCACCCTTTCCGTAAAGAAATTTTTCCTAATTTCCAGCCTAAACCTCCCCTGGCGCAGCTTGAGCCCATTTCCTCTCATCCTATCGCTAACTGCTTGGGAGAAGAGACCAACACCCACCTCACTACAGCCTCCTTTCAGGTAGTTGCAGAGAGCGATAAGGTCTCCCCTCAGCCTCCTCTTCTCTAGGCTAAACAACCCCAGTTCCCTCAGCCGCTCCTCATAAGACTTGTTCTCCAGACCCTTCACCAGCCTTGTTGCCCGTCTCTGAACACGCTCCAGCACCTCAAGGTCTTCCTTGTATTGAGGGGCCCAAAACTGGACACAGTATTCCAGGTGCGGCCTCACCAGCGCCGAGTACAGGGGGACAATCACCTCCCTGCTCCTGCTGGCCACAGCATTCCTGTTCCAAGCCAGGATGCTGTTGGCCTTCTTGGCCACCTGGGCACACTGCTGGCTCATGTTCAGCCGGCTATCTACCAACACCCCCAGATCCTTTTCTGCCAGGCAGCTTTCCAGCCACTCCTCCCCAAGCCTGTAGCGTTGCATGGGGTTGTTGTGACCCAAGTGCAGGACCCGGCACTTGGCCTTGTTGAACCTCATACAGTTGGCCACGGCCCATCGATCCAGCCTGTCCAGGTCCCTCTGCAGGGCCATCCTACCCTCCAGCAGATCGACACTCCCACCCAATTTGGTGTCATCTGCAAACTTACTGAGGGTGCACTCAATCCCCTCATCCAGATCATTGATAAAGATATTGAACAAGACTGGCCCTAAAACAGAGCCCTGGGGAACGCTGCTCGTGACCGGCTGCCAACTGGACTTAACACCATTTACCACAACTCTCTGGGCTCGGCCTCCCAACCCTTTTTTTACCCAGCGAAGAGTATGCCTGTCCAAGCCGTGAGCTGCCAGCTTCCCGAGGAGGATATTATGCCAGTGTTACGCAGCTGTGCATGCTCCACGTGCCTGTAGGTTGTTACTCTTCACAGCAGTTTGAAAGCAGGGCAAAGTCAGGAAGTAGAGATGTCAGGAGGAACAGATGAAACATGCCAGGAATGCATCATGAACACAGATGGGAAGTTCTGCTTATGAGAACTGTGTAAAATTAGAGTGGAGGGTATACAGGAAAATAGCAATGGCAAATCTGCCATTGACTGTAGGTGAAGCTGAGGACCTAAATAAGCTGAAAGCTGGTATCTGCAGTTCCATTTCTGAGAGCATTGGGGAACTGGAGAACCTGGTGGTAGATGAAGCCAAAAAAGTGGTGCTGGCAAGCCAGACACGCTGTTCCTCCACAACTTGCTAGGTCTTTGGCAGGAAAGTACATAAACAAGAAAGTGTTACCAGAGCAAATGTCTGAAGGGACAGAACCTTCTATAACAACAGTCACTGGAGAAGAAACGATACAAGATTGCGCTCAGTTCTCTGTTTCTCATCAACCTACTCTCATGTAAATTATATGGGATGAGAAAGGTCTCATCAGTATTTCCTTGCATGTGTTTTTTAAACAACTTCATTGGCATAGAGGGACGCTAGTAACAGTCAGAAGCACTCCTTCGCTGAACCTCTTGGCAGGCTGCTATTCTGAAACTAGGATGGAGTGGAACTAGCATAGGAGTTTTCTTGGTATCGGTTTCTACTTCTTTTCAGCAGTGTGTGGGTAAGCATTGGCAAGCTTACTGGCCCTGGGTAGGATACCAAAAACTTGCTATCTGGGGGCATTAAGCTCTTAAAAAGGAGACATGCATATTTTTCTGGGAAATTACCTTCAAATGCAAAAGCGATCTCAGAGTTAAATCTCCACCTCCCTTGTGCGCCTGCTGACCTCTTTCAGACAATGACCATTGACTAAACATCAGTAAGGGGCAGAGAAGCAACCTTGACGTAACTTTTGATCTCAAGATCACACTGAGAAAGTCTGAGTTAACCGTGTGGAGAGATGAATTCCATGGGCACATTTTAGTCAGATAGAAAGAGAAGCAGAGTCATTACAGTTTTGCCAGCCAAATTGTGGCTCTGCTCATGGAGAAGGCCATGCCTCCTCAGCAGGCTTACCGAATCAGTCTTCCCCAGTGACACAATGAAACACTGTGGGGGGCTTCTCTAGGAAACTTTTCTGGCTAAGGTTTGGAGATGATGATTAGGACTAATGCAATGAGCTTTAGTTCTCCTGCCAGGGAAATTACCTCCTGCTTTCTAATTGACTTCACTTTCTCTCACGATTATTCCTTTTCCAGAGATTGCACTTAGAAAACAACTCAAGTAAAACAAAACATTGGATTAAAATATCCCAGATTCCATTTTCCAGGTAAGGAATTTAATTCTCTGGCATTGCCTTGAGCTAGGATTTGTTTACAAAATTCCTGGAGCCTTTACCAATTTTTGTCAATCTATGCCAATTACATTTAAGCCTCAAAGTATTAAAGGGCAGCTTTTCGCCAGGAGTGAATAATAATTGCAAACAAACTGTTAAGGATCTCCATTTGCTGTTAGAGAAAATTACTTCCACTGTGGATGTAGAAAATCTTTGGTTTCACTGATGAATAGTTATTCCAAAGTAACATCAGCTCCTCTCAAGTCTTCTCTTCAGAGCTCGATGCTTCTAGAATTTCTTCCTTCACTACTACTCTGCAGCTAATATCCTAACTCTTTTGGTAAAATGAATTGTTCACTCTTTTCTTTTTCAAATAGAGTTTAATTAGCCCATCCCACCCTAGTGACTCCTCAGTAATTAACTTGCAAGCCCTGCAGATTTCAAACACCTGCTGGGCAGGTGGAGCAAATGAAAAAAACACTGTGTCTCATTTTGGACATAACCTCAGGATTAATGAAATCTGTTATCATGCACAGCAATTCCTGAAAGCATTATGTAAATTCAAAACTGAATATCTCACAATTCTCTGGTGTTTTATCAGAGTATATTTTTCTGTTATCTATCCTAACAGTCTCTGCTAAAAGTAATGGTAATAAATAATATAATAATAAATTCTCTGGTCCTCTATTATTAAAGGCATTCCACAAAATTGGTGAAAATCTCTTTTCATTACCCAGTTTTTTAGGTATTTTGCTGACATTTGTTAACACTCCTGGATAATTCTGTTTCTATTTAGAGCAGCTAGGATTAGTAACCAGCTGTCTGGGATTATATGTATATAAGATATCTGCTAAATGCACTCCTTTATTTAACACACAGACTGTAGGATCCAGGTCTGATTCTGCTCTCTGTTACAGTGGAACAGAAAAATTGGTAGAAAATACTTCTGTGCAATTACATGAAATGTAACTGTGGTATCCTTTGGCAGCTTTTTGAATTTAAGCAAATTCTACTCCTGTACATTTTAATATAGCTGAGATGAGAATTTATCCTATAACAGACTATTTAAAATGTTCTTCTAGATCTTTATCTGGCACAAATCAGTAGCAGCGCTCGTGCTCTCATTCATTTAAGCAGCTTTGTCATGGGTCCCAGTACAGCCTTGATCTACATTTAAATCACTTTACACAGGAGAGGGAAGTAAACCTGAATGGTTTGTATCCTGCAGAGATGTTCTTACTGCATAATATTGGGTAAAGAGGAAGACCTTTTTTTGAATTGTGTAGAGAGGAAGGTCAGGCCTAGGGGGCTGTTTTAAAGGGAATGCGTGGACATGTAAATCCAGGAGAGTGTTTGGAGCTGTGAATTGCAAGTGAAAGAAGGTGCTTCCTTGCAGCAGGAAGCGTGTGAGTCGTTGTGGCAGACAGGATTCATCTTCTTCCTCCTCTTGAGGAATAACCGTGCTTATGGAGTTTTCTACTCTTATTCTTTCTTCATTACAGTCCGATCTTCAGAGGAGTCTCATGACCTTGACAGTGGAGAACACTGGGGAGATACCCTCTTGCACAGTGTTTTTTGGATGTATTTATCAAATTTTTGAAATATTTGTGTAAACTCAGCAAGAATTGCAATCTTGCTAATGGAGCAGAACCCTGCAGAACTGATGCTGGTCAGACACTTCCATTCTTCACGCAACTGAAGCAGAGGAAGAATAGAGTTAATGCAGCTTCAAATAAAAAATATTTTTCAAAGTTACTCTGGTTTTTAAAGTTGCAAAGGAAATGCAGAATGTTGTAAGTTTTAAAGCCATTCTATCTGCAGTTCTTAAAATAACACAGAAGAGAGGAAAAAACCTCAGGTAGTAGCTATTTCTCAAAGTTCCTAGTTGTAGGATAGACAGTGCATACAGCTGAGAACAGTAAACAAACCAAAGTATTTGCTGGGTATAATCCAGAAAATCCTCTTTGGCTTCTGTTTATGCAGACTTCTGGTTGTCTACATGACTTGTGGTCTTCTTTTAGCATGTTTATGACTTACTAGCCTTTTTCCAAAACTAAGTTAAAGTATAGTCTTACAGCATTTACTGAATACCTGTTAAACCCGATGACTTCATTTGATGGCATTTTCTTTACTTTTTCTTACTATTTCAAGGAGAGTTCATGACACCTTGACAGTCTCAGTTTATTATTGCTATTAACATTAGCAGAAATCATCTACTTGGTATCAAAGATGGGAGAGGGCTTTTAATTTGTCATTCATGTTTTTCTGCAAAGAGGAGAAGCTATATTAGGCTTAGTTTTCTTTTTCTATTGCAGTGTAGTTTGCAAATCTTTAAAATGTACTTACTCCCTACTGCCACATTTGCGTACGTCTAGTGCTTTAAGCATGAAAAGAGCAACGGCAAATGGGGATGGAAGATGCTTTTACAGAAGTGAACGTGGGCTCTTCTTCAAAACTGCCCTGTTGTTCTTCAGGTTTCATTTAAAACTGAAGCTCATCTCTGTCTCTTGGGGTAGCTTAGGAAAAATCTTGAAAGTGTGAAATAGCTCCAAGCATGTACAATTACATCTGCAAGTGTTTGAAAAGTACTTTTGAAATAGGAGCACAGTCAAGTGCCAGCCCACTTACCAAAATGGCTGTTTACTGAGATGCCAGTGATACACTTTGGTGAAAGTGGTGAAACAGCTTACAACGTTTATCATAATGTTGAAAGCATTTATGAAAAGTGAAAAGGCTGTCTTGAGTGGGGGAGCTGCTGCTCTCTAAAATTTTTGTGTTTGTGAAGGAGGGGCCAAAACAAAATTCCTCAGAGGACTGAATGGAGATTAGTGAAGGAGAGCTGATCTGAGGAAGCTCAGTACAGCCTGGTAAGCAGGGAAAATCTCATTTTATGTGATTACTGAAAGAGGAAGCCTATTTTTGGTGCTTTGAGTTGGGTGAGTGTAGAAGAGAGCTAGTTTCTGTTTCCTCACGTGGACTTTACTTTTGGTGTGGCTACTCAGTTTTGTATAAAAGTAAAAGCTGTACATATGACTAATTAGCATCACAGCCTCACAGCTCTTGGCAAAATAAAGTTTTCAAAATAGTTAAGTGCTTTCCTATTTACTTCAGGTGACATAGATTTGGGTTTATGATGTGAAACACACTGAGCTTTTAAATCCTCTCAGCTGCACAGATGCAAACTCCACTAATCCCAAAGAAAAATGTGGTCTGCTATTCATTAAATGCAGATGAGATTCCTTTTTTAGTAAGCACATAAGCAGATGCCTAAATTTAGGAACATGTGCAGTTACAATCAGTGGAATATTCTGAGTCTTTTTATCTCCTTTCCTGCACTGGAACTCACTGTGCTGTGTTTTTGAGAGGTCTCTGGCCCAGAGCCTTACTGTGGAACCTGGTTTATTCTGTTGCCTTTGCAGAGTGCTCTGTATATGTAGATTTTATTGACTGTACGTCTGTACCCATCAAGCTTGCTTTGCAAACCTTTCCATACTTACTAAGAACTGAGGAATGCTAGTGCCTAGTATATTCAAGTATTTATTCAGCTGTGATGACAGGAGGATGTAATGAACAAGTATTTTCATTATTTTACTAACTGTACTGGGAGGAATTGGTTGGGTTTGAGCTAGTTGTATTGAGCTATGTTGAGCTAGTGGGGGAGAAGAGACGGGAGGAGGCTGGAAGTTGGCCTGGAATGGCCACTTCTTACGCTGCCCACTCAGTCCTGGCAGTCCAGCTGGAGGGTCCATGGGCTTGCTACTGCTTCTCCTCCTCCTTTTCCAAATCTACTGTTCTTCTCTCAGAGAACCTCTGCTCACCCTTTTGGCTTGCTCGGAAGAGGAGGGGAGAAGAAAGGGCCAGGATGGGGTCAGGTCGGGAAGCTAGAGGAGAGTCTTGGGCAGGAGCAGCAATTGCAGTAGCCTGTCAACACGCAATGGGCCATTAGTGGAGAAAATCATCCCCTTCTTTTTGAATAGGTGAAGTAGGTGGTCTGCCACCCCAGGCAGCTATCCACTTTGCTTACAATTTAAGCTGTCCTTAAACCATTGTAATTAAACAAACAAACAAACAAAAAATCACAAACCCAAAAGTTATTTGCTTATCATCTAAACTTTATGTTAGTTCTAAATACAAAATAAGCTGGATCTTAAAACAACCTTTACACGTGTTAACCATTGTACCAGTAATAATAAAATTCCCTATTGGTAAAATGTGGTTCTTTTGTTTAGTGGAGCAGAAGTTCCGCAATGTGCAAGAATGGAAGAAAGCAAGTTGGGAAAGCATGAAATGGCATTCAGTGCCAGTTGCAGGAGGACTTTCGGCATGGAGAGTTTTGGTTGTGTTGGAATTTGCTCAGGACATTAAATGACCAACATGTCAGCTCCTCAACAAAGAATAAAAGAAAGAGGTACGGATATTAATGGGCATGGGAATGAAAGTTCTAAATAATACAGCAGACCTCAACATTGATCATTTGACCCAGAAGAAACAGTTGTGTATATTAAACTGTGAAGTATCTACAGAATCTGCATGTCACCTTTGAAATGAGAATTTTAGAGGGCTCTGTATCCACTGCCTGCTCAGCCTACAGTGGTCAGCGATGACGTTTCCACTGCCTTCTGTAACAGTGTCGATTACAGATGAGTAAAGATGTGAAACCGCTGCCTCGGTACTGTATGAGAGATCCCCTTCCATCCAGTGGCAAAAATGGTGTGCATTTTGAGCAAAAGTCTTTATAGCTTTAATCCAATGACCAGTGCTTAGTTACTAGTCTTACTGGTTTTACCCAAGGATGTTTGATTAATCCTATCTGACTCCAGGATTAATCCTGTCTTACTGAGGTAAATCTCAAAAAACAAAACAAAGTTCCACAATAATTCAGTTGTTTTACATCCATTTACCACCACCCCCCAAAAGCTTGTAAATGCAGTAGTGTAATTGCATAATACTAGGCCTCCCATAAGTGATCTCTTGTGTTTCCACTTATTTATTCCATGGTAATAAGCGAGGAAAGTTGAGTTTAGAAATTCAGCTTTGTTACTCGGTATCAAGTAGAAGCAGTCCCTATTTCTGGCACCTCCCTGTTTCCTGGATGCCACCTGGTCTCTCATCTGTGAATTTCTGTTGTCTTCCACTCCTGCCTGGAAAAATTACGCAGTGCAACTAACTTACCTAATGACAAACTGTTAGGCAAGCATGAGGTTGTACGCATGGAAGTAATTTATTCAAGTCCTCCTGAAGGCACCAAAGTCACTGGAACTTCCTCTGTGTGAAGTTACTGAATGTTTGGTTGTTCTGTAAAATTAGGATTTAATTTTTACATTCTTTTCTTTTTGTTTGTACAGTGCTCACTATCATGAAATTTGATGGGAATTTTGCAAAATATTATCACAAATAATTAAAAAGTGGCCATCATGTGTGATAGCATGCTGTCTTTTTGGTCCAAGACAGGAAACATGTTAGGCCAGTGCCGTAACTCTCACAAAACAACGGACACCAGAGATGATGAGCTTAAACTGGTTTAGCACTTTAGTTGACAATCTGATCTAATCAGCATTGCAGGGGGGTTTATTCCTGCTAACCAGAACCATGACTTAGAACAAGACTATCATGCTGCTTATTTGAAAAATTAGATTGGTAATTGTGCCCATCTGATTCCTCTGTTTCTGTTACGGGTACCACTACCAGTTCGCGGCAGTTGCACTGCAGTTTGTAATGTTGAGACGTGTGTATCACAAGGTGAAATAAGGTCACCAAATTAATTTTCAGGCAGGTTTTGGCAGATAATTATTGTATCATTAGACTATTATTCCAAAAATTGTTGCATGTTTGCCTACAGGTTGAGTTTAAGTTAGTGCTTTAAGTACAGAATTTTTTGAAATGAGAAAAATAATTTTGCAGTTTAAAATGTATTTCTTGTAATGAGGACAACAGTAGTCCTTTAAGTGATAGTCAATAAATAATTCTTCTGACAACCCTTTATCTTGAAGGCCTGTAGTTAAGCAGTGTTACTTTAAATGAATCGATGCTTTTTTAAAATCTGGTTTCCAAGTATGAGGAACGCAGAGAGGTATTGCTTTGGACAATCTTAAAAATGTGTTTTATGGAATAGTTTAGGTTGGAAAAGACCTTTAAGATCATCCAGTCTTTTCAGAAAGTCTGAAGATTTGGAACTTGCTACTCCTTAGTCTTCAATATCCTTGTAGTGTGTTTTTTTAAAATAAGCCTTTTACCCATTTGAGAAGACAAAATTGGTCTCTGTCAAAATACTGGTGTCAAGGGGTATGGAAATCCTTCAAAGTGCAGTATTGGTACCTGTCAGAGGGCTCTATGTCTTCATCTGGTAAATATTATCAGAGGAAACTGATTGTACTTGGACTTATATATTTCCTTTGATAATCTCTTTCCAGTAAGTTAAAAGCTTTTACCGTAGTTTCAGGTTGTCCAGGCTTGTAGTAACTTTATGTTAACTTTGCCAGAATGATGCAGGGACCTGTCTGGCCTGATTCATGGCACAATTATGGCTAGAGAGGAATTCAATAGGCTAGTAGTGAGAAGATATCTAGTAGAAACAACAATGGCCAGTTTTCAGATCAGAATAGGCTAGTTCTAGCATATACAGGAAAATAGAAAGCTCTTACCAAGACCTTGTTCCCATAAAGTGTTGTTTGCATGCACCTATACAACATAGTTTAGCGTTTGCTTGATGGCATCATAATAATCTTATTTTTCTCCTATATGTTTTCTTACCCTTAGGAAATAACCACTGTAATAGAATTTGCTGGTTAATTAGCAGTTTATAAGTTTGCTACTTGCAGTTCTGAGAGCTCTTTAACAAGTTCTTAAAAAGGCTTAAAAACTTCAGATTTCTCTTAGAAGACAAATTTCCCTGTTTCTTATGCTGCCCTCTAGCGCTGAGCACATTTTGAGAGCCACCTTCAAACATCTTCAGTGTAAAGTAACTTTTGTGCAATGCCTTTTTGGGAACTGTTAGGTTATCAAAGTCTGCCAAGGCAGGAAGCGCCCAACTTCTCTACAGGATCATCTGTCCTTTTTGGGTGAACGTGCTCACATATATGTTATGTAGGACAGGCAGAGTTTTGTATGAATGAAGCGAACATCCAGTTGTCAAAACCTGAAAGCTGCCTATGTTTGCAGCCTGACATCTCCACCAATCAGCAGTTGAATAAAATGAAGGTCAGGACACATAGCCCAAGTAAGTAGGAGGCCTTGCAGTATTCTGTACCAGTGACCTGCAGCCTTCTGGGACCAGTGGCTTCCCCTGTGTCTCCTCCTTGGGAGGAACATCTGGATCTCTTGCATTTGCAAGTGCCTTGATCCTGAGCAAAGTGAAGCCGAGTCTTAGGTGATTCTTTAGCAGAAGTGAGCTGCTTTCTGACATTTTCATGAGTTGGATCATCACTGCAACAACCCACGTTCTGTTGCTGCTCTACCTGCATTACTTGAAAACCAAACTTGCCGTACCCAGGCTGTCCAATTGCCGTGTAAGAACTTGAATTGCTGTCACTGGCTTTCAGTAAGTACATGTTAGCATCCCTTTTTTAGTCTCTTGCAATATATTAACTCATTCCATTATTTCAGATCTGAGAAGACTTGATAATACGAACTTCTTAACTTGAATTCAAAGATCTCCTGGATCTTTCTATCACAAAACATCTAGTATACCCTGATATTTCTGATAAGAAGTCCCTGAACGGAAATGACAAATCAGTACATTATTGAGAATGTGTGGCACAATTAACTTAATCCCTTTATGAGCATGTATTTGATAAATAGTTAGCTCCCCCCAGTCTTGTCTAGCGAACAGTTTATGGGAAAATGTAGGTGATATGTATACAGGGCAAATGCTGTGGAGACAGGTGGCACCCCTGCCCTGGGAGCCGTTCAGGCTCTCTGCATAGTGTTTGTGTCAGTGTGGCTCCAGGGGAGACCCAGCTGGATCTGTCCCAGGCTTCCCGAGGGCGCAGGGTTCCAGGATGCACTATTTGGCCAAAAATGAAAGAGAAAAAAAAGACAGAGCGCTTTGGTGTGGGTGTGAATCTGGGTAAAGATTCCAAACAGCTCTCTCTGGCTCTTACTTTATATCTACTTGTGTCATTCATATAGGGAAAATGTAGTCTGATGTTTACGTTTCTAGAACTTGTAAGTGTCTTCAGGGAGAGAAAGGGCTTCTACTAAACAGCGGAACCAGACTGAATTTCCACCTTAATACATACAATAAGCATGGGATTATTTCTCAGAGAAAAATCAAATTTTTCCAGGAGATTTTGGTTTTTTAGAAATAAATGAAAATAAATGTTAGCAGCACTCTAGAAGCTTACCATTATGTATGTGTACTGGCTGCACTAAAATGCAATAGTGGTAACATATCAATTATAATAATAATAAATTGTGTTTCAAGTTCTCAAAAATTTGTTGAGAATTTTTGGCATTTTCTTCTATATGTGCTGTCCTATACAGTTTAATCTTTAATGTTTCCTGCTGATTGTATACTATTTGTGGTATTATTGTGGCTTCTTGACAGTTAGCTTTTCAGGAAAGGATCACCTTTTTTTTGGATTGTTTTTTTTTTCCCCATGCCCTGTCTGTCTGATCTGTCCAGTGTTGACACTAACTACAGAGTGTGCTGGAATATGCAAAGACTGGATATTGAGTTGAATCCTCTCAGAGTGGTTGTATATGTAGCTTGGATCAGATTTTTTTTTTTTTTTTTTTTTAAGATTAGGGCTTTGCTGCTCATCGTACTCTGTACAGACAGAGTCTGACAGGCTCTGTCAGTCTCTTTGAGGAACCCTGACAACGTGCTGAACTCTAGGTAAGCAGTGGTAGCAGAATTTAACCCACTTAGGTATTTCATTTTTTCTTAGGTGCACTTCCATTAAAGTCAGTTCTTTGGGAACAAAACTAGACTCTGACAAGGGGAATTAACTTGAATATTCAAAACAGTTAAATTCACTTTTCAGCACAAAGCAATATTAACGTTGACACCTTGTCAGTGATACTGTGATTTTTTGGGGGGTGAGAGAATACATAAAATAACCTTTCTGAGGGAAGCTGTGTCACTGTTACTGTAACTTTAGATTTTTGTCTTCTGAGTATACTTTTCTCCATGGCTGATGCAATGTTGTATCGTAGTGAGCTGCTTCTGCCATGGCTTGTCGGTGTTCCGTCATGCTGTACAAACAGGAGGTAATGTTTTCATTTCAGAGCTTAATTCATCTGGTAGAGGATTTATAGCAGTGTCCTGCATGGGATCAATCATTCCAAGACATTAATTACAACAGATTTTGAAAGTGGGATCTTCCTCTGTGTATCTTCCTGTGTGACAAACTTTAGGTAAAGTTTTCACACTTCTAAAACTGTATCAAGGTGCTATGACCCAATGCAAGTCTGGGATTTTTACCTGTCTTGTAGAATAGCCTCTGGCGAGAGGGTATAGAGGGTATAGATTGGCTAACAGATGAAAGGCACATATAGAGGAAAAGGATGAAAGGATCCTTCCTTCTATGGAAAGCTGAAATGCTACTGCCTGCAGGAAGTCATATAAAGATTTTTTGAGTGTCAGGAGCCAGAGTCTGAGGCCATTAGGCCTATGAAACAGTCGGTACTTAAAATCCTGAAACAATTCCCAAAGTACCAACAGAGACAATCTAACACATCAAGTTGCTTGCTCTGAGCTTCTTCATGATTGTCTCAAGAATCTGAAGGCTGCTGAGGTTGTGTGAGAAAGTCAGTTCCTTCAGTTTCTTCAAACTATGGTACTCTTTCATAAAAGCATTTACTAGTTTATCCTGACTTCCCAAAAATCTGGCTGCTGAACATCAAAGAGAGCTGAGGTTTATTTTGTCTGTAATGATAGTCTACTTAGATTCACATCATGAGTCCACCTTGTACGGTAAGGCATGGTTACTGCATTACCTCTTTAATCATTGCATGCTCCTTCCTTTCTAGGCTGGTAAATCAAAGTGTCACGCACTGGAGAACTCAGAAGAGCATGTGTTCAAAGCCTTTCTGCCTACATCCTGGCATCATTTCTGACTCATTTTTCTTTTGTGAGCAACCTGTTACACCTGAGTGTGTGTATTTTTGCTCGGTTGTTGATGCCTTCTGCATGTCTTTAGCTGACATAGGGGTGATTTTGCAGATAGGATATTTTTTCTGACTTACTGTTTATCCCTTCTTTTTACTGGCACTTACTGAAATCAGCATATAAAGTTACACTGCAGATTTTGTAAAGCACTTCTGGTACCATAGAAGGTGTTTTCACAATGGTAAAGCTTTGATATGAAACATTGCCACTTTTGTGAGTAGGCCTGCAGTCAAATGAGGGGTGGAACAAAAAAAAAAAAAATTACAGACTAGTAACAACAACCAACATGTCTGAATCCGTCTCTGCAACTATTTTTGCAGCCCTTTTCTGGCTTGATCCTTTCTCTTACTGTAAACCTGTTCATGGTAACCTTTCTTAGGAAGAAAAGTTGAAATCTGAATGAAGCTGAAAAAAATTAGTGTTTCTTAATGAGCTTGAAAGGTTTTAATGGAGGTAGAGCTAATGATGTCAGTGTGCTT
Organism: Pelecanus crispus; assembly: GCF_030463565.1. NCBI lineage: Eukaryota > Metazoa > Chordata > Aves > Pelecaniformes > Pelecanidae > Pelecanus > Pelecanus crispus. The sequence goes on from NC_134648.1 coordinate 12,348,326, forward strand.
TCCTGTTGAAGCTGGCTATTTTGTTAGTTGCTATGCATGTAAGTGAGGTTTTTTTTTTTACAAGACTTACTAGTTCATTATGCAGAACTATGTTAAGTGAGTTACCATAGTGTAACTACATTACCAGAATTTTCCAGTTGTCATTAGGGATGGGCCTTTCTGCTGCCATTTTCTGTCGCATATTTTGAGCTGGGTTCTTTACTTCAAGGCCTTGTGGTGCTATTTGTAGAAATGGTTAATAATAGCTAAGGAGGCTGTTCTTATATGATGAAACTTCAAGGAGAGACAGGCATGAGAAATAATGAAATCACAACAGAGTCAATTTAGCATCAGTCATAAACTAGAGAAAAGTTATGCAATGCTCAGCTTAGAAAAATAAATAAGGGAAAAAGCAAAAGAGGAAAAAAAGTGAATTACTGGCAGCAGTTGATGGTCCAAATTAAGCAGCACCAAGGAGGGTAAAGCACGTGTGGTATACTGACTTGTGAAGTACTGAACTCTTACTGTTCAGGACTGTCTTTATGACCTCTTCTGAAAACCAAGTAGTTGTTAACTGCAGATGCATATTGGAAGAGAGGACAACTGATTTATTTTAAAGCTTAAAGGCTTCCATGGATAGATCATGATACAAAATAAACAGCCACAGTGCCAATTATAGATTTAGATGCTAAATTGCTTTAAAAATTATTCCTTATAGATGCTTTAGTATCATTGTGCCTCAGGTACCACTGAAATTAGATTAAACAAGGCAGTATTCCTTACCCATTTAATCTGCTAAGTGCCAGCTGTTAATGTTATTACATGAGTTCACAAACTTACTAGTTAAGGCCATCGGAAACTTGAAACAGCCACTGATGTTCTCATGGTCTTTCTTAAATCTTGATAAGGAAGTATGAATGGGCAAGATCAGCACTTGCATGGCAGATACACAAAGAATAGGTTGATGCATCATAAAATTATACTGGTGACAAAACTGAAGACAGTCCAAGAAAGGTCACTGCTAAACCTTTGCATAGCCAATGCAATCAGTGCTGTTAGAGGTGCAGTTTGTGGTTCTGAAACAGAGATATGCATTTGTTGGGTAGAAAATATCCCCATGTAATTAAATAATTACATTATGCAAATGGTAATTAAATAATTCTATTTTGCCAAGATGCTTGAATACTACTACAATTACAGTTGGGTACAATAGTCTTCATTTCCTTCCTTTCACAACTTAAGAATGCTGTTGTAAATTAAGTGGTTGTCCTGTACTACCCTGGAAATAATTGTGTTTTCATGGTGGGCAGAATAATTCCTGTGCCATTATTGGCTGTTATCAAATGATGCTATAAATATGCTTGGTGGCAATCAAGAAAATCCTTTCCTGAATTCCCTGCTGTCTGATCAGGTTTTTTATCATAGTGTTCTTTGAGTACCAGTTGTATGAGTTGCCTTACAAAAACTGGCAGAGACAAATGTGTATTGAGGAAAAACTAACAAAGTAAGCATGGGTTATAAATAGATAACAAATGACGGAAGGGAGAGGGAGGAAAGGGATACACTGGTACATTACAACAGTTGAGATCAGTAAAAGGAAATGCATAACTTTTGATGGGATAGGGTCTGTCTTTTCTTGTTGCTTCTAACACATTGCTTGTCTGCAGTTCCTTACTAATAATGAGGGATAGACATTTTGTTGTCTGCTTGTTTGCTACTTGGTTGTACACCCTCTGAAGAAAGCAAGTATTTAATTTATTACCAATTAACACAAACATTTAATTACTAACTTGGGTATTAGGAAATGAAGACAACATGGGGTACCTCCTACTCTTCTGACCTTGGCCGCCTCTCATTTCCTGTTTGCTGCTCCCTTGTATCCTTGCTCCCTCTTCCTTGTCATTTTCTGCCCTTTCTTAAATATTTTTTCACAGAAGTGCCACCAGTTTCACTGATGGGCTCAGCTTTGGCCAGCAGTGAGTCTGCTGGGGAAGTGGTGAAGTCTGGCACAGGGCAGCACCTGACCTCCCACAGAGGCCACTCCTGCAGTCCCTCTGCTACCCAAACCTTGCTATTTGTACCCAATACACTAGAAAAGGCTATTGAAACCTCTGTGTTTGTGTATTTCATTACAAGGGCAGCTCATTCAAGTTCATTCAAGCTTCAATTGCTATAAAAAACATAAAAAAAAAAAACCCAAAAATTGCTATAAAAATATCTTTTATTACTAGGAGAGAATTGGTTTCATGTCGTGTACAATCTGGATTTCAGCGGTGTCTTCTGATTTGGTGTCTCTGACTTATTCTATATAATGAGCAGTAGAAAGAGGAGAGTGAATTTCCATCTTGGAGGCTGCAGTCAGTGAGACCAGATGAAGCAATAGGTTTTATATGAAAAGTTAATGTAGAGAAGACCCCGTGTTAACATTTGCAGCAATGTGCTGCAGGTGGTAAGCTTTCTTCCCACAGGAAAAATGGAACTGATCTTTCCTTTTTAGTAATAACTGAGCAGATAAATGTGCCTACCTTAGTATTGCTTCAGGCAGTACTACTTACTAGCTCACCTTTGAGCCTTAGCTTCTCATGATCGTTCTGCAGTTGTAGAAGCAAGTGGTAAGAAGAACTGGCTGTGAGACTTCAGGCCAAGATGTTTTCAGAGACTAAGGCATGAAATACGCTTGTTGACTAGTCAAAAGGCAGCTGATGGTCTTATAGTAATTGTTTTTATTTCTTGTGAGAGACTGCCTGAATAAAGTCGCTTCCCCCAAGGGTTTTCAGCCAAATAAAGGGAAGAAAGACTTTGACATCAGAAATGTGTGCTTAATTCCATTGATTGGAATTGTAATTGAAAGTTCTTTGTGTGATCAAATGGTTATGGTTTGTGAGTACAGCTCTTCAGAAATGAGTTTTTATTTAGTTGGTTAGTTGTTAATGGCTCTGGAGACCATTCGTAAATAACTAGGACTTCCAGAAAATGAAGACTTATTTTTTTTCTTTGTGATTCACTAGTTTATGACAACAAACTGGGGTCAGGTAAGGCATTTGATCTTTCTTTATTAGTGTACCGTATATCATGAAGTGTTTACAGAGAGAGGGGGTTCTCTGGGTTAGATTGTGTGGTCACCTGAGTAAAGACCGAAGGGCTGGTGGGAGGGGTGAGGCAGTGCTGTTACAGAGCGCCTTACAAGTCACCGTGAACAGACTTCTTGAGCAACTAAATATTGAGAATGAATGCTGTGATTTCATTGTACTGGAACTCTTCTTAAATTAAGTTCTAGGTGTATCATTTCCCTTTTTTCCCTATTTGTTATAGCAGACAGAGATGTAGCCTTGTGGAGCAAAAGCATTTTGTAATGACACAAATATTACAAAGTGATAATCCCAGTAGCATCATTACACACACCTAAATATGGATGACAAATTCGAATGGGCTGGATTGGTAAACTGGACCATAAAATTATTGTGTAGCTGCGACTGGTTTGCTGTTTAAACATGGATGCCAAGTGCAGTGAATTTTTTCTCTCTCTTGAATCTGTAGTTTGAAATAACTTATTTTACACACAGACCTCCGCAGCCATTTTGTGTGTTCTGTACAGACTCTGTCACCTCTTCCTTTGTCTTTGTTTTTCCCCTTCAAAACTTTAATCTTTTTCTAGCAAGATAACTCAGGCTGAAATTAAATAGTTCATCTTTGTGTATAAAAACAAAATAACATTCTTGTTGTCTGATAAGAATCCTTTTGAAATTTAGTTCATTTAGATTTATCAGTCCCGGCCTTTAGTCTGATTTTGATGAAAAAGAATTGTTTTTAACTAACTGTATTTTGAATATTGAATTTTGAGCCTTAGGTGCTAATAGTTACCCTGCCACAAGAGGTATGTGAGGGCCTGTTATGTGAAGACTTACAGGCTGCTGTGAGCCGGCAGCGTGTGCTGTTCTGTGTGGTGTTCTCCCTAAAGTTGTGCTTTTTCAAGTAACGTAGCCTAGAGCCTGTTGGAATGAAAGTCTAAAATTGTTTCTTTTTGTCTTTTGTAGAAGCACCACCAAAACTGGAAGAAAATCCTGCTGAAGCATTCACTGACTCATCTCTCTTTGCTCACTGGGGCCAGGATCTCAGTCCTGAAAACAGACGTATCGCACTCAAACAATTCCAGTATTATGGCTACAATGCTTACCTGAGCGATCGCTTGCCACTGGACAGGCCCCTGCCTGACCTTAGGCCTAATGGGTAAGTGCTGTAGTTCAACCTAGCATTGTAGGTCCTGAGTGGTAGAGTCTGTTAGCTCTTTTCCACCTGCAAGTCTTGTGTTGCGTGATCACATAGAATGTAGGTTACGTACGATGGTGTTGTGTCAAGGGGGGTTGGAAGGTACCCAGTTTATCGTTGTAAGTCCGGTCGCGTTCAATGTACTGAACTGTTACGATTACGGATGCACAAATAACATAGGCACCTTTTGTCTAGTCGCGTTGCATGAACTACCACGGCCACACTTAAAGCGTCTGGTCGCGTTCAGTGAGAACTGTCACGCTAGACCAATGAATCAAAGCAATTTATTAAAGCAACAGACACATGTTCTTTGGATTACCGGCAATAAATTCACTGACTGCAAGGCACATGCAAATACCAAAAGCATGAATAACACGGATGCATCAAAGACATAAAGCGACTCTGTATAGAGGTTTCTAAGTTTCCCAGGGAGGTACTTGGTATAACCAAGTGTTCAAATCTTACCCAAAGGCATCGCAATGGGGGGGAAGAGAGGCTCAGCCTGTCAACTGATCCCAGAAGTCAGAGTGGTACGCGATGGTATCTTCCCTAACATCCCCTCTGTCTTAGGCTAATTTATACTATTTTTTACCTTTCGGGTGGAACTTGAGTGACTCTAGTCATACATATTTTTGTTATGATTGGTGTAAAACTTTCTCGCTTCGTTTTAAAGGTATAGACTAGGAAAAATTCAAAGCGCAAGCTCAGTGAGGAGTGGTCGCACCTCAGAGGTGGGCAGGTTTTAGGATGGAGGTGTGTTTTGGTATTATAATGATATTATAATGAGCAAAGTTTACCAAAGGACAGCATTTTGGCAAAAACATGACAGGTTGTTGGCCCAGGGTCTCATATTATACCCTTTCTATTGTCCTTCTTCATTCATCCATCGTTTGCCCAAGTTGGCAGTGTTCCATTATATTGCACTCTGTTCCTTTGGTAAGTACATCTGCAACAGATCATTTGCCATGTTCTGGCACGGTCAGGGCTATACAGGGACTAAAAGCAGCAGCAATAATGCGACAAATGCTTCGTCTTTTCATGTCCATAGATAGACCAAGTCTCCGGGATTGACGGAGTGTACTGGGGAATCCAAGGGCACAGGAGCTGCCCCAGCTGGGCAGAATGCTTCACAGCAGTCCCATCTGGGGTGCCACACAGAGCCTGGCTGCGGTGTCTCCACACTGCTCCACCTCTGGGCAGTTCCTCTTAGAGCCAACACACCAAGTTCCCCTGGTGCTGCCAACGTCTAAGGTTGCAGGCCTAGGGAACTTCCATGAAAAGGATTCCTTGCATGCCAGCTGCACTCCACTCTAGAACCTTCTTCAATGCTGTGCCTTTCCTAAAATTGTGAATCTAAGTTTAATCTCTAAATCACCTCCAGCAATTACTCCACAGATGGCCAGAATGAGTAATTTCTATCAAATATATGAAGGCTGGAAGTTTCAAATGTCTCCTGAAACAATGGAGTGCCCAAATTAAGTCCTATTAAAATCCGTTAAAAGTTCCTCAAGATCCTTTGTAACCTTAATCTCACCTACCATTTACATTAGATAGCAAGTGTTTTACTGCTCTAGAAGAATAACCTTTTTATGTTAAATTTCAATTTTTTCACAAGATCTGACTAAGACAAGGAGAAAATAAGAACTGCTCTTTTTGAAAGCCCAGAACTATCTGATAAAGATCAGTAAGCAGGTGAAAATGTTGAGCTGTAGTGGCAAAAGACACAATTTAGTCAAGCGGTGTGTACCAGCTAAAAGCCCGTGGAGCCTCCTTTTCTGGGCTGTTCTCTGCTGGGAAGCATGCATGTCAGGCAGGGTAAGTATGTCCACTGTTATTCCACAATGACTCGGTGAGATGGATGGGACCAAAGGAGTGAACAACCTTCCTTTTAGTGCATTGGAGGCCTGTTCTAGTAGGACCGTTCACAGAGACAGTTAATGCTCAGCTTCTTTGCAGCCTTGGTGATACATCTGATCCTTTGAACAAACAGCAGCTCTGGGGATGGGGAAATGGGTGGAGGGAAAACTGCTTTTTTGCAGCTCATTAAAAAAAATAAATCTTTAAAATAAACATCATGGGTACTTACTGAATTGAACTGGTAACCAAGATGTGAGAGGCTTCTTAGTTCCTTGCCAATTCCAAAAGCAATCCCAATGTGATCTTACTTACTTCCTTTAACCAAATGTTTTAGTAACTAAAGCAGTAAGCAGTACATTTTATCCTGTATTAAGTTGTCTGGTATTAATGAAAAGATATGAACACCATTCCAGGCAACAGTTTAGCAATTTTAATTATATTTATGCTATATCTTATTATGTATCACATTTTAGAAATGGTTATGTTGTGGATTTGCTGAAATAATGACTTTAAGGAAATCAAGATCCATGCAATTATATTTGTATTTTGGTTAAATCAATGTAGCACTGTCTGTAGGGACAATCTTTTTTTTAATTGTAAACTAATTTAGAGGAAAAATAAATATTCTGTAACTAAGAAGACATCAATGACAGAAATGTATCTGTTCTTATACCTCTTTTGAAATGACTCTCCTGAATGATTTCAATCTAAATTTTTTATAACTCTGGACTTTAAAAATTAAAAGGACAGTGAAAATGAACATTACGGTAGCTGAAAGAAATAAATTAGGGTTGGGATTTTAAAAGAAACTCCAGTTAGAAACAAATCATGATCCTAATTTCTGTGAAATTTTTGGTCCTCAGTTAACTGTCTGCCAGAAACATGTTAGATTTTACAGTACGTTTATGGATGCAGGCATACGAAATAATGGCTTGATAATGGTAGCTCAGGAAGATTCCCCCCCGCTTTATCATGGCTGAGGAGCAAGTAGGTAATCTGACACCAAAAGGTAGTAAATTCTCATACTGAGGGAAATGAGGAGTGTTGCCAGGTAGTATGTACACTGTTTGCTGTATATACGGCAGCCTGTGGAGTACAGAGCTACAGGGTATTCTGAAAATCATGTTGCTGAAAAAAGAATTCCCACTCCTGATATGCGAACTCACATCTGTGTGAGAGCACATGCATGGCTATTGTGGGGGAAAAAACTACCCTGCAAGAGTATGTTTTCCGCTATAATAATCAATTTTTAGGATTTGTAGCACCTGTTTTTAAAGCCAATTGCATTAGTCACTTCCGGAGTCTGTACAGATGTATTTAAATTATCCATGGACAGATACTAGGCCCAAGCAGCATAGCATGAAAGCCAAGGACAGCTTGGTCTGAAGAGAGCGCGCAACAAGTGGCATGGAGATGGAGTTAATCGACTGTGCTGGACCTTAGTCAGTTGTGGTATTCCTGTTCTGACCAGAAATGCACGAAAGCACAGATATGACAAGAGGTACCACAATAACTCTGGGCAGAGTCAGCCTAGATCTAACCAAGCTCATTAGCCTGGATTTAGCAGTGGTTCTGCAAGAGTCAACATGACACTGGAATCCCAGCAAAGGCTTGTGGGCAGGTAGCTAAAGGAATGGAGTTCGTAGAGATACGTCTGGGCTCAGTAGTGGTCTGTCATGTGTATTCATAACCTATCATATAAAGTATAGGAAGTTGGAAAGACAATAGAAATACACATATAACTGAAGTCTAATGTAATGAATATATGGTTGGCCCCAGTCAAGACTGGGACAATTAAGTGATCTGCCAGGAGTGTGTGGTGTTAGTAGTCCCTTTTAAATCATACTGGCATGACTCAGCCTTGACCACCTTTCTGCCTGCACTGCTCTGAGAATTCACATAAAAATAGCTTAGCACAGGAGCTCAGCATTTCTTTGCAAGGTTCTGCAGTGGGAAAGGCCACTCCACATATGTAATAACCCTGTATTATAACATAGAGGATTTTCTAGGGTTGATATTGTCAACATTTAATACCATAAGAAAACCAGAGGACAATTAGAGATTGCTGAGCCACAACACATGTGGAGGAGAGGGCAAATATTCAGCCTTGCCCAGTCTTCCAGTGGGGGTGGCATGCAGAGGTGGGAGACTGCATTTAGTAGTTAGGGCAGTGCACTCTGCCTAAGCCCCTGAACTCTGGCTTCTCTGGAAAAAAATGACTATCAGTCAGATGGTCACATCCAGCAGATTGCAGTTGGATCAGGCTGTGGCAGTTGTCACATCTAGCAGTGGGACCTTCTCATGTTTTTAGGTACTGCAGAGTGTTTTCTAACCCTCTGTACAGCCATGAGCCTCATGTCCTGTGATAAAATGTTCAGAATTTGATTTTTTTTCACTGTGAATATTTGCACTAGTACAGAGGAGTCCCCAGCACAGTGGAGTCCTCAGCCCAGTCCAAAATAATCTGTTATAATATAGGTTATAATAAGTAGCTCCCCTCGATATCCCAGCCTCCTGAAGTAATCATCACATCCTGAAGTAGGCTGCGTTTTTGCAGTGCTTAGTAGGTCGTATAAGAAGTATTGTGGAGTATTGCTTATACTGTCTCTCCCAAGGCCTCCATTTATTTTCTGCTGCTGAAACTGGGTGCCCTGCTGTTTACCACTCTTATGTGCATCTGTTAGCCCGTAACATATCTACATCACAGACTAACAAATAACTACTGGCTCTAATGAGCTTGGAAGCATTGAGGAAGGCAGCGTTGCCCTTGCTGTGTGCAGGAACAGGATAATACTTCTGTGTTAGTTATAATTCTGTTGTACTCATTAATTTTAAGTAGGGCAGGCAGTACCCACAAAGCTTGTCGTGAGTGAAATGTTGAACAAGCTCACACAGAAAGACATTATTAAAACTTAGGTTGTTTAGGGATCCCGAAGCTGTGTACCAAATTTCCTTTCAAGTGGATGCACCTAGGATTCTACTTTGTTGGCTTGTGAATTTTTTGTTGGCTGATCCAGTGTGCTGAAGCACATGTGGGAAAGAGAGAGTAACATTCTTCTTTGCTTATGTGATGAGAGAGTAGGGAGTAGTGGAAAAAGGGGGTGTGCAGCAGGACCCCAGCAGAGGAACTGTTCTGCAGAGTTCTGCTCCTGCACAGCCCATACGATATGAAGGAGCTGACCAGTAGGCATAAATCAACTTTTTCAGTCAGTGTAACTGCAGTCAGCCAAACTTCTTTTGCATTGGTAAAAACAGTACTTGTATGAAGAAGCGCAGTCAGGAAGGGTGGAGGGGGACAAGAAGCATTTAAAGCTTAGATGTTTTTTCTTCTTTGGAGATTGCTAAATAGCGTGGTATATAGCATTTGGCTTGTAGCAGGTTTGCCCTTTTCCTAGCTGAGTCAGTGCTGTTTGGCATCTAGACAAGTGCAGAGGAGATGTTTCCTGTGCAGAGAAAGGCTTTGGTCATTTTGTAAGTACTTCTTGTTTCAAACAGTTCACCAGTCCCAAATTGTATTGCTTTGAGTCTCAATTTGGCAAGGAACAATGGCAGAAGCCTTGAAGAGCAGCAGAAATAGGTTTGTGATAAAGTGGGCATAAACAGAGCAGGGTGGATATCCGCTGAATGCAAATGTAACTACAAGGGAGAAAAACTAAGTGTTGGCTGGTTAAGGAGAGTGATGCATTTTAGGAGAAAAGCTGTTTATGTATATGCATCTGTCCAAAATGTCCATCAGTGTTATGGTGGTATATGCAGTCCTGTATGTAGTGTGCAAGATGTCAGACCTGTATGTTTTCCTTTATTAAAACTGATGTAAGAAAAACACGCGATCTCAAATTGTGAGGTTCAGGCCGAGCATTTGCATGTTAGCTCTGCTTCTCCCCAAAAGCCAGCTCCTGCAGACTTGCATTCCATCAGCGTTTGCTTCCAAATGCATCCATGAAACAATTCTGTTTTGCTGGGCTTATGTTAGTTACAGATATGGCTCCATGTTAATTTCTGACCAAGTTCTTTTGTTTCTACTCATGAAAGATAGCATAAATACTGCATGTTGTATTTGATGTTTCAAAGGAATCCTTTAAAAAGGGCACAAAAGCCTGGTACTTTACCTATTGTATTGTTTTGGACAGAAGTCCTAAAATTACCAAATTATTCAGCATTCTTGTTGAATACCTAATGTTTAATTCTGTCATATTTCCTGCTGTCTTTTACTCATCTCTCTACTTTTGATTCTTCTTTTTCTTGTCTCACTTTTGCCTGCCTTCAAACTGACTCATAGCAGTGGTGTGTACTGCCTGAGTGGCCACACTGTGATTCTGATCTGTGTGCTTCAGTTTGTCCTGTCTGAATGTATCTCCTCAAATGACTGCTCCAGAAGTATTTAATATCACTAGCAGTGATATCAAATCAGCTGCAGTCTCCAAGCTGCTATAATAACCTAGGTTAATAATGATGTACACTTGTTGGTTTTGATCTTCCACATTGTCTCCTTTAGCTGAAAGAAGACGCGATGCGGTAATCTGTGCGCACTCTCTCCCTCACATTAATGTGTCATAACATGTGAATGTTCTTTCACTTGTCATACATTTACACTAAAACATACTCAGAATAATCCATGGCATAATACTGTGAGAGGCTAGCAATTTTTGGCCAAATAGCTATACAGAATTCTTTTCATGGTCATCCAAAAATGAGTTTTACTGAGATCATCAACTCCCAGCTTACTGTTCTTATTGCTCGATTCGGAGAAAGGTCTTGGTTTTAAGTACCAAGAAGAAAATGGACCTTTATTGTATAATTTTATCGACATGAATAGCTTTTATTAAAAGGAGTGGGGAATCAGTCTGTTACAAATAAATCTATGCTGTAAGATGCTTAGGAGACCAAGAGCTAATCACTCTTGTGTTACGATCTTGGAACTTATCTGCATATTTATCAAGTTCCCTGCCTGTTATGTAATCTTTCCTTATTACAATTTTTTTGTGTGTTTTTAAGGATTGATGCCAGGAGAAAAAAAAAATGTTAGCCATGTTTGCTTTAGTTATAACTATATTCAAATTCCTGACACGATTGTATGCCTGCCTTTGCTCCCTTGTAATAGAAAATGATGACCACAAAGATTTCTAGATTTGCAGCAGAAGTACTGCCTTGCTGACTGTAGTTCTGTAATAATAGATTGTAATCTTCAACAATCAGGAAAAAAGACCTTTTTATATGTTGTTCAATGCTAGCCTTGTTAGCATAGTTCAGTTAACACTTAAAATACTGATAATAGCAAAAAAAGAAGAAGAATGATCACAAAATGAAATTATAAACATAAATAGTTGAACTGGAATTATTACAAGACTCAGTTCTTTTGCAAGAGTTTTAGTCCTATTTATTTCATTTATGCCAGAGTGGGATTTTTTTTCCTCCCATACATCTTGAACTTCCATTTGCCATTTTGGCTGATGACAAAATGTTACCAGATCTTGAAGAAAGTACAATTCTGTTTCTGCTTGTGCTTCTGAGAAATTCTTATTCTGTTGGAACTAAAGCTCCCTCCCACATATGTTCTCAACACAATACCTTAACCCCAAATGTTTTAGTAATATGATGTATTGGCTCCTGGTTTTTTAAAAAAAAGTGGAATAGATGACATAATTTAGTGATTAAAACAAAAAACATGTTCTGTTGCCATTGTTGGCTGCAATACCTGTGTAACTCTTGGTGAAAGGTTCTTAAAAATTGCAGAAAATAATTCTTTGTTCATAATTTATATACACATTTATAGAAGGTCTCAGAGATAAGTTATTAATAGAGGAACTCATTCTTGCTTAGTTGTTCTTACTGCACAGTTATGCTGAACTAATTTTAATGTGACTGGCTAAATTGTCTTATCACAATGCATGTATTCTAGAGGAATATAATTGTGGACAAATATTTGAAAGAAGATTCATAATGTATGCTGTCCTCCATTTACCAGAGTTGTGCTTGAAATAGAACACCAGGAGTTTCTCTAAATTTCTGGTAACCATGACAACTGTTACTTTAGTGTTATTAGCTCAATGTAATTTAGCAGAGTAGGTTGCTAGAGGTAATTTTTTAGCTACTGTGGTGGGTTGACCCTGGCTGGATGCCAGGTGCCCACCAAAGCCACTCTATCACTCCCCCTCCTCAGCTGGACAGGGGAGAGAAAATATAACAAAAGGCTCGCGGGTTGAGATAAGGACAGGCAGAGATCACTCAGCAATTAGTGTCATGGGCAAAACATACTCGACTTGGGGAAATTAGCTTAATTTATTACCAATCAAATCGGAGTAGGGTGATGAGAAATAAACCCAAATCTTAAAACACCTTCCCCCCACCCCTCCCTTATTCCCGGGCTTAACTTCACTTCTTATTTCTCTACCTCCTCCCCCTGAGCAGTGCAGGGGGACGGGGAACAGGGGTTGGGGTCAGTTCATCACGCGTTGCCTCTGCTGCTCCTTCCTCCTCAGGGCAGGACTCCTCACCCTCTGCCCCTGCTCCAGCGTGGGGTCCCTCCCACGGCAGACAGTCCTCCAGGCACTGCTCCAGCGTGGCTCCTTCCCACGGGCTGCAGCTCTTCCCCAACTGCTCCAGCGTGGGTCCCCTCCACGGGGTGCAGCCCTTCAGGAGCAGCCTGCTCCAGCGTGGGTCCCCCGCGGGGTCACAGCTCCTGCCAGCAAACCTGCTCCAGCCTGGGCTCCTCTCTCCCCACGGCTCCACAGGCCCTGCCAGGAGCCTGCTCCAGCGCGGGCTTCCCCCGGGCTCCCAGCCTCCTTGGGGCACATCCCCCTGCTCCGGCGTGGGCTCCTCCCCGGGGGCAGGGGGATCTCTGCTCCCCCGGGGGCCTGCATGGCTGCAGGGGCACAGCTGCCTCAGCAGGGGCTGCACCAGGGGCTGCAGGGGAATCTCTGCTCCGTGCCTGGAGCACCTCCTGCCCTCCTCCTGCACTGACCTTGGTGTCTGCAGAGCCCTTCCTCTCACATATTCTCACTCCTCACTCCAGCTGCAGTTGCGCAGTTTTTTCCCTCCCTTCTTAAATACATTATCCCATAGGCGCTACCACCACTGCTGATGGGCTTGGCCTTGGCCAGAAAGTGGGTCCGTCTTGGAGCCAGCTGGCATTGGCTCTATGGGACATGGGGGAAGCTTCTAGCAGCTTCTCACAGAAGCCACCCCTGTAGCCTCCCAGCTCCTAAAACCTTGCCATGCAAACCCCATACAGCTACACTGGAATGATACTTGTTATTGTAATTCTAAATAATATTTAGAATTTGTATTTAAAAATCAGTCATAATACTGAAATATGCTCTATACTTCATGGATTTGTTCTTTAGCAAGAGCCTCACTTTGCAGAAGGGCAGGTTAGGGGTCTTGTCCAAGGCCCCTGGATGAGTCCGAGGCACACTTGTCTTTGAAACTTGTATGTTGCTGGTTGCCACACAACCGTCCAATTCTTAGGGCTTAATGGATCTAAGATTTTGATCCATACAGTTTCTTCCCCTTTTTCCCCCTTCAGCATATGGTTTATACACATGTACATGCACCCTTTCTCTGTAGCTATTTCTTGTTCGTTCCCAGAATTACGGAATTTTATTCCTCATAAAACTTGGCATAAAGAGGAAGACAGACATACTTACGAAACTGCACAAGTGCTCTGCATTCTGTGCATGATCTAAGGTGTGTGGGTTTAATTTAAAAGTAGGCAATTTTTATTGTCATCATCTGATATGGAAAGCAATGTATGCGGGAAAATGCATTTTTTAAAAACTCCACACATTGAAAAAGAAGTGAATTCAAGCTGGACGTAAAGATGATAAATGAGTCTGAATGGAAAAACAAAGACATGAACTCAATTTAGGAATGTACCCTCACTGAAAAAGAATCAATTTGAAAAGACTGAAGAACTTAGACACAACAGGAGCCTAATTCTATTTTCTTGTATCATATGTAGTTATCTTTTAATGTATGGTGGAGCAAAAAGGGAGTCAAATGATATTCACAGCATTAAACACTTTGCTCTTGTCTTGCACAAGGTGCCAGACAATGGAAAATCTTGTCCAGTGTGATCCAATTTGAAAAGATGTAAATCAATACAGGTAGGAAAAACTATACAAGTAATTTCCTTTAACTGGATGGAAGACATGTCAGAAGCAGAAATTTTGTTTGAATGTTTCAGTTTATGCATGGGTTTATGGTAGGGCAACAGTGTTTTGGGGGCTGGTTTTGTCATCTGGAACATTTTTGGGATATAGTTTGTCACTAATTTCTTACAAAAGTATATTTTACATATTTCTCAACCTTAGCTTAATTAATAGAGGAGAAAAAAACCAGTTTTTAAGGAAGCAACTTCTTTGAACTATTTTCAGTGTATTTTCATTGCCATTTAAAATATTTTCCAAAATCACTGTGTTGCTCTTTATCTGATAGGTGACATATCTTTCCATTTTTGCTAGAGTTTTGTTTTTATCTTCTTTGTACATTAGTATGGCTGAGGATAACAAATATTACTATTATTGCCTAAGCTAGACAGCTAAAAGATAGATTGGCTGTAGCTTTGTTTGCTGGACCATTTTTTTATCTCTATGCATTTTGGCTGCAAGTGAATCACTAAAATAACAGGCTTTGTAGGTTCTTTACAGGTTAATACTGAAAATAATTTCAGTATATTTAAGCCTGTTAACTAGTTCATAGTCCGTTTGAAGCCAAATTTTCAAAACTTGGATGAAATTTCAATACTAACATCAAACAGAAATATGCTATCTTTATAAAGGTGTACAGGAGACTAGATTTTTTTGGTAATTTCTCAATAAGCCTGTGCAAATTTTTACATCTAACTTTCATATAAGAGATGCATCCACAAAGTAATACTGTCCAGATTGCACATGGAATTATTTTGTCAATGCAGAATGGCATCCACATGCACACACACCGTGTGCCATGAACAGGTCTGTCTTTCAAGGAGCTGGATCTGTAAGGGTCTTAGTATCTTTTGGAAAACTGTGAGGGTTAGTATTTAAAAACTGTAGTGTGATCATAAGTCCAGGCATCTCCCAGACACTTTGAGCCTGAAATATACACCTTGAAAATCCTATTTACAGATGCCACTTAACCCTGATGGCATCTGAAAATTCACATTTGCCAAAGATTCACCTCAGATTTGATAGTGCTGAGCCTAAGTCAATTTGTGCCTGCTTCACCTACTCGGTCATCTAGGTAGTGTTTTTAAGCAGTGCTTTAAGAGGTGGTTCACCACAGAAGATGACCTTTCTTTAATGAATGATTTGAGAGGTTAAAATACTCACTCTAGGGTACAGGGGGCAGGTGTGGAGAGCTACCTTTTCTCCTTAAGAAGATTTGAAACCTTGTGTGTGTATATAGAGTTGGGAGTGTTTAGCTTAGAGAAGAGAAAGCTCGGGGGGATGTCGTCAATGTATATAAATATCTGAAGGGAGCCTGCAAAGAGGATGGAGCCAGGCTGTTTTCCGTGGTGCACAGGGACAGGGCCAGAGGCAATGGGCACAAACTGAAACACTTTCTACTGTGAGGGTGACGAAGCACTGGCACAGGTTGCCCAGGGAGGTTGTTGAGTCTCTATCCTCGGAGATACCCAAAAGCTGCCTGGATAGGGTCCTAAGTAGCTGGCTCTAGGTGACCCTGCTTGAGCAGAGGGTTGGACAGGATGACTCCAGAGGTCCATTCCAACCTCAACCATTCTGTGATTCTGTATTGCTTCCTGATAAAGTGCCCTGACACCGGATTTGCAGGCTCTGTGAAGGTGCCTTTATTCCTTCAGCAAAACAGCACTTCTTAAATGAAAACAGTAAATATTAGCTTGCAAAAGAAAGAAAAAAGTGATCACAAGAGTTACTGTGGCATTATAATCTAGAAGATTGGACATAGCCATAAAGAGTGAAGTCTAGGGTTTAAAGTGCATGAACATCCATTGGAACGGGTACTGCAATACAGGTCCTTTGTCTGAGGAATTTGCGCTAAACACAAGGCTAGAGAGACTTACTTAGCATAACTCCAACTTAGCGTACATTTAATTGCTCCACAGAAAGTGGAATTGCTCTGAATAGGGGGACTGAAAATAATCACACCAAGCTGGGAAGTAGTTAGATAGCTCTCTGGGGAGATCAGAGAAGATAGAACTCATGCTCCTTCTGTCCTGGTTGAAGGTTTTAACTCATGAACAGTAGTTCACCTAGAAAAGAAAACCAGTGCTGCCTTGCACTAGTTGTCTTCTGGAAGAAAAGGCAGCTCCTTCTGCCTCTTGTTGTAGTGTTGTATTTTGAATAAAAACCAATCAGGCTCTTTTCTCTGGGAAAGGACCTATGGCTCTGATTGATTCAGAGGGTCCACACTGCTTCATGTGGAAAGCTTCTCCTTTCCTGTCTTGTATGTGTGCTTCTGAGCAGCTATATACTTTACAGGTTTACATATCAGTCTGCTGAAAGATGCAATATTTAGATTTCCTTAGGGGACTAACACACCAGGAGAAATATAAACTGATTTTGGAAAGTAAGTTTTGATTTGTTATGCTGCCAAAAGATCAGTGAGTGGGAATCGGTAAATCCAAACACCATTTTAATGGTTTCTCCCTTGTATTGATGCCATGGAACAAAGCTGTGGATCTCTGTGAACAGGTTTCATATTTGTTTTTGAAAGTTGAATGAACCAGCTTAGCAAAAAATGTAGTGTACATCTTTTAAGACTAAAACGGTTGTCATTCCTTTTTCAAGACTGGTTTCTGTTTTACATGTCTGTATAATTCTTTCACATGGTGACAGAGAGAAAAGTACCTAAAATATTAAATAACTTCTTTAATGTGATTCCCATCAATTTCAAACTAATGACTGAATTGAGAAAATTGGTTGACCAGCTGAATTTTGAATATTACATGAATCTCAGTGGTTTTGGATGTCATGTGTCCTGTGCACTGACTGACTCTTTTCAGAAGCTTTAAAAACCTACATGTAAGTTCATCATCTTGATTGAACTTAATTTTTGTGCAACATGCAGCATGTGAAAAGGAATGCTTTTCTGATACTTCTCTGGATTTATTGACTACACAGATTAAAATACAAAATCGAGAAAAATGCTATGCTTTATCTTTGAACTGAAGAACAAATTTAGTTAAGGAGTCATATCCAAGCATGATTTAAAAATTCTGAATGCATCCTTGCTTTCTGTGTGCTAAACATGAGCTGTTAGTAATGCTTTCCACAGCTTCCAGGAGTTCCTGGATGTAGTGAATCTAGGCATGTTGAGAAAAGATAGCCACTTCAGTGTTGTCAGGAGGCAGAGATGAGCATTAACATCAATCATTTCCATCTACAGAGCCTATCTAGAAATGATGTCTGGGTCAGCTTGTGGCCTAATTTCATCCTAGCAAATAGTTTCAGATCTGAGAAAAAGTTAGAAGTAACTGTTGTTTAGAAACATTGCATTAAAATCCTAAAAGTTTCAGAGAAAAGTGGTTAATGACTTTTACTTAATTAACTTGTGGCTTTATTGAAAAAGCAAACATTTTGCTGACAGTTTCAAAGATAGAAATTGGTAAAAGGGCTTTCTATTCTCCATAAAAGTACAACGTTTGAATCCTTTTTGAAATGGAGGAGGGAAAAAAAACAATAAAACATTAAGGAACTTCAAAGTTGTGGGCAGCACTTCCATACTGCTGTTTACATAAGCAAATTGGAATGTGGCTACAATATGTATTTTTTAAAAAAGCACAGCAAAATCCACCAGGTTATTCCTCATTCTGATTAAACCTCTTGACCAAGCTTACAGATAAGTTTTCCACCCTTCTACCTATTTTTCTGGCTACACTGTCTGTCTTAGCTTTTGTGGCGGGATGTTCTTTGGAACTGGATCTTTTACTGTGTTATTACTGAGTTGAGAAAGAAGCCCCTAATTTTGACTGAGATAGATGGTAGATTCTGTAGCAAAAATAATTAACGTTACCATTAAGCAGTTGCTTTTTTAAAGTAAGGGGCTAACTCTGTTTATTCCTTTCTGCACTGTCCAGAAAGACATTGTGAACAACTGCTGTTGGAAGCTGCATTTAAACAAGTGTTTGCATTTGGTTTGCAAACTAATTTTCAGTGGTTTGGGCCTTGAGTGGAAAAGTGAGCTCAGTCTAGGCCTTGGTTGCACAGGGAGGTTCAGGGGATTGCTTTCAGGGATTCCTTTTTTTAGATAGTAATCCGTAAATTTGCTTGTATGTGCTCTGAACAGGTATGGGGACCTTCTGATCCATGCCTACAAAAGCTCTCTTACCATTCTTACAGGTGGGGATAGATTTCTCTGAAACAGTTTGTGCTAACATCGTGACTTCCAACTTCCAACAGTTTACATCTTTTTTTTTTTTTTTTTTTTTTTTTTTTTTTTTAACCTTTTTCTTCAGGTGCAGAAACCTTACATTTCCTGACAGGCTTCCTGAGGTCAGCATTGTATTCATATTTGTTAATGAAGCTCTCTCGGTGATTCTGCGCTCCATTCATTCAGCCATTGACCGGACTCCTGCTCACCTGCTCAAAGAGATTATTTTAGTTGATGATAACAGTAATAATGGTAAGAGGTTTGGATTCTTCTTTTTTTTTTTTTTTTTTTTTTTTGGCCTTCTCCATAGAGATCATACATGATAATCCTTGAATTCTGGCTCCTGCTCATCCCATTGGCATTTCAAATGTTGTCAGTGTATTTTCTCCCTTCTTCATCCCACAGTCTTGCTGGGATGTCTTCAAATGTGCACAAGTGGGGCATGTTAAAAAGAGTATGTACAAAGATAGGATGCTGTTTCTATATGTTTAAGGTGTCTGGTTAGCATAATTTTGAGTGTAACAATAGAGACCTAAGAACTCTTAGTACTTGAGAGTGCTTTCAAGATTATATGCTTTCTGTGCTCTTCCTGTTTCAATTGTATGATTGCATGTGCATAGTCACTTTCTCTTTTGTGTAAAACACCTTTCTGTGTCTCTTAGACATCTTTAGATTTCCAGTTCTCCTCTCCTCGTTGGCAGCATTTACCTTGTTTCTTTTCTACTGTATGTACTCAGATTTTGCTCTCCATGATCTGAAGGACTGGACTGCCTATGTCTGATTGCTCAGTGCTTGTCTAGGGGTTTGTTAATGAGGCCATGCTGGGCATTATTTACAAGTCTTATTTTCCGGCAACTTTAGCGATGAAATTGTAATAAGCACAGGATATTGAACTTGAAGAAAAATCTGGGGGGTTAATTTTGAACTCCTAAAATACAAGGCAAATCTGAATTTATCCTGTTGAAGGAAAATGTTGAACAATGGGCTTCTCTTACCTTTGCCATCATTACAGCTGTTACGTAATCCCTGTAGCTAGATCCTGTGACTCATTGCTGATTGTAAATGTATCTCAGATTTGTACAGAAAAGAAACTTACTGGGAGACAAGTAAATAAGTTCCCCACCCCAGGCTATGCACTTCATCATCTCCTCTTCTGCTGACTATCAATGAAGGAAAAAATAAAATCCTGACTCCCTGAAGTACACACAAAACCCAACAGCTTGATGTAGGCTTATGTCAAATCTAATTCCAGTGCCAGTGAATAATACTATGTTGAGAGTTACCTAAGTCTGACCAAGCTTTTCTTGAAACACCTACTCACGGAACAGTGTGGGTAAATTGGCATGCAGGATTTGTGGGTTGTTATTCTTAGTTTATGGCACAATTTATGATGTAGCAATGCGATGAAGTAAATGAAAAATCACAGGAAACAGTAAACTATGAGCAAAGTTAAAAAAACCCAACAAACCCCCACAAAACCCCAGAATCAATATGCATGCACGCACATACACACACACATATAAGTGATTCAGAAACATCTTGTGAACTGAGGTAGACTTATGATTTGCTTCAGCATGTAGTTCAGTCATTTGACATGGGTTTACTGATGCACTCTTGCTGGCCTTAATTTTTGCCCACTCCCTCATGCAATCCATGGCAGTTTGATAGGAAAAAAAAAAAAAAAATGAAATACAACTTCGATTGGTGGACTTGCACGTGCTCTGGAATGTGTTTGTAGAAATTCAGTCCCGCATCCTTCAAACAGGTACAGTTAATGTGATGCCAGGAGCTCAATGAATCTGAATGGCTATTGGTGCTGCAGGGCCTGAGGCCTCTGGACATGGAGGAACTGGCCACGAGGCAGCCATAGAAGAAGGAAAATAATCTGGCTGAAAAGAGAGGTTTCTAGAGTTTGAGTCTGATTTTCTCTAATTTACAGGCAATTATTCTAGTGGACACATTGCAGAGCAATGTCAGAAACATCAGTATTGCTGAGAGCCCGTCATCACTGTGATGAGGTCACTAACAAATACACTTTGCACTCTGCTGTGGGCTTGTCAAAATTATTCTTTTTCATTATTGCTTACCTGAAATAGATAAGAAATCACAGGAACCACTGCATCTTTCAGGAACACCTGTTCAGCCACATTTTATGTTAGTACCAGTATTGGTACTGTACAGTATCATATTTTTATAGTTGGCTGTGCCTTTTATTCAGGCTTGCCTTTCTTACCCTCCAGTGCCTTAAATCCTTAGGTTCCTGGCCCCAAACAGAAGGACAGAAATTGAGAGGAAGGTAAGCTTTGGTTTGGCTGCCTTGACTTGGTGTTGTATGTCATTCTATACAAAATCACACTGCACAGAGTGATATTTAGTCTCCTAGAAAAATTCAGCTCTCTCCAGGATTTTCTGCTACTCCTCTAACCCTTTCTCTGGCGTCTCTTCCCTGCAGTAGTAAATTGGATTCCTACAGCCCTCTTTATCCCATAATGTATGCTGAAAAACTGGTAATAGGCATCCATTTCGAGAGGATGGATGTTTGGTAGGAAAGGAAGGGATTGTAAAGATGATTTATGGGCTTTTCTATTATTAGTTTAAATCCTGAAATATTTATTTTACAATTTACTTTTGCTTTTACAATATTCTATTTTCAATTTTTTCTCCCTTCCAGCATTGCTGAAACTAATCCTTTATATTTAGTGTCATCCTATGTTTTTGTTAGTAGCTCTTTAGCTTGTAAGTGTTGCTACTTGTAAGATAAGTGGGTTACTCTGGGTTTTGCTGTAATGTCACCTGAGGGGGGCAAAAGCTTGCTTTGTGCTTGCATCTGGCTCCAGACTCTGCTTCTTGTAGAGACCTGTCAGAATCCCAATTATAAGTGGTATGTTTACTGTCAGGCTTTCACCGGGGATGGCAACTTTTATAACTTGATGTAAGTTTTTTTTTTCTGTGATGCCACAGCCATGGATTTCACAGGCAAGAAACATCGTACTATGGGAAGTGACTAGAAAGAAAAAGTGAGAACAGAGATCAGGCAGAGTTTAAAGGAACACATTTTTTATTTTTGTTTTGTTTTATTTTTGTTTGATTGGATTCAAATAGCACACTGGTTTAAAATAAAAGCAGATACAATGATTGGCACTAGTGGAGGACACCAAAATTTCCTGCTTCTGAGGGGAAGCAATGTACTGGTAAACCGGTATGAATTCTTGCTGTGGGCCAAATTCTGAATCTAGTAATGAACAGCTGAATTCATCCCTAATTTCAGTAGATCTCTGTTTCAGAAAAGAGCAGCGGAAGAATTAGTTGCTTTTTAAAATTCCAGAAGGCTGATTTCAGAAACCACATATTCAAGCGTATGGCCAAAGTCTATACATTTGTCTGGAACAATAAAAGCTATAGTATTTTATGTCATGCACTTCAGGGTATGTCAAGCAAATTATCTATGACTTTCTGTAAACCTCAGGGCAGTTTTTCAAGTTCCCATTTATGTTTTGGGAGACCTCGATTAAGCTCTTTTTGAAATTTCCCTTTTTTAAAATAAATGTTTCAAGTTAGGACACTGTGAAAATGCCAGTGTGTGCCATTTAAAAGCAGAAAATAGATTTAACAGGTCCCAAAATCTTGATCCTCTATTTTATTAAAGCCATTTGGATGGCTTAATGTGTGTATTTTACCATACCATCTTTTCCAGTGGAATGCTGATAAGCGTAACATTGAAACGTTTCATATATGCTGTTAGGTACATTAGTATTAAAATTTAATTTAATTGAAGGTTAAAAAAAAGTGCATTTCAGTGACTGCCTGTGTGCTGTATAATGAGAACAAAAGATTTATTAAAAAAACAAACCAAATATCAGTGTTGTTCATTTGGGTCTCATTCACATTGGTGTGAAATAGAGCTACTGCACTGATTTTGTCTGTTTTAAGTGCTGTCTGTCAGATCAGAATCTTTCCTATCTTCCTCAGGAATGCTGTTTGCTTTTCAGAGATAATATTCTCGTTAATTTATAACTTGGGAATAAAGTAATTTCTTCTTTTTTGCCTTCGGAAGTAGCAGAGTTTTCCAGCTGACTCAATGCAATTGAGGAGAAGGATTTGCAGAGAAGAGGCATTAAAAAAACTTCAGGTGACCATGCCCACAACTGCTAAAGGTTAATTAGACCTCAGAAATGTTTTTAGAAAAAGCATTGCCTGAGCTGGAGACTACTGGAATAGTGTTTTCTTCACTCTCTGGCTTGTTGCATCCTGCCCTCTGGGGACAGGGTGGTCACCTTCTGTGCCACTGGAGTCCTGTCTTGGCTTTTGAGTCTTTTTGCTGGTGTTGAGCCCCACTGCACCTCTTGAAGATATTTTAAGAGTATTTGAAATCTCTCTGAAAAACTCATTGTGAGCCGTGATGTGTTCAGCTTCATGGGGAGGCAGTATGCATTAATGTGGCCAGAGCATGCCTTACAAAATTTTATATTATAGCAATAATTATCCTCTATGATATTTTTTCATATTAAAGTTAATAATAAATGTTGCAAAAGAGGCTGAAATTTCATAAGGTTTCTTCCTTTTTCTTTGAATCATTACTTAAAAATGAAATATTCTAACATGTTCAGTTCAATGATTCTCATTCTGTCCTGAGATTTCCATGAATACAGCTATTGAATTGCAGTAATAATGCTGGATATCACAGGATGCTAATTTTATGACTTGCCGTGTCAAAGAGAATTAGCACAGAGTAGTAGAAAGTGGGTCAGATGCAACTGTATCACCTTTGAGAGATTTGCAACGTTGTACTCAAAACACTGAATGAAAAGAAGCTTTTCAAAAGCATTCAGAGCTTTTCATTAGAAAGGTATATTCCTCCTTTTGTTATTTTTAAGAGATATTTGGGAATAGAAGATTGTCTGGTTTTTTGGGTTTTGGTGGGTTTTTTTTTTTTTTTCTTTACAAAAGCAGTGATGAATAAACCTCAAAAGTACTGTTCTTTGGTAGATTGCATGCTACATTTCATATTACAGCATAATTTGAAGATGGCTTACTTGTAGACCAGGCAACTATGAATGTTGATTTTAAAAACCTATTAATAACAATCTCCTAGGGAAGATTTTAGGACTTGCTGTCCTTCTGTTTGGCTGCTGCTTCTTCTCTTACCTCAATGCCAGCAAAATTCAAAGGCAAATAAAAACATTTAAAACCAAGGAAAAAGCCAAACTTTATTCAAACCTGTATTCACTTTTGGGCCATGGTTTATGCATTGTGAAGACTTCGCTTTATCTGCCTAGATTCATTTCCCCCGTTAGTTAAAGGTCTTGATGCTGAAATCCTTATTATTGCACAGTCTTTACAAGCAAACTTTCAGTAGGGTTGGCAGGGATTTACATGAGAGGGCTGTGTAATGCTAGTTAGGAATCAGATGCTATATAGACCAGGAGATCTGTCGCTGTTATAGATTTGAGAACAATGTTAGCTGTTGTTACAAACCATGCGTTTTACTTGCACAGTAACATGTAGCACTGAAGCTTGAATAAATGAAGACAATTCTTTGAGCATATGTTTACTGCTACATGTTCTGTGCTGATGCTAGGACTGGAATGAGGTGTGTCTTGGCTTGTGTGCCAGCTACTGTAGATGCATCTGAAAATATGCAAGAAGAAAATAACCAGAAGCAAAACATAGTCTGCTGGCCATCTGTTTCAGCAGTCAGCAGAAGTTAGCAGAATGAGAACGTTGTTCTTATTCTGGGGTGTTGAGAGAGAGTGGAGTACATGGACACTTTGGTTCATGTACCAACAATGACTGGCCATGCAGCTCAAAACTCTTGTGGAAAAAATTAAGAACCGCTGATATAAATGGACTGTGAGGTTTTTTATAAGGACAGTAGGTCCTGAAGATGATGTCCTAGAGTGGCTGCAGACTGCTCTCTCCTCTTATTTGTCAGTCCTTGTGACATTGTATTTTATTCCTGCTTTAAAGGGAAGAGGTTGTGGAGTAGGATATCAAAAAGAAATGAGCAACAGAGCAGAAAAGAGAGGGACACTGCTGATGAAGAAGGCTATCTGTGCCAACTATTCTTGCCCCTCTTTTGCTTTGATTTGTCACTCTTCATACCTTTTCCTCTTCCTGTGTTTGTTCCTTCTTTTTTCATCCAGGGCTGGTCTATAGCCTTGACCTTTATTACCTCAGTCCACTTTCCTTTTCCTCATTCCACCCTGGCAGTCTGCTCTTTCTGGATATTCACTTCTTCACACCCATTCCATACACCTCATCCTTCTTTGTATGAGCTTGTTTCCTTCAGTTGGGGTCTCCATTTTCCAGTGTACCCACTCCTCTTATCTTCTCCCTGTCTCCTCCATTGCAGTATTTGCTGCTCTTTCTCACAAACTGCACTCCTCCATTTTTCCCATCTCATCATTCAGCTTCCCCTTGCCTTTAGCCACATTAATTAAACTCCTGCCTGCTTCATCCTCTCCTCCCTCCCTTCCTCCTCCCCCCAGCAATATTCTGCTCCTTCCTTTGTGGCATGTTTTTATTCTCCCATTTTCCTCCTTTTTCTCTCTGACGTCTCCTTTTCAGACATGTTTTTCCATTTTCTTTTGCTTTCATTTAAAAATAACTATTGTATTCTTTTAGATCAGTGTTTCCGACTCTACCGTATCTGAACTCCGTACTGCATCAGACTCAAATGTTGACTTGCATTCAGTCACACATGGGGGTGGGAATAGCATCCCTTGCTGGAGGCAAGACTCTGATTTTTGTAGCATTGTAATTATAGTTGTATGAAAGCTGTTTGATAACCAGCATGCAGTTTGCTTTGTTTTTTAATGGGAACCGTCACATTCTCCATTCTTTATAACTGATGTGGAAGGTCCTTAGCCTTTGTTTTCTGGAAGGTTAGGAAAGCTCCAGTGCTGTGAGAGTGAGGTAGGGCTACAGGACCACTGCAGCTAAGTGTGGCTCTTCCGGTGCATCCCAGAGACACATCTGTTGGACCATTTGCCTCTGTGGAAGTGTGTGCTCAGCAGGTGTTTGCAGTGACAAAGTGGCCTATAAAAAGAACAGTTAGTTTAATCATCTGCAATATAGTGTAGTTCAGTCTGTTTGTATGGTTGGAAAAGCAAAATTTCAATGTGTGTGCAAGCTGATAGCATAACCTCTGTCCACATCAGGGGTCAGCAGTGGGCAGCAGAACTTTTATTGCAGTCTCCTGACATCAGAGTTTTTGATTCAAATGTTCATATAATACTGTGAACTGAATCTTCCCTAGCCGGTAGTTGCTGAAAGTTAATATGTGGTCATCTTATCTTTTATTCCATCCACGAGGTAATTTAACTCGTTCAGTCCTAATACTCTTGCAGTGTTGCAGTCTAACAAATATCTTTTTCTATGTCAGATTCAGTATAGCAAGTCCAAGAGGACAGAGCAGCCGCTTCTAAACCCAGCATTTTCCATACTTGCAGTTTAATGTAGGCAGCGGAATAGACAAAAAGTTATTTCATGCAACTCCAAACCTTATCACCAGATAATACTTCTTATTTTCCTAATAAGACAAACCCGTTGCCATTAAACTGAGCTTTAAGATTGGAATAACAATGTATTTGATTTCAGCGTGGGAGGAACTAATTTAAGTGTCACCTCAGCGGTATCTACATGCCATATTTAATCCTAATGGAAGGTAGTAAAGTAGAGTATCTGAACTACAGTATAGGAAATGCTGAAAAACTGGAGCTAGAACATAAAATTCAAGGATGATTTCAGCTGCAGTTTTACAGCTCTCTTATATCTTCTCTTTTTTTTTTTTTTCATATAGCAAATGAAACCTATACTGGCATTTTTCATTATGGTTTCATTTTAGCTTGAATCCTAGTGTACCGATTCATACTATGTATTTCACATATGCTGTGTACCCTATATACGTCAAGTAGCGCAATGCACAGTGAGTATTTTCTTGTTCTTCATCCCCACATCTGTTCTGCCATCCTCTAATGACATAATCCTTAGCATGAGCACAGTCTTACATGCTCTCAGGTTGCTGATCACATCAAAGCCCAATACAGACAATACAGATGAAGTTTCTGGGTGATGGTAAGTAGCTATACACTGGCACTTTGGAATCTTTTGGAAGAATTATTTGGGCCAACTTACAGGAAATGCCATCACCTGTGTCAGGTGTGCTTCAGAAACCGTATGTGGCCCACAGTCTTGAAGACTGCAGTCAAATTCAGTAAGAACAGGCTAGTTTTAAGCTCTTCTAGTAGCAATGAGGAATTCACCCCATGTGCATTGGAAGTGCTATGGGCTGGTGGCATCCTGACTGTGGGAATGCCAGTGTATAAATGCTGCCTTCGTCCACTTCTTAGCATCATCACTGTGATTCTAGCCTTAAAATTAATTACTAGAGATCTCTGAGAAATTGCTTGAATGAAAAATCTTTTTTTTTCCCATTTTTCCCCTCATTCATGTTTGTGGGATTATTTTGCCTTCAGGAATGCTTGAACGGTTTCCGTTGATAATGTTCTGAAACACATCTCACTAAATTCAAGAGGCAGCCCGTATGTATAGATCTGGTGCAGTGGCAAACAGTCGTGTAGAATTTGTGAGAGAAGTGCAAATACCTGCTGATGTCAGTAAGGTAACTCTCTGGTTTGATCAGATTATTTCCTTTTGACGTCTTTTCCCATAATATATCCAGAGATCTCCTTGCATCCAATTGAGTTTGTATTTGAGATACTCTAGTAATGTAAGCTGTTAAGAGGCTGAATGACTTTTTAAAGGATTTTTTCTTTCCTTACCAAGAGAATGGTACTTACAATCACAAGAGTTTGACAGAGGGTGAGGAAAATACTCTGTAGTGTTAGGCAAAGGAGTTAAAAAATTGTATCATATATAAAGTCAGAAATACAAATTGCCTTTTAAATGAACTTTATTAGAATTTACCTTTTCTTCCTAACCCAAGCACACTTTTCTTAAAAAGAAAAATGAATAAAAAGATAGCTTTCATAAAATTAATGCTGATTTCTTAACTTAAACTGGTGGTAAAATTTCCTGCCAGAGCTGATAATTTCAAACACTTCATCTTGTTTGTGATAGAATTGGAAAATTCTTAATATGCTGAAGGTTCCAAGACATGGTAAGAGACTTGCCTAAGGAAATACTTAAGGGTGTTTGAGTGCATCACCAAATGATAAAAACCAGTTAGCAAAAATATATTAATAAATTACAGACCATTCTGTGTTCACCCAGTAGGCATACACAAAGGCACATGTATAGGCATTATTAGATATTTTAAAGACATTGTGGAACATACTGTAAGTCTAAAGTTCAAGTACAGAACCTTTTATCAAAGGATGTTTGAGTTGTTGTGAATAAAAAAATCAATTCATGTTGACTTTTCTTTTGGCATACTTTTTCTGTAGATATGCTTGGCATTTAATTTTTGAAAGTGTTCTCCAGGTATATTGGATGACCAAACTTTAAATTACTTGACTTCACTTGTTCACTGTTAGTTATTTGTAGGGCTATTACTCAGATGGTGTTCTTTCCTTTCACGGTGGAAAAGTAACATATTTTAAGCAATATGCTTCAAGTAACAGCCTGGGAAGCTTTAGGGAACCTGTATTTAAAACTTTATGGAAACTGGAATGAAACTAGACATAAAAGCTAAAATTTCCATTTACGATGATGGAATTAACATGGGAAAAATGAAGGCTTAGAGGTTAGGCTGTGAGAGAGTGAAAATTTCTGTTTGTTTTTCCTCACCCAGTTTATTTGGAAAAGATGTTTTGTTTTTCTTGGGCCTCCATAACCATAGTCCTTGTTAACACCACTGACTTGGAAGTCTGTTTTAAGAGTCTGGGTAGAGTGAAATACAGATGCGAGTCCAAATGGAAAGACATACGGGTTATATACTAAAAACTCACCCTTCGTGTTCTTTGTGATCTTCACAATTGTCTAGAAGTCTGTTAGGTTTTTTGAGTAAGTTCTGCAGCCTACTTCATACAGGACAGGGCAAATCTTGCTCTCCTGGCAGTCTGATGAAGACGTCTCGCTGGGGGACCTACACGGATCTGTATTCCCCATTAGCCTCCTGCCAAGTCTCTATGGCATTTTGCAGTGGAGTTTGCAAACAAACTGATGATTCTTTTTTTTTTTTAAATAGTATTCTCCCTTCAAGTGTAATCTGAGAAGGGGGGATTGGGTCCAGCCAGCATGGGTTCATGAAAGGCAGGTCTTGCTTGACCAACCTGATCTCCTTCTATGACTGGTGACCTGCCTAGTGGATGAAGGAGAGGCTGTGGACATCATGTACCTGGACTTCAGTAAAGCCTTTGACACTGTCCCCCATAGCATTCTCCTAAGAAAGCTGGTGGCTCATGGCTTGGATGGGCGTGCTCTTCGCTGGGTAAAACACTGGCTGGGTGGCCAAGCCCAGAGAGTAGTGGTGAATGGAGTTAAGTCCAGTTGGCAGCCAGTCACGAGCGGTGCTCACCAGGGCTCTGTTTTGGTGCCAGTCTTGTTTAACATCTTTATCAACGATCTGGATGAGGGGATTGAGTGCGCCCTCAGTAAGTTTGCAGATGACACCAAATTGGGTGGGAGTGTCGATCTGCTGGAGGGTAGGATGGCCCTGCAGAGGGACCTGGACAGGCTGGATCGATGGGCCGAGGCCAACTGTATGAGGTCTAACAAGGCCAAGTGCCGGTTCCTGCACTTGGGTCACAACAACCCCATGCAACTCTACAGGCTTGGGGAAGAGTGGCTGGAAAGCTGCCTGACCGAAAAGGATCTGGGGGTGTTGTTCAACAGGCAGCTGAACATGAGCCAGCAGTGTGCCCAGGTGGCCAAGGCGGCCAACAGCATCCTGGCTTGTATCAGGAATAGTGTGGCCAGCAGGAGCAGGGAGGTGATTGTCCCCCTGTACTCGGCGCTGGTGAGGCCGCACCTCAAATACTGTGTTCAGTTTTGGGCCCCTCAATACAAGACAGACCTTGAGGTGCTGGAGCGTGTCCAGAGAAGGGCAACAAAGCTGGTGAAGAGTGTGGAGCACAGGTCTTATGAGGAGTGGCTGAGGGAACTGGGGTTGTTTAGCCTGGAGAAGAGGAGGCTGAGGGGAGACCTTATCGCTCTCTACAACTACCTGAAAGGAGGTTGTAGTGAGGTGGGTGTTGGTCTCTTCTCCCAAGTAGTTAGCGATAGGATGAGAGGCAATGGGCTCAGGCTGCTCCAGGGGAGGTTTAGATTAGATATTAGGAAAAATTTCTTCAAGCGTTGGAAGAGGCTGCCCAGAGAGGTGGTGGAGTCACCATCCCTGGAAGTGTTCAAAAAACGGGTAGACGTGCCACTTGGGGACATGGTTTAGTGGGCATGGTGGTGTTGGGTTGATGGTTGGACTGATGATCTTAGAGGTCCTTTCCAATCTTAATGATTCCTACTTTTTACTTTCATTAAAAAATAATCCAGCCACCAAGCCAGGAAACATGAAATTGCTACTCTACCCTTAACTGGTTTAGTGGTGGACTTGGTAGTGTTAGGTTAATGGTTGGACTGGATGATCTTAAAGGTCTTTTCCAACCTAAACGATTCTATGATTCTATGCTCCAAAGCTTTCTCACAGATGTTTTTGATGCCAACTCAAAGGACAATTTGCCTTTCATTAAAATTAGCGGGGCTTGTCTGCACTGCAGTGTAAACTCTCCAATAAATGATTTAGAATCATGATGAATGCTAAATAACATGGCAGCATGAATCATTGTTGTTTTCATTTGGCAGCAGAGAAAATCTTGATGGAATTGTGAAGTACTCTCAGTTCTCTCAAGATAGCTTACTGTCGTCTGCTGCATTGTTCCTTTGCTCTTGACACACTCCTTTGGCCCAACGCCTGTCTAATCATTGTTTAATGTTTAAAAAGCTGCCATCTTCTGAGGCAGTCTTTTCAAGCAGTACAAATACCAGCAGATTTGCATACAGTAGAAATAATTGGAAAAATAAAATTTAAAAAAAAACACAAGAAAATGAGATGCAAACAGCATTAATGCTTTATGAAGCTGAAAAAAATACCATGTACCTAATTGAATTATGGTGAAGTTTTAGGAAGCTTAAAGATATTTCTGTGGCTAAATACCTGATCTATCAGTTTTACATGCTATGGAATGATTATTCCTCCTGACCTATTGCCCCTAATCTCAATCCTTGCTCATGTGCATGAAGTGGAAGGAGAAAAATAAGATCTTCTAAAATGGAAAACAAGTCGACAACTCATTTGCCAGCAAATAGGCAAGTTGACAACTGCTGTGCCAGCAAATAAAGAATTATTTCCATTTTTTATTACCATGAACAAGTGCAATGTCAATACCTGAAAAATGTACTTACATCCCCATGTCAAATAAGTGACTGTGTCTCCCTGCCTTGTGGTAGTATTATTACTGTATGTGCAACAAGTTTAAAACATTTTCCCATAGCCTGCTCCGTATATGAAATGTCTAGGATTACTTTTTAGTGATATTTGTGCCCTTGAAACTTCTTTGTGCCTTTGACAATCAGCTTTGGACATGCAAGTGAATCTGTGTAGCACTGGGTCTGGTTTTTTGTTCTCTCATCAGATATCTCTCAGTTTCCAAAGGAATGTTTCTTCTCTTTACCTATTTCCCACACATACAAATAGATAAAGCTTAAGGAATACTGTGGCAAAAGTTGTGTGACTGTGTGTATGGTTTATATCTCACACACAGGATCTTATGTACTGAGACTAGCCCTGATGTAAGACAAAACATATTCCACAAGTATTTGTGCTGCACAGTGTTGTACAGAAGGGCAAGAACTGAATGAGGATGTGCCATGACAACTTGAATGCCTTGTTTCCAAGATGGATTCTTGCTGAGACCATCAAATTGTCATGTGTGGGAACACTGTCTCCAAGATTTGGGAAGCTGGAGAACTGCTAGACCCTGAAGGTTCCCATTCAGCTAGGAATAAATCTTATGGCAGCTCAACTTAGACCATTAGTCCAATGTTAGAAAAGAGATTTGAGGACAGCTTTTTCACCAGAAATTGAGCAGAGAGGTTAGGAATTTACAGTTGTTTTTTGCCAGCATCTCTAGCAAATGGGGAGATTGAGAGACAAGGAAGAAGGCAGTAGGCAGAAGCAATGCAACATGCTTTCATATCAGAGGGGAATGATTTAGCTATAGTATAGCCAAGAAAAAAGGTAGGCTGTGTATAAGAAAGGGAGGTTTTACAACTGAGAAACAATGCCTTGTCTAGAATTCCCTTCTCCTGAGGAGCGCAAGATTGCCTAAGTGCAAGAAAAACACTGTCAAGGATATTTTGCCTTTTTTTTTTCCTAGATCTGCACATTGCTAGAGCTATCTGAAGTAAGTAGAGGCTGACTTTTGAAATTTTCATCTAGTCTGTCTCTTTGCTTCAGCAATTATGTCTTCCAGAAGAGAACAACGTCAGAAAATAATGAAGTTACCAGAAACCTCAACAGCTTGGTAAAAAGAGCGTCATCACATGTGGATATAGATGGCGTTCCAGGAGAACGATCACATAGATCATAGGAAGAGAAGCGTGTCAGATGAAATAAAAGAATTTGTACTTTAGTTTTATCTTACAAGCCTGAAAAGATCAGTTGTTATACAGTGATATAGCAGTACTTTACAGGTTGCCTGATACTCAGTTGACCCTGAAATGTAGCAGTATTTTATGCAACTCTGACTACGCTTTCACTGACCCACTCTTCTCTTGACTTCACATATGAAATCTGAATAAGTGGCTGTATTATTGTATGGCCCAGTAAGAGCTCTGGAAAGAGTTTGATGGCAGGAAACATTGGTAGTTCATATCCTTGAAAACACATAAAGTATGTGAAGTACTCTGTGTTTCTTTCTTAGATGGTCCTACAAAAGCCTGGAATATTCTACAAAGCTTCAGGCGTCATGCAAGCACAAGCACTTCTGCAGAACACAGATCAGTAAATCCAGTTTAAGGCAGTCAAAATTACCGTTTTACTGCACGCTGTAGAATTGGATTTTCTGGTGGTTTTGCAGATGTACATTCGTAGTCCCTGAGGTGAGAGTGGTACAATAATTGTAGTGTTCAAGCTTCCGTCACAAGCAGCTCTTTTTAAGTTGTGGTGTGCTGCCTTTCTCAAAATGATGCTGGGATTAAACTAGGCATGCTACCAAATCTAAAGAACAAGATTAGATACATGCAAGCTCTCAGTTGAAAATTATTCTTAAAAATGGAAGGGGAAAAAAGAAGATACTCCCTTACTTAAAAAGTCTTGGGATTTGTTTTACCTTTTTTTTTTCCTATAGGAAGAGCTTTTTTACCCTTTGCTTATGTCAGCACTAGGCCTTTACCAAATGTCTAAAGCTTTTGGGTTTTGTTTTTAGTTTAAGGGTTGATCTTGAAAGGTGTTGACTGCATCCTAGGACTTTCTTTTTCATTAATAGGTTGTGTTCTACAGTGTGATGTAGGTTCGTTCTTGTGACATAGAAAAGTATTATCCATAAAGTCATGTAACTGGTCCACAGGGTGTTACCACAAAATGAAGGAAATCCAGTCCTTTGGTGATGTTAGGTCAGTATAGAAGCTCACGTATCCCACCCCCTCAAATTAGAAATGGTTCATCATTAAAAGAAAGAGTTGTCTTCCCAAATGGATGTAACTGGAACCTCTGTGATCCTGTCAGTTCTTACCAGAAGTTTCAGCTCCTTGGAGCTCCCATCTGAGGGACTGGCCTACGGAGACTACCAGGAAGATGAATGCAAAACTGAGCCTCAGTCACTTTCAGAGATACATAATTCTGACTGCATGCTCAGCATAGGTTAGCCATGTCCAATATATGTTCTTTTTAGCATTCTTTTAATAAGGCCCAAAAATTGGGAAGTCAGGGGTCTTTTAAAGTATCTAAAAAGAAAAACCTTAGGGGAGGTGAGTTAATAAAATAGTCTGTTAAACTAACATTCATTTTATGGCCCTAAACTAGGAACACTGAGAGAGATGACTTAGTTACAGTAAAATGGGAAAAAAGGTCTAATCAGCTTTCCTTATAATGGAAAGTGCCCTAGAAAAATGTGCCTGTTGCATCAGAATATATCAAACTGAGTTTAATCAACTGTGGAT
This sequence comes from Pelecanus crispus, assembly GCF_030463565.1. Classification (NCBI taxonomy): domain Eukaryota; kingdom Metazoa; phylum Chordata; class Aves; order Pelecaniformes; family Pelecanidae; genus Pelecanus; species Pelecanus crispus. The sequence continues at coordinate 12,381,878 of NC_134648.1, forward strand.
TACTGCACAATAGCTCAATCAACTTTAGGTCAGGAAGAAAGAAAGTAGAGGAATTATTTAGAACTGTAAAAGAAGATGTATGTTCAATAGTTCATTTGACTTCCTGGGACTGGATTATCAAAGATACCGAAGTAACATGAAAAACAGCAGTGTGTGATTTATCCCTCTCACACAGGATGTGTGTATGAGACTTAGTCTGGTATGTGTGTAGTATGTACTGAGATTTAGCCCTGATATATGACAAAACATATTCCACAAATTGCATTAATTTTTATGGTGCTGCACAGTGTTGTATACATCCCTTGGTTTAGAGTTCATATAGGGTATTTTCTTGAAAAATGCAAAGCTGTCTGGATGGACTGTCCTCTGCTACAGTGCTACTCTGCCTGACTTTCCTCTGTATTAAAGCAGTAATGGGAGTGATTAATTTAATCCAGGAGAATGATCACTTAATTTATACCAGATATAGTCTGAGTTAGGAAATCTGTATGCTGGAAATGGATTTTATTTCAAATAAGTTTCAGTCCACGCTCAAAAACTTTTAACTGCAGCAGGTTACTTTGGTTATCAGGGCCAAGCTTTCTGCTGGCTTACCTCTCCCACGCGCCCCATCTCCACTTGAACCGAGTGGATTTCTGATCCTGGCAATTTTTAAAGGTTCCTATCGGTGTGAAAACTGCATTTCTGTCTGTGCCATAGGTACCCATTAAAGTAGAAATTCCTGTGATTTATATAACTGGCTGTGATAGGGGAAAAGTGTTTTCTCTGCTTTTGTGTTACGTTTTTAAAGTTTGATACCACTTCCAGTATCATGTAGTTACCTGTGTAATCAGTTCTCTGTTCAGTAGTTTCCTGACTAAAAAAGGCCCATAAAAACATCAGTAAATGTAAAATAAATATGTTCCTATTTTTAAGGGATTCTTTTAGAAATGGAAGGGTGTTCTTTGTGAATTTTGGATCATTTTCTTAAAGATATTGTTGAAATTGAGGGATAAACTCTGCCTGCGTTATCCTGTTAACAGCAGCAGAACCCTTGTTGACATAAGCTTCAGCCCAAGGGCTCGATAGCATCCCAAGGGGGGCTTGACTAGTGACAGCTGAGAAATACACAAATTATATAGAATAAATAGCCAGTTTTGAAGGAGTGTTGAACAGATTCTTGGCCTGGCACTTCTTCATTTCTAAAAATTCCACTGTAGGTACTGTACATTAATCCTGAGAGTACCTGCATAGCTGCCTAGTAGTTCTGTATTTCTTTGGTAGTATGAGGCACTACCTATGATCTGTCTGGTAGTCTTTTGGAAAAATTTAGTCAGATTTCTCTGTAAATATACTGCAACATGTACTTGAATACAATTCTGTTTCCAACTGTTCATCTCCCCCAGGAGACAAAAATTTACGTTGTTTCTGTGAGTGAACTGCCTAGTGAGTGAAGCGAGTGCACAGGAGCATGCAGGACATGCCTCCAGAGCAGGAGGACCAGGAGCGCTAGGGGATGGATCTACGCTGCACATGATGCTTGGAATAGGTGAGCCTTCCCAGGACAGGGAGGAGTGGTGACAGATAGCTGTTGTGGCCGTGCAGGGTATTCCTTCTTTTCTCCCTAGGAAATAAATGTCTCTCCAACACATGCCAAATCACAGCTCGTCTGAAGACGGCTTGAGGAATTATACTGCTTTGCTCAGGTCTGTCCCTGGAGTCAGGTTCCAGGCTCCTCAATGTGTGTATTTGGCATTTCTGTCAGTAAACTAATTTGCTATTGTGCTGTTCCTGGCACAGATGCAAAAATGGGAACAAGTCTGCTCAAGACAATCTCACTTAATATTCAGTCCCCTTTTGAAAAGTATCTAACCCTTTTAACTGTCCTGTTTTGTTCATTAGGGACTGAACACTGTGTCACCCTAATCATAAAGCCTAACTAATTGCTCACAGCCAATTGTGTATATTTATAATAGATTGTAAGCCTGATTTAGTTGCGGGATTTATATTTTTTTGTGAGATATCACATGGCAACAGTGAGGTACTCCTTGGTAAAGGTGCTGTTTAGGAGTTAGACTCATAATGGATCCTATCCTCCTTAATGCCTTACTTTCAATGAAAATATTTACATAATGTGGTACCCTAAATCACGAATAGGAGCATCAGTGTCTCGGCTTCCATAAACACAGTGCTAGTTTGCCACAGATTTGCTATACGTGTGAAAAAAAAAAAAAAAAAAATCCAAGAGACTGTAAGTACTGTGACAACTGCCTGCAATATTTATTAGACAAGCTACCGATTCTTGTCACCCTGTTCCTTTTAATATAATTGAGAATAATTGAAATAACCAAATTATTTTTGATCTGAAAGGGAAATCAATGCAAATCAAAAAACAGCTGTAGACTTTTTGTCTGAGATGGTAGATCAGTTTCATTCTTAGTCAGCTGATTTTAGCAGATTTTGAATTTTATTTTTTTTATGGGCTGTAACATACACTTCCCTGAATCAGTTACGTCAGTGGTATGATGTGATGTATTTGATATTTTTCTGGTTTAACTTTTAAGTCTTAAAAGATTTTTTTTTTTCTCCTTTTATTGAAATTGATAGCTTTATATCTTAACACCTTCCCTGTATTTTCCTGCAGTTCAGTATTTGAAGTGTTTTTTCTCGAACTAGTTCTTTGCTTTTTTTTTTGGTTGTGTTCAAGTGATTTGGCAGTGAGCAAATTTGGACATTTTTTCCGTGTTCTGTATAAAAGCTGTTTTTTAAATGCTACTGATGACTGTGTAGTGTTTAGAGCCAGCTATCTGTCTTGCCAACTTGTTAAAGCTATCATCTCCCCACAGGCTGCTGGTGTGACTACTCAGTATTGCTCGTGGGAGGATACTGCATTTTCCAGTGAACTTCTGTTCAAAAAAAGATCCTCCAGCTTGGCGATGGGAGATACTGCTATCTGTCATTCCATTTCCCCCATCAAAGGGTGATCCTGAAATACCAACTCTAAAAGCAAAGTTGCTACAATGAATTTTCCATCTGAAATATGTTAATATTTATGAATGTTCAAAAGTGCTTGTTACTCAAGAGTTTCTCTTGGTCTTCAGATTTATGAGGAAAAAGTACTCATCTCAGTTAAGAGTTGTAGAAAGAGTTTTAGATCTTTTTTTGCAGTTCTTTTGTTTCATGGCTCATGGTTCTCGCAAGTAGTTAGTCTGAAGCAAGTTGTTGTTATGGTTTCAAATGGAAATATCTAGATTAATCACCTTAGGTTTGGGGTATTGTGATTTTAACTGTGCCAGACAAACTAATGTGTACTGTTAATATATGTGTCTTTATGCTTCATTTCACCCATCTACAAAGAGCATGGGACAATATTTGCTGAGTAAACCGAAAAAGAGATGAGACAAGCTTCTGTCAGGATTAATTGAAACATAGTTCTCTCTGTGTTGGGGCAAGAAGGAGGACCAGACAATCTCTCAGTTCAGTGCTGCAGTCTTTGATTCCCTATTCGTCAAACTATTTTTGGTGTTTAAACAGAAGAGCTTGAAGGTGCAGTTCATAAACACTCAGTGATTAGTCAGCATGTGGATTTTCAGGGCAGGGAATTCATATTCTAACAAGGCTGTTAACAGTTTCTGACCATCATAAAAATATCTCAGGAACTGTTCTTCCTGTTGAAGGGAAGGTGGAAACATTGCAACCAGTAGTAGAAAGTTCTCTCTGTATTTGGTGGATTTACTTTTATTCTTCTATAAATAATTTCTGACCTCAAAATTTTGTGAGGCTTAGACAAATATGGAAAAATTAGATCCTCTGAAAGCCCTTAACAGTCCTGTGAATGTTGCTGTGCCAATAGGCAGAACTAGAGATATCTTTAGTATCTCTCATGTTGTAATATTCAAAATAGTTGGTAAACATTGACTGTGTCCACACTACCAAATTTTTCTGAGATGTGCTTTTAAGCAGAGATAGCTGTATATGAACGATAAACAATCAGTCAGGCTCTGCAGTCCATTTGAATCGTATATGGGGAATATATGTAAAAGGGTTCACAGCTTGTTCTTTGCATAACAGCCTGTGGTGCCTAAGACCACCATATTCTTTCGCATTAATGTTTTCTCATTTACCATCTGCAAACAAGTAACTGCAAAGGTCAATTTCTTTAGCAAACTTGCTGTTGGAACACTTGTGACACAGAACAACTTGGGCTTGATTTGTATTTATTAACTGATGTATATAGTTTTGAAGTTGACGGATTTTATAATATTACTTAGTCACTGATACACAGAGTTGCATAAACTTTAGTGAAACAGACTCACTCCCATTATCTCACTACTGGTGAACTCGTTCATTCAGCTGAATGCTGTAGTGTTTAGTCTCTGTGCAGATTTATGAAAAACAGAAAACTGCTGTTCAGTCACCTAAACATGGGCTTAGGAGTCAAGCTTCAGGTATCTATTTCTAAAACCCTGACCCTACAGCTGCAGAAATGTGCACTTAGTTTCTTGGCAAGGTTTTACTTTGACTATGAAATTGAAAATATATTATTATTAAAATTGGGTTTGGTGACATTATGACTGGACGTTGCTAGCTCACAGAAGTGTTCAAGGGCTAAATCATATGCATCCCAGTTCCTGCATTGCTATTAGTCCTATGATAGCTATTATTGCTATCATCTTAATTCACAGAAGTATTTGTGATGGCCAGATGCTAAGGAGTTCAAAAACTGCCCTCCCTTCAACATTTAAAAGGATGGAGCTTCAGAGCAATGTCTCATATGACTAAAATGTTGTTGTTATTAAAAATACAGATTCAAAGAGAATGGTTAGTAGTATTTTAAGAATGGCACATTGGCATGAAAAATTAAAATGATACTGCACTTGTCAAGGAAATGGACCTGAGATAGCTGTGTATGTACCAACTCAGGTGGTTTTATACCATGCCTCAGGGTCTGGGTAAATAAAGTCAGCCTGAAGGGTGTGCCCAGCCACAGGCACGAATGCTGTCAGTCACTTCTTGGCTGGACAGCTGTAGTGTGAGATAGGTAGGGGTGGCATCTAAGGGAACTGCCACTAATTCAGAGAGCTGCAGCATGTTTCCTCAGCCACCGAGCTATGTTATACTATACCTAGCAGCCTGTCCCGTGCTCTACGTGAGCTTCTTTTAACAATTTGAAGTGGACCTAAGGTCTCAGCCTTTATCTGTAAGGTGTGCTGCATGGCCTGGGTCCTGGATAGCTAAATATTTGTTCAGTATTCCAGGTGGAAGACCGTAGCCGACAGGTCCTTTCTGCTGGCATTACAGAGCTCTCTGCCAGAGCTCTAACATATGTCTGGCTGGAGTAAAATCTTCCAAGGCAAATGCAGTCAAAACCCATAGGGTGGACTTACCTGTGAACTACTGCTATTACAAATGTTACTGTTCTCTTATACTGGAAAGACCATTTCTTTGTTGTTGCCACATTAAACATCTACGAACTCTCCTCCCAATCCTGTACTGTAGGCTCAGTCTTGCAAGTAAATGAGTCAAGCTGCTCCCAGACCTGGGGGCGGTACATCTGCACAGCGCTCCATATGCAGACACAGCGATTCATTAGTGCTAGCTTGGGTTGCTGTGTGTGCTGTGAGCTGCACAGTATAGCTGTGTCCTTGGATGCCGTGGTGTCCTGTCCTTCTAGGACAGGGTCTTTACTTGCTGCATGGTAAATCCCAATCATGTGTACCTGATAATACTATGCCAGTGGGTATTTTAGGCTTTCAAACAAGGAGGTTTTAATGGTGATTGGTCATGTAGTAGTGAAATACAAAGTGTTTATGAAGAGAAAGAAATGACTGGATTTTAGTGAATAGTGAAGAACCTTTAATAGTATGCCCTGGTACTGCTGCTGATTTTGTTCAGTACACTAAATCAAACCAAAGAGATCGATGAGTTCCAAAACAGAAGTAGCAGAAGGGTGGAGAAAAAGAAAGCATTGTTTGATGGGTATGGATATTACGTGTAGATACGGACAAGAGGAAACAAGAGACATAGCTCATCCAACTTCTCATAAATTTTACATACGTTTGATGCCAGCTAATTTCAGAGGGGTTTGTGGGTGCTAGTATATATCAAATATCGTTCTGTTTCACATCATTAGGGAAAGGTAGTCTTGATGAGAGTAAAAGGACAGGGAAGACTAGTTCATTAGGGAATGATCATATGGAAGTGGTGGTCGCATGCGTTGGTTTCGGAAGGATACACAAAACAGATTTGTTTTTTCAGATGAGGAGCAAAAGTTTACATCAGTGGAGTATTTCAGAACCTGCCAGCTATGTTCGAGGTGGCAGCTCATTTCCAAACTGTAACCAACCTACTCATGCGGCTTCTGGCATGCACCAATACCTTTCCAAAAGTGGTGTTGCATTACTGTCTTCCCTGGGAATGTGCTTTCCCAATGCTTATCTTTACATCCCTCTGTTTAAGAGCTGTATGTATCTGGGGATAAATTATACCAAGACCCCTAATTAATGGCTTTAGATTTAACTGTAAAGAAAGTCCTTTGATTAGAAGAGAACTGCCTCTCCCTCTCTTTGTTAAGGTGCGACTGATATGTTCTTTGTTTATCTACCTGAAGAGATTAAACAAAGCATGTACAAGACAAACACATCTTTATTAGGATTTGTTACAAACCCCCTTTTCTGAAGCACGATTGGAGCACAGCAATTTTAATTAGTTTTCACAAATGCTTCCAAGTAACACCCACAGTGTTTACTTTTTAGCTATGGAGAAGACTCACCCACATAGCAAATAAAAAAAGGAAAGTCTGACATAAGTTTTCATGTGCAGCTTAGCAAGAAGACAGAGTAATTTCTTGCAAGTTAGTGGTCGTCTTGGGTTTCAGAAGGTTATTTCCTTTTGCTGTGTAGTAGGTTTGGGTTTTTTGTTGTTCTGGATGGTCTAACAGAGGAAAAAAACATCTGCCGAGTTTTTATAAGAGATGTTTTTAAACCTACTAGCTCTCTGTGTTTTGATTGTTTTAATCACCCTGATTTGTCTGTGGTGAAAGACAGGAACATTGACTAGTCCCCAGTTTGCAGTATTTGAACTGTGACCACTTCTTGTTTACCTCCTCAAACATTTTGTCTTTCTATGTTTATGACATTTCCTGGAGCTTCTTATTTTCCTCGTTCGAGTTCCCTAATTGGAATTGCAGCATGTGGTTCAGGTTCCTGTTCTTCATGTGAGCTGCAAATGTAGCTCTGGTAGCAAGCCTTGCCAGTTTCTTTGACAACAGCTTTGCAAATAGCTCTTTTGATGAGCATATAAACTTCTTCAGTGGAAATACTGTGCAGAATGCAAGTGGTCAAGGACTGTATAAAGCTGGACCACTTTGTTATCCAATGGCAAAGATTTGCATGACAATAAATTAGGTGTAATTATACCCCAACTTTAGTAAGCAGATGTGGTGTTGTATAGACTTTTTTTGTGCTTTATAGATTGAAGTAGCAGCTAGCCAGTGCTAGTAGGGCAGTGAACATCAAGGCAGCACTCTCCTTGGTTTGGTCAGATGATATGTGATCTGCTGGTTGATGTTACGGATGAGGTGACAGTCTTGGGATCAAGATAGAGTCCAAAATGTCCATGTTATTTTGATCTGTCTTGCCTTCTCACTCTGTGGTACGGTGGCTATAACTGTAATCTCCGGGTGGGAAAATGCATCAGGCTGGCTGGCTGGCTGTGTGACGTTCATATACATTTATTAATCTGACTCACAAAACATCACAGAAGTTTTATGTTAACTTGCAGTTTGTTTAGGCCGTTTAACTCTTTCCAACATAGGTAGCACGGCCACATTTGCTATGTAGAGTACAATTTACACATTTGTAACTTCTTATATCAGGGCATATTTTAGAAAGGGGGGTGATGTGAGGCCCTTGAAGATGGAAGAGTCACATGCCTCGAGGAGCTTTTTGCTCTTCAGCTGAGACACCCATGTCTGAGGCTTTTCGAGCTTTGGAAAGATCACCAAAATTTCTGTGGAATAAATGCTGCTCAGGATTTTAAAGATTTGGATACTAATTATAAGTCTGAGTTTACTACCTTCTGGAGCAATCTCCTCCTACAACATAATAAGAAGACTATAGGTGTATAATAACCCTCTAAGGTTAACTAAGATGAATGCCATATACGAAGATGAGATCATTACCGAATCTGAAGTTGTCAAGTGGTTTTCAATACAACATATTGCAATATGCAGACAAGGTAGAAATTTAATGTTCATAGTTGGAGAGAATTCAATCATGGAATTTCATTATGAAATTTAGCTGTGCAATAAGCATTCTTTTGAAGATGCTAAAAGGTTTAAATCTGAGAAGTCAGTAACTATTCTGAAAAATGTGGATATACTGCAAATCAAATTGCAAATCATTGCAAGTCAAAATCCAGTCCAAGAAAATTAGCCTGTGCAAAATCATTATTCACAACGGAAGGTCAAGTGGTATACTGGAAGAATTGGATAGGAGGTGATAGTTTCAAGCCTTTGAGTCTCTATGATAAATGGAGTCTGGTAGGTTTACAGTGGTACAGACCACATCACGGCTAGCTAAGTGAGATACATAGTACTTAGTGCTAACAGTCCTTTGTAGAAAGATCTCCTGGAAAAGACCTTAAAATTCCCAAGCAATATTTTATATAAAAGTCAAGATAATGCGTGTAAGAAATAATAACATCAGTAAAAATCATGCTGGGAGCTCTTCATGAAGTCACTTAAATTTGCTGCCTTTATTGAGAAAATGAAGCTATCTGAAAAATGTGGTAGGGGAGGGCCTGGATACAAATGCCTGTGTGTATAGTTTTCCACATGGACAATACGTTTGACACATCCTGAGTTGTACTTACTGGGCAGTGGCTGATGGGTCCTGAGAGTTGCTCTGCTTTGACCACAGGTGTTAAAGTGTTGCTGTAGAAGGTAAATTTTGAAGTAAAGACCTAAAACTAAATGACAAAAAATAATGAGAAAGGAAACAAACTAAAATAAATGTAATCTTTACCAGAACACAAACGTTGAACAAACCTGTTGTAATATATCTAAATATTAGTAAGAGAAACTGTAATTCAAGAATATTCTTCTGGACTGTGTTTTGCCTAATACTCAATGAAAAAAAATGTAAGTTAGAAGCTACTTTAAACATTTTTCTTACACAGGCATTGTCTTCACCTGTGGAAGTTTTCTTTAGTGGGATCTCCCAAGATCTAAGTCATTTCAGTGCCCAGTTTGTGCTTTTTGATTTCAGTCTGTTTTCTGTGACCGTTACCCTTCGCATCTCACGAGCTGCTGCGCTCGGCAGCGTTGGGTATTGATGTGTGATGGATTCGGAGGGAGGATTGCTGCCTGCTGAATCCCAGGCAGCAGGTCCAGAAGTGCTGTGCGTTTCCTCCTGTTGTTTCTCAGCCAGCGCCAGCCAGCTCTGCATTTGCTGAGAAGATGAGAACTCGAACTGGTAGCCCAGACTGCTGCCTGTAGTCTGGAGCGGGTACTGTCCTTCCCTGGGAGTTCCAGCCACCTGCAGGGTAAAGCACAAACCTGGAGCAGCCCACTCACCTGAGCCTCCGGCTGCTCACTCGAGTGTAATTCCAGGAGGGAGTGCTGGAGCCGGTGGAGTTCTGTCGTATCTTAGCACAGTGAAAGGACACTTCTGCTGCTTCTAAAGTCAAAAGATGTTGACACTACTGCTGGCTGTTTCTGGGGAACAGGAAAGGCAAGGCTGATGTGTGTTCCTCTACGCACATGTTTTATGCAAGCAAGGCTTCTACCCTGCTGGGGGGCATACTAATAGCTGGATTAACATACTTTAGTTTTAAAATAACATATTCCCAATTAAGCAGGTTTTAACCAAATCTTTCCCAGACTACAGTAGGATGCTAGTAACAGTACTGTTCCTGTGTTGTGAATTGAAAAGGTATTAGGAATTTTAGTTTCAAGTTACCGCCTGGGTTATTTTTAATGCCTTGCCTTTTTTTCAGAAAACATAAGGGTTGCAGCTGCTGTCCCTCACATGTTTCTGATGCAGAGGCAGGACATGAACAACAATTGTAATATAACAATTAAACCCCAAACATTTCTTTAAAACTAATGGATACCTTGTGATTAGATGCCTACAGAGAAATTTTCTATAATAGCTGATGAAACACTTGGATTAATTTGTTGCATGCTGATATATTTCATCTAAAGATACAAATTGTATGCTATTGTGTTCTTTTAATACTTGAAGTTTGGGATTTTTAGGAAGCAGTGGATGATCCACTATTATAATAAGCAGTCCTTCACCTGGAGATCATATATGCTGGATTTAGAGGTTTTCCACAGCTACCAAATGGCACGGTCCCAGCACTGTGTTACTCCTAAGGAGTAATCAAATATGCTGGGAAAGAAGCAAGCCAGAATTTGTTGCTTTAATTTGAAAATGTACATAGTGGAGTCCTCCAAAAAAACAGTTTCTGTCTTTAGATAGAAGCAAGTCCTGCAGCTTGTATGGGCTTCAAACCAAATTATTTCTCATTTGAATGAGTGCTTTACAGGAGTAAGAACTATTTGGATTTTGTCCTTATTTTTAGGAAGTTTCAAAAAGGAGAAGTTGTAACTTCCAAGTTATTCAAATGCTGTGAATTAAAACCCTTGATTTAAACAGCACAGTAGATACCTACCAGATTGTCCCAAATGAACTTGGCAGTGGTCTGTGAGGTGACACGCCTCCTAAGATTGTAGCGGAAGCACACACTGAAGGCTTTTCTTTGCTTGCTTGGTAGATGATGGGATAGGTCCTGCTCCTTCTTTTTATGCCAGGATAGCAGACTCTGATGGATGTGTGATATAATACATTGTGTTCATCAGAATTTTTCAAGACTACATAGTGCAATACGAGGGCATGTGAGACCTGGCTTTTACAAGGGCTAATTATAACTTGCACTAGCTGACGTGTGATGTTGCATTCAGGGCCTGGACATACAACATTTTTTTCTGAAAAGTTCTCATTGACTTCAGTGGTATCAGTATTAAAGCCTGTAAAGTTTTTACTTGCAAGTTGTATCCGATCTATTCTTGTTTTCATTGCTAGCAACACATTAGCTATTAGAATAATGAACAAAAATTGCTCATATTGGTATAATTTGCCTTTTTTTCTTCTTCTGTCTGTTGACAGAAGCATCTTGTGTGAATGCAGCTCTGCCGATTTAAAAACAAGTCCTTTTTGTGAACTAATCCCATCTGTCAAAAAGAGCCCTCCTGCCCAGACAGGCTGTATTTCTCCTTGGTGTACTGGGTGCTGTATTGCTATTGCTGTGGTGAATTGCATTCTTCTGCAAGTGGCAGTCCACCTTTGAAAGGAGAAGATAGTAGCGGATCACACAACATGCTCACAGGTAGTCAAGAAATCAATCTTTCTGACCTGGAAGACGGATAGAACATTTTGCATCTGATGTGTAAGAGTTGTCTGGTAAAGTAAGAGTCATTCATTCGAAAGAAGAGCTGGAAACTCTACATTTGGACCAGGTTAAAAAAAAATGCACCACAGAAGGTTGATTATTTTCTTTTCTTAACTGTGGTTTGATTTGTAGAGTGAGATCTCAAAAGGAGAAATAGTGTTATTGCTGCCCTCACTCTCAGCGATGCTCTCACAGTATCATTAGGTTTGGTACATGCTAGCTACTGTTTTGCTCCCAGGGAACTAATTCTGTGCAGTGGGTATAAAGTTGGATTCTGATTTCTGATATAAAGTAAGATTTTCATAAAAAAAACAATGTGGCATGCAAGGCTAAGTCCCTTTTATTAAAAATAAACCCAAGCCCCATCTTTTTATGCTCTTTGGCATTCTTTTAAATAACTATTTAATAGTCAATGATATATTTAATATGGTTTCATTTGACCTGCTTTGAGTCAGGGCTTGGATTGCAGAGGTCCCTTCTAACCAGAAGTATTCTTTGATTGCTTTCTTGTTTCATATTCCTTCTATAGTCCTGTTCTCAACTTCCTTGCTGGTTAGAGAGGTTTGATCCAGAGAGGAATATAAGCAGCTCTGTTCCATACATTTCTAACTGCATATTTGCATATTCTGTTTTTAATGCAACTTATGTGACTGATTTCCTCTGAATCCACTGCAGAAATAAAGTAGTTACTCTTGGAATATTGTGTTTTAATTGGCAGTTTCCTTTTCCTTATGAATCTGTTATCATAACATGAATTACCATGCTGTTTCTGGGAGTCATGATTATTTATCAGGTTTACAGTACAGCAAGCAGCTTGCTGCGTCTTATGGTTATAGAAGTACAGTGTATTCCTAATGTGCTCTTCAGATTGTATTTTTCTAGATTTACACAGTCTGCTCTGGCTCTGTGCAGGCATTTAGTTTCTTTTTCTGAATAGCGATTTTTCTGTTCCATACACATCGAAGAAATAGATGAGAATTAAATACTGTATGTTGGAAAAAAAAAAGCCACTTAGATTACTGGAAACAGCTGCTATCCAGCTGGGACTACAATGCATTTCTCAGGCACTTCTCTTTAACTTTTAAAGGTCATTTTACAAATGAATCCAGGAACACCAAGAAATGAAATTAAGAACTCAGAATTTTGGCAGTGGTTATTTCAACAGTCTATTGTATTCACTGTGTCACCTCTAATGCATGATCTTGGTGCTTGTGTACTTCTCACTTTATGGCCCCTTTCTAAAACTACTGTATCCAAATAAACATCACAAGTCGTTCTTGCATCAGATGTGATATGAATATCTGATTTCAGTCATAGTGCTTGTTACTGATCAGGTTTAGCCATTGTTGTGATGATATTATTGTAGCCATAATACATCCAGTAACAGTCCCTAAATGGGAAGCAGTCATACATAGTAAACCAGGGTGGAATAGTGTTCCTGCTGAGATTAATTGAAGCATCCAGCTATCAGTAAGTTGAGTAGAACAATTAAGATTATATAATTACAGGTCTGTGCTTAAAGATATTTTGAAGACTTAAGCAGGTATTGCCACGAAGAGATATGTAGCAGCCTCCGTACCCTTGCTTTGTTGTTTGTATGGCAGTTGGTAACTATTGGCAGTGCTTGGAAAGTCCCCGTTCTACTTTTAGCTTGCGTTTACATGTTTGCTGGTATAAGCACACACACGCCCAAGTGGCTTTTATTGTCGGTTGTGAATTTTCTAATTTGAGAACTTTATAAGAAAAAACACTTTGTGCTTTTTTTTGTTAGTCCTCTCTTGCCTCATACACTTAAATTCATTAAAGAGCTGGAAGGAATGTTCACCTGAGAGCAGATTTATTTTCTTTTCCCCTCTTGATGTTAACACTTACCTTTAGTAAGCTCTACTCTGTACTCAGAGGTAAGCATGTGAGTCTCTGCCATTGATAGGGAACGGAAGGGCTGTGTTTAATTCCTTTGTTGCAGTGCATTTCTGTTGACATTAACAAGAGCTCTGGGTATCAGCAGCCTCTTAATCCTGACCCAGCGATGTGGATGAGCTCTTGCATCTGCACAGAGTTCTCTGGGCTCCGTGTGGGCCATGGCTGAAACTGCAAAATCACAGCCTCAGGGAAATCATGCAGTGTTAATGTGCTGCCCTGGGATTTGGGAGACCCAGCTTCTATTTCTCCTGTGCTGCAACTTCTGGTCTGACCTTGCAGATTCATCTGGCATCTCAATTTATCTCTCTGTCTTGTAAAGTGTTGCAAGACACTCTGCTGCTAGAATGGGGGCTTGGTGATACTCACAACAGGATGCACCTTAGGACAGAAATTGAGTACTGTCCTTGAACAGTACTCAATAAATAATAAAAGGGAAATAAAAGGGATTTACAGCCCTTATGATAAAGATATTACTACAAGAGCATAGTACTAACAAAAAATAACAGATGTAATATTTCTTTCTCCACTATCCCCCACCCTCCATAACATGGTGTTCAGCTGCCACAGTTTCCAAAAGATGGTTTTCATTGTTCTTCCCATACTATTGGGATTTATTAAGATGCAGCAATATTTCTAGGTAGGACTTAATGATCTGGAGGGTGGTGTCCCACTCTCATGGCTGGGAGTGGAACTACGCATCATTTAGGAAAAAATCAAAATGAACCCAAGTAGTGTATGTGTCTGTTAGATCAATCAAGGAATAGCTGGTGGCACAGGTCTCTTCTGCAAAGCCTGTTTTGTGTTGGGAGGTGTGCTAGTTTACTGATTGCTGTTTTGAAGTGGAATTATTTGCTGATGCGTGGTTCTCGTGCTGTCAGATCCCCAGGACCTTACAACCAGCAAGAGGATTCAGTGAAGTGTGTACCCAAGCTCTTTCCATGCACAGACATGATGTTTGTGAGAGGACCTGAGAACAGATCAAAGCAGCCCCCATCAAACCCTTTGAAAGCAATGTGTGCTTCCCACTCCTCTCTACTAGATTCTCCTGGGCAATTGAAAGAGTGTGTTTGTGTGTAGGGGCCGAGAGGGGAAATGTATAATTTTTTTCTGCCTTTTTTGTGGGAGAAGGGTGCTGTTCTTGTGCTAGCCTAAAGAAATCCTTGCCTTGTAGTCTGAGGTGTGAGCTGAAATGAATTGTTGTAGGCCTTATTTATCTTACTAGACCTGGGGAGGTTGGACAGCAGCTGAGACTTTGGATTGCTGAATGCAAAGGTTGTGACTGTGAAAGTTCATTACGTTATCTGGCTTTACATGTGGATAGCCTGAACTTCTGAGATTAGATTATGCATCTCTGTCAACAATACAAGTTAGGTATAGTAATAGAGGAAAAGAACTACACTGCTTTTTTGGTTTTGAGGTCTGTCCAAATCAATTCCTTGCATCACACTGGTAATTTCCCTTGGGTGGATTATCTATTACCGGATAACATGAGGTTATTAAATACGTGTGCACAGCAGGAACTCGTTATCTGTTTGTGCATTGTTGCCCTCTGTTGCAAACATTCTATATACACATGTGCATTACAAATGACATGCCTCTATCTGGTTATAAATATTTTCCATTTGGAATTATCTGCTTCTGCTACAGAGATGAGAGGTGATCACTTGAGCATGAAAGATAAGGGGCCAGAAGAAAGGAAAATAAAAATTATGAAGCTCTGAGCTGCATACAAAACAAGTGACATAATCCAATGTACAATCTTATTAGATAAAGTGCAGAAAACAGTTTTTCTTACATGCGTAGCTGCTGCAATGAATTCAAGTTACTATATGAATTCAGGTTGTATGCCTACAGAGTGACTGAGAGGAAAGGAGAGGGGGGTTTTTTGCAGCAAACCTGGTATAACAGGCTTGCTTTATTTGCCAGAAAGGAAGTTAGCTATGTTAATACATTCTGGTTTTCTAAAGGCTATGAAATCGTTATTGGAAGAGTGGAAAAGCAGCTCTTCCTGTTCCTAAGACTTTGGGCCACAAATAATCAGATAGAGAAGATGGAAAGATCTTGGTTTAAAATTAATTGGTTTGTGTGAATTCTGTCTTGCCTTTCATGCAGAAGCAAGATGCTCCTCGTACGGCAGCAGCTCTCATGGTGTGCTGACTTCTTGTGCTCTGCAAGTTGGATCCCATTCTGACCTACTGCACAGGGCATTCAGGAGGGCCCTGGGATCCTTGCCAGGAGCAAACTGACCAGTGGTCTCTTGGGTCTGAGGCAGGCAGTAGCTCCACTGTTTTCCTGCAGCTGCTGTAATGATTTGTCTTTAAAAGTGTCCTTTATGATCCAAGAAGATATCCAACACGGTTTTTACCCAGAGACCAGAGTGTGCCTTCTAGGCAGCTCAATGAACACACAAAGCTAGAGCATAAAAATAGTGAATTGGCAGGATTTTGCCCCTTTCATATAATGTGTCAATCCACAATTTCTGACACAGGGTGGACAATTTTTACGTTAAACCCCATGCTGTATTGAAGAATAATTTCTTTCCCTTCACAGTAAAAGAAGCCATGTTTGTGCCAAGTGCTAAGGTTAAAGAGGGACATGGTAATTCCTGGCCTTTTGACATGGAAATAGATTGTCCCCTAAAGGTAAAAGCACAAGGCTTGCGGAGATAGCAATAACATCCAGCATGCATTCTGCTGTACCAAAGTCAACAAGGACTTTTAGGCTTTAGTAAATGCATAAAGTTATGAGAGAATTTTTCCTTATTTATTTATTTATTATTTTAGCTCTTTTGGCAAACTTACAGCTAAGAAGAGTTTTAGAAAGTCAGTAAAATGCATCTGTCTCAGCAAAGCATGACTGTCAGACTTTACAAATGTAATTGTTCTGAGAGATGTGAGGACTCATTTAAGCACTCAGAATGGAGTACATTAAACATGAAAGTTATTGAAAGTGAGGCTTAATTGACTGTTCTTTAAGCTACTTCTTTATGAATGCGAGGCAGTAATTTATTATTTATGGCAACACTGTATCAATAACTTTAAAATTTGAAGTCTGGGGACAGATCCACAGCTGCTGTAGGACGCTGGAGTCCCACGGGGCTAAGGCACCTTACATCATTGAGCATCTAGCCTGATAACCTCCCAATGTAGGGAGGGTAGAGGCATACAAAACATGGGCCATTTGCATGCGACTGGGTGAAGACCATGACCTGTAGATGGTTTTCTTTCTGAGAAACTCCCTGGGGCATATGTGAGAAATCTTTTCCATGTTGTATGGCCTCCCACAACCCCCTCAGCATTTGAAGAGGAGGAGTCTGTGGTCCAGATTGCCCCTCTGAGCTAGGACTGGCCACTCACACCAGCCAAGCAAACTGCAGTATTGCAAGGAGAGCAGTTGCATTGCCAGGGCCTCTCTCAAGCCCACCATTCTCTCAGACCATATCCTGAAAAGAAGATAGCTTGTGAAGGGATTTTCAGGAACTAAATGATCCCTTCACATACAATCTCCATAGCTGTGGGATGGCTGACATCTGACTCCTTATGCTCCCTGCTCTGCTTCTTCTGCCCCTTCCTAAAAAGGCAAAATTGCATGAATTCTTTGGTGCTGCTTTGTCGTGCTGCATAGAGAAACTTGACAAACAAAATCTTTGTGGATTTGTTAAAGACAAACAACCAACCTCTTAGAAGTATTAGAACTTAATTATGTTAATATTAATCATAATCATGACACATTAATTATGTTTTCTGTGTTTATGAGGAGTTGTGTTATGCTTTCCAGACATCTGTACCATATAGAGACAGGTGGTAGAGTGCAACATTTCCAAGCGCCAGATCAGTACCATTTTCCCATTCTGTATATGGCTGCTCTTCTCTCCAATTGCAGATACTCATTCAGCTTAGTCAAATTGAGTCCTTATTTGAAAGATTCTGTGCTGAAAGGCAAATGCATCTATCTTTATAAGCCTGTTTGTTTCCATAATTAGAAACCGAATCAACAATGTATTGAAGATGACACATTTGCTCATTCCCTTTCTTCTCCCTATGGTGGCATAAAGCAGTGAAGCACAATAATTAATGAAAAAGACTGTTTATTATTCAGGCAACATATCTGAAGTGGAAAAAAAACAGAGCATGGGTTAAAAATATATTGCTGAAGACCATCAGTGCCATCACAAAGTGTATGATGAGTTCTAGGGGGAGAGTCCCATCATTCAGTCCATTTGGGCAGGGTGCTCTAAAACTGTCAAAGACAATTGAACTCAGATTTCTCATGTACAACTCAGGAAAATGTGGAACGCATGAAAAAAACTGACTTAATTATCCTGCTAGGGCATCTTTAATGTTATTCCCAAAATAGTGACTTTTTTAGCTTCATTTACATGTCTGCTGTGTCCTGTGGCTGAGTGAAGATTATACATTTTTTTAGTAGACTTGTCTTTTCTTTTGGGAGGGTCTGCCCAATAGGTTTTGTGAGACAAAAGGTGCACATAATGCTCTGCTCAGCACTCTGCCTTTGCAAAGCAAGGCTAATCTGTTTTAAATAACAAAGGCCAGAAAATGCATGACTGCAAAATACTGCTTTGTCTCCTGTGGACATGCTACAGAGTAAGTCACTGCTTGTGGGCCAGTATTGAAGATTAGGTAAAATGCAGCACTTTCCTCCACCTCCTGAGGCTGCTACTGAAGTCCAGAGAAGGATTCCTCCATACTGACTGACAATGGGTAAGCCTTCAAGGTTCCCCTGAGACTCTCTCAGGCCATTCACTTCTTTGCAAAAAGCTGCAGTGTAACCAGAAAATTGAAAGTGTGTACTGCCTAGTAAATGTCACAGCTATAACGTGCAGCTGAAGTCATGCTGGTGGCAAGCCAAGATTTGGGTTCTGTTCCATTTCCACCTCTTTCTGTACTACACCTAGCTATGAAAAAGATTTTGTGTTTACTCAAGCTTATAAAGTCAGTCCACATTAGGAAAAGTATATGACAAGAGTAAGAATAGCCCACTTGCTAAAAATGAACGTGATTGAGAGAACAGTGACTTTATCAAGGGTACTGATTTTCAAGTCCTGATTGGAGCCTGCTTTCCTTTTATATATTTTATACTCAGTGGTGATGCTGCATTGTTGTGGCAAATAAAGCTTCCTCGTATTGCAAAGGTGTGAACAGCCACTTACACTGAGAGCAAAGCTTTGATCTTCATGCTTTGATATTCACCCTCCACAATGTTACGTTTTGGGAATAGAGGACTGTTTTGCACTATTTTTAGATGGGCACAATTTCAGTAATATAAATGTCTTTTGAATTTAAAGTGCTGTTAGCTAGTGGTTGGTTTGATAGTTTTGTGCTTCCTACAAATCTCTGTGTTAGGGGGTGAACAATACGAACGTGTCGCTTTGCACAAGCATGATAGAAAACCTGAATATGATCTTTTGACTTTATAATGGAAAAAAAGTATATTGATCATTACGCAGCAAATCTAATACAAACTAGAATAGTGCTCTGTGCTATGCGTGTTAATGCCTCATATTGTTTATTCAAGGTGATGCAGTCATAGATAAACAATTTGAATAGATATTAGCAATATAACGTGGAAAATTCTAGGATTGTATTGAGTCCATTCCTAAAACACAGCTGCAGTTTAAGTACTGTGATGGGACACGGTCATCAGATAATTTCTTCTTAATTCTTGTTCTTTATGAAAAACTGTAAGCATCAGAACTTTTATTTGGTATTCTCTCGCTTCCATGCAGAGATTTCATTTATGCAAATGTATGGGGTATGCACAGTGCTGTAATGCCAGTGGAACCAGCTGCAAGAGCATCACACCTGGTGGCTATCTGAGAGTCTTTACGAAGAGGGGTGAATTTAAGGAGTGTTTGTTCTTGACCATCTTGTCCTTTCCTCCATATCCTCAGTAGGTCCACTAAGGTGATATGGGTTGTAACAGTCTTTAGGTTAGAGGACCCCTTATGAAACAGCTCTGGTCCTCTTTATCAGCCTAAGAGAGATTACATCCACCTCCTTTCCAAGGGTGAACATATAATGCAGCTAATAAAGCGTGCTTGCTTTTAATTTTCTGTTGCATTAACCAATCTAGCATGCATGTTGTCCAGATCTGTTTGAGGCAATCAGTTCCCAGAGTGGTTGGCTTATCATGTTGAGAATAATGGGCTCAATGCAGAGATGTCCCCCTGGCGCGTAGCTAGGAGCAGATTGCACCGCTAATGCCAGCGAAACAATAGAAGTCTCATTGGGTAAGTTTAAAAGAAAAACCCTGTTGTATTTTATTGGAAAGCAATTTGGGCCAGCCAACATGACAGAAGTTGTACTCCCTCCTACACTGCTGCCTACGGGGTGCTGCTCCTTCCTCTGCTGGGCTCTGGTGCCATCCCTTCTCTGATGCAACCTCCCCTCAGCTCAGTGACCCAGGGCGTTAGGTACTGGCCAAATGCAGAGAAAAAGACAACTGCTGTTCTCTACAGCTTGAAGTCTAAATAGACTGAAAAGAAGAAATAAGTGTGGTGATCCCATTTTGCAGATGAGGAATTGATTATGGAGAAGTTAAGTGGCTTGCTCAAGATTTCACAGAAAGGGCTAGGCAGCATTGAGCTTTTAATGCAGATTTGATGATATCCAGTTTAGCATTGTAACCGCAGGAGCATTATTCTGCATCACAGCAAAGACATTTCTGGATTTGTGGAGAGATTTGGAAGAAAGAGAACTTACTAACACCAAGGGAATTCTGAGTGGTACCATAACATTAACAGAACATAGCAATGCTAATAAGGAATAGTAGTGAACAGTGTTTTCAGTTAATAATAGCAAACAGCATATTTCAGCTCTACCTATTGGATTTTCTCATGCAATGGCCTTTAAACCAGAGATATCATAGCTGTTGATTAAAAAGTTATCATATTTTAATTAGGAATGATTCTCCTCCAGTACTTTTACTGGTCTTTGTTCTCCTGAGAAAAGAGCAGACGTCATGGAACTTTTTAGTAGAGAGAGAAAAGAGTTGTCGAAGTTTAGAAAGAAAAGTGGGAAAAGATAAATAATTCTTTTTATTCTTACTTTTTTTCTTGAAATATTGTTAAAGAAAGTTCATGGACAATATTTGGGCATATTTTTCTGGAAATGTAAGATATCTTGTTTGTTGCTACAGTAACTTAATATGCACTTATGTAGCTAGCTATGGTACTTTATGATTGAGTGCTTTATTTTGTGTCATGCTAATGTTAAACAGTGGCAGGATTCTGATGTCAGTCATGTAGGCTGAATAGTTACACTTGGATTTTTTTATTACTATATAATTTATGGTCCTTCTACCTGACTATTTGAGAATTCTTAATAGTTAAATCAAAAGCGAGTATTTTCCGTGTGTGAAGACTCCTGTTTTGCTGAAAGAACAGGCTTTTACATCTTGTCGAGCTTATACTTCTTGTTAACATCTAATTCTTTCCACAGAAGAACTCAAGGAGAAACTAAAGAAGTATGTTGATGAAGTGAATGCCCGTAAGCCTGGTTTTATCAAGGTTGTTCGACATAGCAAACAAGAGGGGCTGATTCGATCTCGAGTTAGTGGATGGAGAGTAGCCACAGCACCCGTAGTCGCTCTCTTTGATGCCCATGTGGAATTCAATGTGGGATGGTATGTGTCTTGAATTTCTTTGAGCAAGGGACCTTTTCCAAGCCTTTTCCATGTTTATAAATTACTGAATGGTGTTTCTCTTGCATATAGAGTCTGAATTAACATTCTGATCTTTTTCATGAAGATTCAGACACAGTCATGGACACAAGCATGAAAAATTTATTTGTGCCGTGTAACATAATCTAGATCCATTTTTATAGAGTGAATTATCTGCTGGTCTAATTACAATGTATTTAAACTATTTTGGAAAACTGCACATTAAAAACATCCTCTGATAATGTAGCCCTTTGCCCATAGGGGCAGATTTATCTTCTTTTAATTAAAAATATTATGTTTCTTTTATGTCCTACATTGTAAACAAAGAAATGTCATTTTGGCACTGAGGTTGCCACTCTGTGCAAAAGTAGCACATAACTAACACCATGTATTTTAAGTTGTTCAGTATGGATTTAATATCTCTGGTGCTTCTTGAGTAAAAAAAAGATGGTAAAAAGGGAGGAGTTTCTGTCCCTAGGATAGATCTATTATTAACTCTGATCTTGATGTCCTTGATAATATTGAGACCCCGGTTATCGTTATTTGGTAGGAAGAGTGGAAATGCTCTGTGATATGCAGATACTAATTTCTTCCATTCACCAGCTAACATCAAGGTTAATAATAGGGCTTCCTAGATAACATACTGCAGTGTGTTATTCTGGGGCAGATCCTGCTCTGTCAAAACTCCCGTCTCAAAGCAAAGGGAGCTCAGAATGGGTAACAGCTACAGACTTTGCTCTTTCTGAAATATACAGCATAAGCTGCTATTTCCATCAATGCTATGCTTCTACTGACATAGTCTTAACATTTTGGTTTTTTTTTTCTTTTTTTAGGGCTGAACCAGTGCTCGCTAGGATAAAAGAAAACAGAAAAAGAGTCATTTCTCCATCATTTGATAACATTAAGTATGATAATTTTGAAATAGAGGAGTATCCCCTCTCAGCGCAGGGGTTTGACTGGGAGCTGTGGTGCCGATATCTGAACCCTCCTAAGTCATGGTGGAAACTGGAGAACACAACTGCTCCAATAAGGTAACATGCAACTATGACCTACATTAGTGTGTCACTGGCAATGCTCATTTAGATATGACAGATGGTGAGTGGTCTCAGCTATGTACTAGATTTTACTGTCTGTAATGTTAAATTAGTTAAATGTCCTTGAGCTGTCCTGTTCAGCTTTCATCCTTGACCCCTACACAGTCGTCAAGAAAACTGTTGTTTTCAGTAGATCTTTTTAAATAGGTTTCCTTGTTATTAGCGTGGAGCAAAACACATAGCCAAAGTGAAATGGTAGACTTGAATGCTCAGCAGCACTGCTTTCTCCAAATGTCTTGTCTGCTAATTTAGTGGTAATGGGCCAGAAACAGATTTTTCTTTACAAATGCATTATATAAACAGAACTGATCTGACAGTTGTATTCTTTATGATACTGTCACATAGCTTTACAGCTGTGTTATGTCTTAGGAGTTAATGGTGGTTCACTGATAGTGTGTGAGCAAAGACTATATTAGATCCTTGCTTTGGTACAATCCAGCTCTGTACTTTCTTATTATGTTTAGAGTATTATTAGACTGGTACAGAACAATACCTTTATCTTTGGGAGAGGAATAGGTCCCTCTGAATCCCCTCAGCAGCTCTGCTCAGATTCCAGGCCTTTCTTCTGGCTATGCATTCATACCAAGGAGATCACTGGTACCTATACACTAGCTCTCTGCAGAAAAAAAGTGTGAAGACTGTTTTCACCAGCTGCAAAGCAGAACCTTAAATAGCACTGGCAGCGTGAGGGCGTCATCACTACCAATCAGTTTCCATGCAGTCAGTGTAAGGGGTATCTTTCATCCAGTAGTTCTGTCTTTTCAGACAGCTTTTTGGGGGAGCTGTCAGTTTAAACACTCTGCACTGCACTGACCCACATGCTGGTCATTAGAACGGGACTCAAATTGGAAAGAAGGAGATTCACAGCTCTGCCACAGACATGCGTAAAAAAGGGTGGTAATTTCTACATCATTAGAAATTGTTATCAGTGTTAATGAACTTTGTTAACATTATGAAAATGCTTTGAAATATTCTACTAAGTCCTGGAGAGGCAAACCTTCTTATTAATTATGGTGACTTATAAAATTAAAAGTATTTAAACTCCTAATAAAGAACAAATCTACTTTTCCATTTTACCCCAAAACTCTGTCCTGTGTGAGGGTTGTGGAGTGAATGTCTTTTATGAATATCAGATGTTTAAGTTTGTTCCATAGCCCTTTCCCTGGCACCTTTTATTCAGTGCAATACACTGCATGTGTGTGCTGGATAATTAAAACAAACAAAAAGCCACATGTATTGATTGATGGCTTCTATCATGCCTCCAATATGCTTCTAGAATTATAACAAAAGGAAGCAGGTACTCTGAAAAATACCTTAAAAACAACACCAAAAGACAGAGTACTTTGTCATAAAAGAAGCAGAATTTTTGAAGTGATGTTAACTGCTATTTTCTTCATTAATAAATACATCAGAAACAGTCTTTCATTGTTATAAGGTGGGTATGATAGCACTTCAAGTTAAGGGCATAAATGTATAGATTTCTATGGAATTGTGCAATTTGTGATTAAGACATCCTATAATCTGTTTGAAAGCAGATGTCTACACTTATTGCAGCTTGCATGCTCCCAATAAATGCAGGATGATTTCCCCGGTACTGCTAATTAATATCCTGTTGTTACCAGAGTTCCCGATACCAGCATAATAATCAGAAAAGACATTTTTTATTTCTTGCCGTTGTGGATTATAAGGTAGGAGAAAAATGAAAAGGCTAAATTACTTGTATTCTCCTCCACTGCATCCCATAAAGGTAAAATTGTACTCTCTGTGCCTGAACTCTTACCTTTTTAAGATTGGCTCTGCACAGTAAAAGTTGGTTAATTCTGGTCATGACATAAATATTGCTTACTGACTTGGTAAAGATATGTGACTTGTTTAAATTTGGCTCAGGACAATGGACTAATGTTACAGTGTCCTGGTAAGGGCAGACGTTTCTCGATTCTGCATTGCAAAACCTTATCTGGGTGTTCCTATTCAAGAAATAATTGCTTTTGCATAAGCTTACAGACACAAGTTTTCTTAACTGTACGTGAACCTAGCTTCTGGCTAAACACACAAAACTGTGCATCCTTGGGTATCCTTGTTAATTCTCACACACAAGAAACCTGAGGACTTAACAGGGACAGAGACTAGAATGGCTGGTGCCTCAGAAACAAAGCTGGGGCTCCTGGATCTAGTATTGTTAGCACTGAAATCCTACCTGTTCTGTGGAATATCTATGTCCAACAATTTTGAGTCTATTTTCCTTCAGTGGTGCTTATTTCAACATAAAATCAAGAACGTTAGAAGACAAAGCTGAATAAATCTGTTTGAGAAACACCCCCCTAAGAATCTGTCTTGACGCACCATTTGACCCAGCAGTTATAAACATAATCTATTTCTGAATAATAAAATTGTTCATATTCTATCTGCTAATTTTGGTTGCTGCTGGTTTATTTTTCCAGAAGTCCTGCATTGATTGGATGCTTCATAGTAGATAGAGAATATTTCCAAGAGATTGGCTTACTGGATGAAGGCATGGAAGTATACGGAGGAGAGAATGTGGAGCTCGGAATCAGGGTAAGGAACATAATCAGCCAACACTGGTGGCTTACATTTAAAATACAGCTTGCTTCTTATTGCACAGGAAAAAAAACAGTCAAAAATGTATGGATGATGGCACGCAAAGGAGATCCACAGGAGATCTGTAGGAGTATGAATTGTTGTATTTGAGGAGGGGAGGGAAAGAAAAAGAGCAAAGGCTGCTATATCTTTTTAAAGAACTTATCTGGGACAAGGATAGAAATACATAATTTGGTATTATTCTTGCATTCAAGCACCAATGCTAGAATTCTGCAGAGATGATACCTAAAACTCCCTGCTTACCTGTGATCCCAGACTTGGTAAGGAGGATAGTTTCTCACAGGCATAATGGGAAAAGCCTTTCTAGATTACTTGGTTTGTTTAAATTAGGAAAATCACTATGGATCAAACTGGAATATATAGGCATCTATGCTGCCTCCCCTCTGGAGGGGAATTAAGATATTCATAAAGTGCGTGAGTGCACATATTTTCTTTCCATCATACACACTTCATCTGTTTACTATCAGAGAATTATAGAATCATTTAGGTTGGAAAGGACCTTTAAGATCATGGAATCCAACTATTAACCTAACACTGCCGAGTCCACCACTAAACCATGGCCCTAAGCACCACACCTACATGTCTTTTAAACACCTCCAGGGATGGTGACTCCACCACTTCCCTGGGCAGCCTGTTCCAATGCTTGACAAGCCTTTTGGTGAAGAAAATTTCTCCTAATATCCAATCTAAAATATAGAGTATTGTGTGTGATTTGTGTACTTCTTTCTGTATCTTTTCACAGCTAAATACCATTCTGAAAGTACAGTGCTGTTCTTTTTGAGAATCTTTGAGGGTTTTGATACAAGAGAAATTCTTAGATAGATAGGTGGTAATGAAAAATGGTATGATGTGTGCTATAAAATTAAATCTGAACTCTGCTGCGAAATGTTATTGGAAGCTTTTATTTTGTGCTTTTTAGTTGCCAGAATAAAGGCATACTGTTATACAATAGCAAAAAAAATGGAATTTATTTTAAAAATATAGAATTCTCTGCTGAGACTGTGAGATATAACAAAAAAAATACTCACTTCTGGGTTCCTGAAAGTCTTTGTCTCCCAGCTGTCAGAGATGAAGTGTTACTGCAGCAAGACTGAAGTGCAGGTCCCCTCTCGGTTACATTAGAGCACAGTTTTAAGGAAAGGGAGAGAGAAATACAAGACTGCTTCTTTTAATAACACCGTTCTCCTCACTGTGAGGGCCAGAGCGCTGCCTTCTGTTCCTGAAACCTGATTTTGCAGTTCAGTGTTGCGTTGAGTTGGAAATTAGCGTCACTTTGATTTTTCTTTTCTTTTTTCAACTGACAAAACTACTGTCTCTTGTGAGTGCGAGGAGTTTTATCTAGGTTTACATCATGAGATATATGCTGTCCAGTCCGCTATACTTAGCCTTGCAGAAGTTGATTGGGAAGAGTACTTTGATAGACAAGACCAGAGAGGAAGAAATCTCTGCATAATTGAAACTTTGGAGTAGACTGAATCACTGGAATAAGGCCCAACATTGCTCTGATTTCCTTATGGCTTTTTGTCCGTCTCCAGGGAAGCAGTGCCTGACCTACATAAGATACTTTCATCTGTAACAGATCGTAGTGTGCAAGGTAGCATAATGTATGCTGCCTCATCTAACTTTATCCTGACTTGGATCTGTGTCCTTGGCTGTATCAAAACAAATTACTGAGCTGTAATTTTTTTGGTTTATTACCGACTCTTCTAACAATTCTCAGCATATCTGAGACAATACCAGGATGAATGTAAATGTGCAGTGCAATATTAGAGCTTCTGGGAAGCACAGTATTATTTCTACAGATGTTAAGCTTGAAATGCAACCTCCTTCACTCAGCCACCTGCCTCTGGTGCACACCTGGGGCCATATACCATGTCTTGGCAAAATACACGTGGCCGCTTCAAATGTGCTCTCATATTATGGTCGGCAGCCGTGTCATTCAGGTGCATCCTAAGCACTTGTCCCTAGGGGTGCAGCTCCCAGGGGCTGCCTTGCATTTCCTTTGGATAGGGGTCTGTGGAAAACTGTAGTCAGCAGGAGATTTCAGGCCAGATGGTCTGTCTCTGCTGCTGAACTACATTTTCGTCTCTGCAGCGCCAGATATTCATCTCTAGATGACTTGTGTTGCTTTGAACTGCGAGGCCTATGATGAATCACTTAATAGAGACAGTAATTGTTCTGCAAAAACTACATTATAATTACAGTATCAGTGCAATAAATAATGTTTCCATTTCAAAATGATGCTCTCCAATCCATGACTACAAATTGCTCACTGTGCTTCATCTTTCATTGCCATTTTCCTTTTTTAAGAAGTATCTAGCTTCATCTAGTATTCTGTTGTGTGATATACATTATCATGTAGGGGTGGATAAGCAGACACCATGTGCCCAAACTGGCCTGGTATCCAGGCTAGCCAGGAAGTATGATGATGTGTATCACATTCTGTGATATGATGGAGTTGATATCTAGTGAAATGTCTTCAATTTTTTTCATGGCTTGAGTTTCCAAGCAAATCTCATACAGCCTGTTCCCATTCTGTGCAGTATTTAGGCACTGGAAGTCAATTCTTTCGTTGGGAAATCTTATGCATAAGCAGGTAAGAGCAAACATCTACAGGAACTTTCAACTACAGAAATAGCAACAAGAGTCAGGATCATTTGAACTACCTGTTTATCTTAAACATGCTAAGTAGAACATGGTCCCATGTCCTTATATTACTATTTTTGTTCCAGAGGACGTAAAACTACTGTGAGCCAAACTCATGTGCAGAGCAGCTGCAGCATCATGTGATGACAGGACTGGGTAAATTGCTATCTCTGTGCCTATGTACAGAGTAAAAGCCTTATTCTCCACTTGCTTTGTCAGCAGCTGCATCTTCAGTGATGTGAGATAAGATCTAATCTCCCAGCTGAGATGCTTCTGAGAAGCAAAGTCTACCTACTTAGGATTTCTTTTCATTATAAAGGAGAAGCCATTACTGTGTCTTCTAAAATCTTGAAATGGTTTATTTTCAGCTGAACTGATGGGATTTTCACTGTGCAGGGACAGGAATTAGACCCTGACGTAATGGAGACTTATCCCAGTATCCTCTCCCAGGAGGTATTTTTGTGACCTCATCATCTGCAGAAATGCCTAGTTATTAGTGTTACATGAGTGCAAGAAAACCCCCAACTATTGGAAACTGTATCTGAAGCATCCATTGTTGGTAAACTGTTAGAAGCCACATGAAACAGGTCTTTGGAGGATTATTCTCTTGACTTTGATGAATTAGTTTCTCTACTCAACACTACTCATCTCTAATTTGGTGTATTATTTTAACTTCTAAGAATTTTACCCTTGTCTGTGGCTTTGTAATAACATTTGTAAAATATTAAACTATATTATTGAATAAATATTAATAGAGTTCTGTTGCCTTGAGCTAGAAGCTGACAGATGAGTTCAAAATATGAATGTATTTTGAATCTTAGAAGCAATGCTGTATTTTCTCCTCAAGCAAATATTTTCTTGCAAAGCTATTTATTTGCCCCATAAGAAAATAAAGGCAGGCTGGTTGATGCAAGACTTGACAGCATCCTTTTTGAGCAGCTCGGTCACTTTATCTGGGATATTTGAAAGATTCATTTACTGTGCCCCAGAATCATATTCTTAAATTCATGTTAGGATGAGTAATGCTTCTTTTTGGTTTATATTCAATCATTCCCAGTTGAATGGACTTAAGTGTGCTTTTAAGGGACCAGATTGCATTTGCAGGGCAAACTGGAATCACATTGCTTATCCAAGAGACCAAATAGGAACTGTGTTGGTAACTGTCTTATAGCGGAAACAAAATGTGAGTGTAAGGCTGGCGTTTCTCACCATTATTTGGGCTCTGCTTCTGTCTCGTGCTTGTACAAGCAGTATTTGTACTTACAGAAGCCCGTACAGATGCATTGCATCAATTAGATGCAATCAATTAGATCCTGCATTTGATGGTTCAAGTCTAGTTTTCAGCGGGCTTCTGAAGGGCCTATTCCAATTCCCACTGAAGTCAGCGGTTTTTCTATCAAGAGCAAGCCTTTAGCAATCATTTTGTCTTTTAAAGCAGCCTACATGTTTGATAAAGCTTCCAAATATCTGTTACAACAAAGTTGTTTTTACCACTTTTAGGAATGCCTGAACAAGTATTCAGTGATTTGCCTCAGGATTAAGGCAAATGATGACTAAGTCATCATCAGAGTCAAGGGAATGTAAGCCCAGGCTTTGACTTAGAGTAATTATGTATGTCACAAAGACTTTGCGCTTGCAGATGAATTTGTTTTCACAGGGATATAATGGCCATGTTAAATGGGTAAGAGGAAATTGTGTTAGAAGGTAATAACTCTTTAAGGGAAAAGGAATAAATCTTGCTCACACTGAACAATATATCAACATTTTACATCAGCTGACCCGGGAGGAAAATTGCATTTATAGTTCAGACTGAGTATGGCATAGTACTTTTATACAGTATAATTGCCATAGTGAAATTAGTTGTATTTGCAATAAAATAACATTATAATAAATATATCTGCTTCATTTCTTGTTGGTCTGGCAGTTTGTCTATAGAACTTGTGTGAAGCTGATGCTTTTTCTGTTGATGGAGAACTAGAGGAATGCAGTTTATGAATAGAGATGCAAAAATGAGTTATTTGACCAGAAAATAGTCCCAGTGTTCTTTGGGGGTTTTTTTGAAGGTGCTTTTGGCTCTATCCATCTGTCTTTTTTTTTTTTTTTTTTTTTAAATCTCCTCCCACCCCAACTTTGAGAATCACGATTCTTCTTTGCTGACTAGTTAACCCAGTCTCTCTCATATGTTGCATAGAAGCCTATTGCTGGCTTACGCATCCAGTCATTTCCAGTCCAAAGTGTTTGTATATCCTGACTGTTTCTCACCTGAGATCTCTTTCTTATAATACACCCTTGCAAGAAGTGTTCTTTTTGATAATCATGAGCAAGTGCAGATACTTAGATTTGCCCCCAAATCTCCATATTTATCTGAAAACATTTTGGACTTTTTCCTCTTTCCCTAGAAGTTCTCAGCAATTTTACTTGTCAGTGTTTCTAATACAGGCCATGAATTATATGAAATTGTGAATATATTACATGTAAATAGATGTCTGTTTTATTAAGTAAAGCCTTTGCACAGTGTACAAGTTAGGGTGTAGTTTCACAACCCATAGGCTTAAACAGCTATGCTGGTTTACATTTTCTCCTTCTCCTGGCCATTCTCTTGTTCTCACTCTTGCAGCCCACCGGTGCTTTGGCTCTGCCAGCATAGTTGTCTGAATGGCTGCCCTGTGCCCACTGTCTCTTAATTCCAGACTGGAGGTGTTCAACCTTTACGTTGTAACTTTTTTTTTAAACTGCAGGTTTAATTTTAATCAGTTTGTGATTTACCGTGCTGCCTCACAAACTGTTGTGTTAGGAAAATTGAGAGGCTGGTGTGCCAAGAGGTAGAAATGACTGGAAGAGAACAAAGAAAGATTTTTCACCGAGCTGCTATATTGTGGGACTGTTTGCACAGAGCGTGAGCAGTGGGATGTGTCATGTGTGCATAGTGTCCCTTTTTGTCCTTGCTGCCGGGTCCCCTTTCACGGCACTCCACTGAGCAATGTAGATCTTCCCTAAATTCCCTTCAGAAAAATGAATCTAGACGTCTCCCATTCTTGCACTTTCAGCTACCGTCACTTGCTGTGGTCTTAAAGCCATGTTTTTAACTGATTTTTTATAAGTAGGCCATAGCCCTTCCCACTAGGGAATGATTTGCTGTACAGAAAAAATCCTTAGCGTATGATCACAGGTGCTGTTCAACAATATTAGGTTGATGATGTGCGAAGGGGAAGGGCTGAGAAGTACAGGAAGAAGAATATTCTCAGTTGCTACTTTTAGATAACAGTTAAATACTGCTTTTTAAGATAGTGATTTTTTCTTTAACTCTACATTAAACCTTTAGAGATGTCTGTTTTATTTTTATCCATTTTCTGAATTAAGAAGAGATCATTTCTAGACTGAACTCTGCAAGGAAAATCTATAAAGATTGACCAAATGTTACTTCTTACAAGAAGTAGCCAATGCTTTTCATAGCCCACACTTCCACCAAGATAAAAGTGATACTTTGGCAGTGCAAGTGTGGTGTAAGTACTTGCCCTGTGTAACTAGTAGTAGCTTCTCAGTGTGGCCAGAATTATTGCTAAGGCTAGATTTGTTTTGGAAAGTACCTCACTCTGTTAACAACCTGAATCCCAAGATGACACAGACTGAAATTCTCTATTACACGGTTGTAATTTCAACAGAAAAAAA
Organism: Pelecanus crispus; assembly: GCF_030463565.1. Classification (NCBI taxonomy): domain Eukaryota; kingdom Metazoa; phylum Chordata; class Aves; order Pelecaniformes; family Pelecanidae; genus Pelecanus; species Pelecanus crispus. The sequence goes on from NC_134648.1 coordinate 12,412,945, forward strand.
AAAAACAACCCAGCCTCTATTGAGAATAAAATAAGGAATTGTCATGCCTCCAAATGGGTGTCAGTCAGGACATCAACAGAAACTGGCTTTCTGTGGCTTGTTCTGGTTTTGTGTCAAACCTGCAGTGGAATAATTGTTTTTTTCCCCTGTTTTGCCTATGAACGCCTCAGCAGGTAACCTGCAGCTACAGCACATGTAATTACACATACAGACAACATTACCAGTGAATCATTTTTCTGTTTGTTCTCTTTCTGGGAAGAGAACATTTTATTAGCTGCTCTCACTGGAAAGCAAATGATTGATACAGCACCAGTTAACACGTGGCATCACTATACCCTACAAGGAAGGAGGAAGAGGCACTTGGAGATTTCTCACAGATATTTTTTCACCAGTTCTGGCTGTGTGGTTGCACATTACCAGCTGGGCAGTAATATAGACATCTTGATGTTTTATGAGAGGAAATTGTTGTTTACAGTGGTATGGAAAGAGGTAAAACAGTATAAGTCAATATGCATTTACAAATCAGTGGACTCAGGTGAGATGCAAATTAATTAGTGCATTATTATAAGATAGCCTCATGGTTAATAATCTTTCTGCACTTTAAGTCACAGCATGGTGGCAATGCCATTGTAGCTTCCGGTATTGCAATTCTTCATGGCTTAGTCTGTGAAGATTCCATATTCTTATTTGTTTTAACGTGACACTGAGGAGAGATCTCTCTAGAATTTAATTTCATGGAGAGTTTTGAGTACTGCAAGACTGATTTAGTAATCTAACAAAGATTAGAGGAAGACCAGTGTGGGAGAGCAAGGGATTGTTGTGCTGTAGCAGAACTGAGTAGATGACCAGGATGGATTCACCATCCAGCATGTTTGGGCCAAAGTTGCAATGGCCAGATACCTTTACATGTGTCACAGCACCTTGTGTCATATGTCAAGCAAGTGGGGCAGACCACCAGCTTGGCTGAACAGGGAACTCTTCATGGAGCTCAAGAGGAAAAAGAAATTGTATGATCTCTGGAAGCAAGGTGAGGCTTCACAGAAAGATTACAGAGCTGTGGTTCGTATACACAGGGAGAAAACACAAAAGGCCAAAGCTCAATTAGAGTTTAAACTGGCCAATGTTGTGTCAGGTAACAAGAAGGGCTTTTCTAAGCATGTTAATAGCAAGAGGAGGTCTAAAGAAACATTGGACCGATACTTGTTGAAGATGGTCATCTGACTAATAGGAATGAAGAAAAAGTGGAGGCATTCAATGCGTTTTTTGCCTCAGTCCTTAATAATACTGATACACCTTGGGCTGCCCTGTCCCCTGAGTCGGAGGACCACAAGTGTGGGAACAGTGACTTTCCATTTGTGGACACTGAAATTGTAAGGGACCAGCTGTATCAACTGAATGTTCATAAGTCCATGGGGCCTGATGGGGTTCATCCCAGAGTACTGAAGGAGTTGGCGGATGTTATGGCAGGACCCCTCTTGATCATCTACCAAAGGTCTTGGGAGTCTTGGGAGGCCCTGCTGACTGGAAGCTAGCCAATGTTATTCCAGTCTACAAAAAGGATGTGAGGGAAGACACAGGGAACTACAGACCTGTTAGTCTAACCCCAGTTCCTGGAAATGTTGTGGATAATATTATATTGAGGACTATTGAAAGGCATTTAAAGAATAAGCAATCATCAAGCACACTCAACAGGGGTTCACACAGTGAAAGTCCTGTTTAACTGATTTGATATCTTTCTATGATAAGGTCACCTGCCTAGTGGATGAAGGGAAGGTGGTGGATGTAGTTTTGCTGGATTTTAGTAAGGCTTTTGCTACTATCCCTCACAGCACCCTTCTGGACAAGTTGTCCAACTGTGGGATGAGCAGGTTGGTGGTGCGCTGGGTGAAGAACTGGCTGAACAGCAGAGCTCAAAGGGTTGTACTGAATGGGGCTACATCTGGCTGGCAACTGGTCACCAGTGGTGTTCCTCAGGGTTCAATTCTAGGGCCAGTCCTGTTCCATATACTTATCAATGATCTGGATGTAGGAGTTGAATGTACCATTCGCAAGTTTGCTGATGATACCAAACTGAGAGGTGCTGTTGAGTCTCTTGAGGGACAAGTTGCCTTGCAGAGGGATCTAGATAGATTGGAGCATTGGGCAATGATTAATGGGATGAAATTTAACAAGTCCAAATGCCAGATTCTGCCCCTAGGACGGCGTAATGCTGGGCACAAGTATAAATTGGGATAGGAGCAGCTGGAGAGCATCCCTGCAGAAAGGCATCTGGGGGTACTGGTCGACAGCAGGCTCAACATCAGTCAGCAGTGTGCCCTGGAAGCCAAGAGGGCAAACCACATCCTTCAGTTTGCTGCTTTTTTTGCCTTTAAGATGAAAAGTGATTTCTTTTACTTCCTGTTCTTGACTTAAACTTGGCAATGAAGTAATTTATGTGTCACTTATTTACTGTGCCTAGCAATGAGATAGACACATTTGAAGAAGAACTGAATGAAGCCGTATGCCTTCAGTGACCCTTGAAGCATGTTATCTCCTTGTAACACAAGGCATAGAGTAGTTCCTGCAATTGTAAACCAGGAACACAACGCATGTCATTTAAGAATACATTGTAAAAGTTTCACAGCTCATGAAGATATGTGCAAAATTAATCCCTGCAGAACAAAACAATTTTAAAAAAAAAGTACATAATGAAGCAATTAGCTAAAAGAGGAAGAAAACTACTGACAATTTAATATGGGAAGAATCTTTACATGTATTACTTTTTCAATGAGAGTGTTTTGTAAAGGCATAATTAATGTAAGATGAGGCCTATGAGGCAATCAATGATGACTTCAAAAGTAAGATTTAAGGGATAATTTACATTTTTAAAACTGAGAGCAGCTCTAGTTATGTTAAAGCCTTTTATTTCCTTTTAAAAAGCCTTTTAAATTGTGGGGGTGTGTTTTTGTAGGTTGCTTACCGTTTCACATTAAGATTATCAGCTTGGTTGTGGAAAAAAGCTATTCTCGCACACAAATTGATAAGTTTACCTGAAAGTATGACAGGCTTGTATGATGATGATAAGTAGAATAGTCTTCAAAAACCTCACAGGGCTGCAGTAAAGCAGATGAAGTAATTTTAAAAATCTCTCCCTTCAGTCTCTGATTTCTCTATGCATACTGTTCTGAGCTGTGACTATAGGCAGTCACCTCTTGAAATTAAGTTACACCTAATTTCCCACTCTGCAGGGATACATGCCAATGACATGATTCTCTTTTCCAGCCCATTCAGCATCTAGAAGCAGGGAGCAAACCAGAATCATAGCTTCAGTAAGCAGTGTATTTCCTTTCTCTTCCTGTCTACCTATATTCTTGATTTTTCTAATCCTGAGTTTATGTGACTCGGGCCAGGATTCTGTGTTTAATCCTACTGTTTGGGCAGACTTCTTCAGTGAGAGGAAGCTGTTTGAGACCAGTGGAATAAGCAAAGTTGTGCATGGTTTCTTGCTGAATTTGGGGAAAGTTAGCCAAATCTTATTGTTACTGCTGCAATTATTTAGTGAAGATTATCTGGCCTCAGTGGAGATATGACCTAAATAAAGATTAACGTATTTCATCCAGTGAGTATAGTTTGTAGATTTACAGAGACAGATACTGAAATGTACGTGACAATCCAGAAACTTTCAGGGTACGATCCAAAACCCACTGATTGCTACTGGAAATATGAATGTTGATTTCAGTGACCATTCACCCTGTCCTTTCTGCAGTCGTCTGTCAAGATACCAAACTAAAAATGCAGACCCAAAATGATCACAGAGTTAGCTCATAGTATTGAATAAAAATAGTTTTTCATACTTGCCTGTAAAGCATCAAGTTCATTATTGGTTATCAGTAAACGATTATTAATAATGACAAAGGTTAACAAGATTAAAAAATATTTTTTGCATTAAATTGTTCCCCAAAATATATTTTAAAGATATTGGTGACTATTTGTTTGTATCCACAGTAGTAACTAATTAACACTATTTTTTTTATCTTCAGGGCATCTTTAATGAGTTCTTCTAATTTTGTCATTTGCAGACTTCACAGAAGCTAGAAATTGCTTCAGCTTTTTGAGAAATCACTTATTTATTAAAAAGTTTTGTTTGCAGTCCAAATGAAATGATGGTTTCAAACAAGGTCACATCAGTTCTTGGAAGAAACTGCATGATCTGTGTAAATTTAATGAATGCAGTTCATGCTCGTAAACTGCTGAGCATCATGTAGGGTTTATTTTTTTATTAGATTAAGCTTCCACGACATGAAAAGAACACTCAGTGATTAAAGAGATAAAAAGAAACACTTTTAATGAAGAAGTGTTATATCATTTTATTATGAAGTATAAATTAAATATTTGAGAGAGGGATCAGCATCAGAATTGTAATTGTTTTGATTAAATATGCAAATTCAAATGTGTTTAAATGCAATTGAAAAGGATTTACTAAAGGATGTGGATTTAAAAATAAAACTAAATAGAAATGGAGACCCTTTGTCTAGGGAAACAGATTTTCCAGATGTGAATGGAATTTGCTCTAAAAAAAATTATGACCAGATTGATTTAGACACTTCTAAGGATGCGTGAGTCACCCGTCTCTGCTGCACACTGAAGGCTGTGCAGATGCTGTCACTACTGCCTTCGTTGTGGTGGGAGCAAGTGAGGGATGATAGCATAGCAGTATTAGGGCTTACACCTTTGTAAAATGCTTAAGGAAGCCATTTGGTGTGTTACTGCTTCTGTAGCTGCCCCACTTGTGCCATCCCACTGGACTGCCCAGTACTTTGGTCCTTTACTTATTTAATGGAGTGGAAGTTGTAGCTGATCTGTTGTGCCACCACCTGCGTACTCTCTGCAGCTTTACGTGCCCTCTGCTTTCCTGGCTCTTCCAATGCAAAGAACATGTTTTCTGTTTGCTCTGTGGGGCTACTTTAACCCTGGTGAACATAAATTCACACAGATGTAGGGCCACAATTATAGCTTACGTGTAAATGTTACCTTCAGTAAATTAACAATAAGAAGCGCTTACAGCTTGGACAAATTCCCCATATAAGTCATAACAACTGAGGATTTAAAAGGGAGAAAGATTTCCCACCCCTGCTTTTTTTTTTCCCAAATAGATCCTCTGTATTCATTTAATGATCCTATCTTCTCCCGCTTACTTTGCTTAGTTTAGGTCACAGGCTTTGCTTAGTCTTTCAGCTTCGTAAATGTTAGAAGTCGCCTTGACACTACTACTGTCCCTTTACAGAATTTTTTTATGGAATTTTACTACCTTTTGCTAGTAATGAAGGAACCCTTTCAAGAGGAGGAAGCCCTCTAAGCCCTTCTTGGGACTACAACGAATATATGAACCTCCTCAGGAAATTCAAGAATAAAGAGCCCTTTCTAAGGTACTCTTGGAAGGGAGCACGGAAAACACACTGAAGTGGCTTCTGAGAGCTCTTTGGAAGGGAAACTCCAGTTGGTGTGTTCTTTTTCTAAAAGGCTGTTTTTGCAAAGTGAACCAGCAGGACCAGAACCTCAAGAAATTCCTCAAAGAAAAGCAAACTTTCTGCGTTGCTGGGGCTCCAGCAATCACACTAAGTACTCCCAAAGATATGCAGTCCCTCACACTTGAAAACTTTCTAAGGTCTTTGCCTTAAGGCAAAGCCTGAGACCCAATGGAACAGTTTTGCAATTGATGCTTTTATAGAATGGAATGCGAATTGCTGTTTATTGTATCACAATGATGGAAGCATATGTTATTTTTAACAAGTGTATATGTATGTTTAGGGATTTGGCAGGAAATTGAGACCATTGCTAGCAATTCATGGGCAACAGGAAAAGGTGCTGTATTTCCTGTTAAGCATAGTTTAGGAAATTCATCAAGTTTCTTCCTTGCAATTTGTACGAGCGGGTTTGTCATTAAGTATTACTGATTGTGGTGACAGTATGCTCAGAGATACAACATTTTACTTCAAACCATTCCATGTGGTTAAGTCTTTGAAGCTCTTTTATCTTTAGACTTGCTACTAAAGTCATGGGTGATAATTTGGAAAAGCTTCACTGATTTGAAATCTTGGTATTTATTTATAGCCATCACATAAAATAACAGTGCTGGAGAACTAGAAAGGTGCTATTCAGTATGGATGAAGCCTGAATAAAGATTACTAATGACACCAAAAAAATAGCTGTGAAATTCATAGGGGAAACGAGTGAAGTTGTGAGGAATTGACCCCTCAATTGCTATTCCTGTTTCTTAGCTATAAAGACAGTCTCTTGCCTACAGGAGTTTTTTTAGATGAAGAACAGACCACTCTAAAAGGCTTCACAACTTCCCTCTAAGTTGAGTCTTTAAGAAAATATATTTCTTAGTATTAAAATACTAATTTAAAAAAACCTAAAAATTGTCTTTGACCAAAAGGTGATGGTTCAGAGTAATTAATGAGTCTTTCCTACACACTTTTGATGTGAGATTTATACCTTTCCAAGATGGCTTGACAAACCATCCAGCCATCCACAATGGCTCCAACACAATGGTTGGAGTACCATGGATTTGTTTACACAAGTAAAGGAGATGGGGGGAGCTAGGAGTGGTCAGATTCAAGTGGACAGTTGGTCTAAGGAAAGAAAGAAAGAATGGATGGGTGTTCTTCACCTAGCTGCAAGAAATTCCCTTATTTCAAATATAATCAGGGAAGAATGAAAAAACCCCTGATACTTTCTGTAGTAGTCAGTTAATCATGTTCTATTGTTTAGTATTCATATATCCTGTGTTTAATATTTAGTGTATGACTAGCAAAGCCCTTCATTCCTTGGCTGCAGATTTCACATGTGTTTTGGGGAGTTGGGAATCCAGAATGCCTTGAGTTTCCAGGAGAGTTTCATGCCATTTGAAAATCCCACTTTAATGCCTCTCTACGTTTTCTTTCTTTGCAACTGGCCTCTCCCTAAGTGCAATGAAATGTTTGGAGAAAAGAGCTTTCTCACCATACTGTAATCCAATGGACAAAGAATGCTTGTGGGAGAGAAACGTTCTATGGCTTGTTGCAGATGTGACCATCTGAGCAAATCAGGATTTTGCTTCCTACCCTTATAAAGTATTGCATCTGCTTTCACTCTGCGACTGCTCTGCAAGGCTTCGCAGCCTTCATCTAGGGTAGTGCTGCTTGTTTAGTGCTGTAACTGCAAGCTCTGCACACACTGTAACATGATTCCCGTATCTTCAGATCACATGTGTTTCTCATGTCCTCCTCTTGAAGAAGCCATTAATTAAATGAGTTTTATTCGTCTTGACTTATGGAAACTATTAGCATATATCTCTAGTCCAGTTTTGGTGCATGCTAATCACATTTTCATGAATTGCAGATTTTTGCTTAGAAATAATAGGATTTGGTTTTGAAGCTGTTTAATACAACCTGCCTGTTCTGTCAGCATCTGTATTGACAGCTCCCTCGTAGCATTAAGTTTTTAAGTGAATCCATGGTTCTTGCAGAATAATTAGTTAGTCGTTGGAAATAGAACAAAGACTGACGGTGTCAGAGAAAAAACAGTGGCCACCAGATTTGATTAATTGGTGTTTATTCAGGTAGTAGACAATTGTTATTTATAAACTATATTAAAGATTTTGTAATTTCAGAATGTTTTTTGAAAACGCATATGTCCTGGTTTCAGCTGGGATAGAGTTAATTTTCTTCCTAGTAGCAGGCACAGTGCTGTGTTTTGGATTTAGTAGGAGAAGAATGTTGATAACACACTGATGGTTTAGTTGTTGCTAAGTACTGCTTATGCTAGTCAAGGACTTTTCAGCTTCCCATGCTCTGCCAGGTGCACAAGAACCTGGGAGGGGGCACAGCCAGAATAGTTGATCCAAACTGCCCCCAGGGCTATTCCATACCATATGACGTCACGCTCAGTATATAAACTGGGGGGGTTGGCTGGGGGCAGCCATCACTGCTCAGGAACTGTCTGGGTATCGGTCGGCAGGTGGTGAGCAATTGCATTGTGCATCACTTGCTTTGTATATTATTATTACTATTATTATTATATTGTTATTATTATTATTTTACTTTATTTTATTTCAATTATTAAACTGTTCTTATCTCAACCCAGGAGTGTTTCTCACTCTCACTCCTCTGATTCTCTCCCCCATCCCATCGGGGCAGGGGGAGTGAGCGAGCGGCTGCGTGGTGCTTAGTTGCTGCCTGGGGCTAAACCACGACAGCATATGACTTCATTATAAAGTCAAATTAGATTTTACTGATTACTGAATCAGTACTAGAATTATAGATGAGTCCGCTCTTCAAATTTTCAGATGCTAGAAATTTACTTGGAAATTCAGCTTATTATAGACTGTGAATTTTTGGCTCAGCTTGTTGTCAAGATGGCATTCAGACCTAACTCTGAAAATCCCACAGAAGATTTGGTGTTCCCATGTTGGACTTGAATCGAGGCCATCCCTACTTAAAATGAGCAAAGTCTAGGCAGTGGAGGCAGCGCATGCGGTATGTGAATTGTCTTGTCCTAAGCTAAGTTATGACCACCTCTACATCTTCCTTGTCTTTTATGGTACTAATTTAAACAGTGTACAGTGAGTAACTCTGAAAAAATTTATAACTGGATGTCAATGCTGTACTGAGAAATGGCCTGGATTGAAAGCAGCATTGTGTGAGCAAAGCCTGATGATACTTCACATTTAGTCTTTATTAGGAAATGTAGCTGAACCATTTAGAATTAAATCTTTGACAAACTACTATTTTTGTTAGATTGTTAAACTGGATTGCCTGCTTTATATGATATTTAGAAAGATCAGACACAAATGTTGTTTCCAGATTATTAATTCTCGTGCCAGGTCAATTGCCCATTTATTTTTAAATATTTATGATCATCTCAGTTTTGCCCTGATGTTGGTAATGGTTATGTTTATTTAGTCTTACGGTTTTCCAAGTTCTGGACACACAGACATGCTGAAGTCTTTTCAGCTCCCTTCTCGACTATACATCAGACTCATGGGATAGCTCATCTTCCAGACAGCTCTGAAAACCAAGGCTCTATCTCTTCTCGCAGCATATGCTGAATGCAATTAGGCACCAGTTCAGAAAATGCTTTGTAAACATTCTGAATCCATGCCACATTTTCTAGTCTCAGGAGCTGCCAAATTCCTAAATGCTGTATTCAAGCCAGATGTCTAAATATATAAAATGAATGACTGAACAAAGTGCCTCCTTAGTAGAGCATATGCCTATAGGATGGACACAGACAGACCTGAGGGGTCTGACATCACCTCCAGAACATGATGTTCTGCCAGCCCACATCCCTGGCTACTAGGAGGGAGAACAGAATATACTCTCTCCTGGAGGAGCTGTACGAGGAAGGAGCACCCTCACTCTCATTTTTTGCTCTCTGGGTATGGGATACCAAGCCTCAGGAATCTCTGCTAGCAGTATCATAAGGCAAACTCTGTCACTTCTCAGTGAGAACACCTGCCTCTGGGACACTGAAGTACTTGTTCAGCAGGATCAAACAGGTTGAGTATATCTGGGTTTTCACCTGAGCAGCACCCACTCAACCGTTATGAATGGGCTGCCTTGATCTTGTTAGGAAGTTTATGTAATACAAGATACACAGAAAAAGAGCTTCTGTGTAAAACAATTCAAGTACTTTACTGACTGTTAAGGCTGCCAAACTGGTTTTCTCTTGTTGAAAGCAGAAAGAGAGAAAATAAAAAATGAATGCAATACTTATGATTAACATTATGGACATTAGCTCAACTGTAGTAGTGGGCAAAACTGAAACACACTTGAGCAGGTATAGTAACCTACATTGTAAATGTATTATAAGAGTAGTGTATGTTGAAATTGTTCATAGAACATTTTCACTAGGCAGTCTTTGTCACTCCTTCTCAAAAGAAATAAACCTGATCCTTTCTGAGCTATGTTTAAAGCAAAGCATAAGATGCATTTATATTCCTAGTCTTCCTAGGACCTGAAACTTTAGTGATCTTAAAAAGTCGATTGGCTTAGTTTCCCTTTTACGTAAGGCTGCCTAGTTAGATTGTGAATAGTGCATGTATGCACTGAGATGGACTGTGCACAATCTTAGAGAAATGCCTGCAAGGTGTTAAAACTTGAACCCAGACACTATTGGTTTGGATGCTCTGTAAATAATTCTATTAATAATCTTGAGAATAGCTAAACTGATCCAGAACGATTGTGATGAGAGGCTACTGGTAATGTAATAATACTCTAGTAAGGTTACATAGCAGTAATAATTCGTGGTAAGGCAAGGTAATAACTCTCTCCTCCCACAACCGTCTAAAAAAAACCTCTGCATAGTCAAATACATCTTGAGTAGTTACTCTCCTTTGTAACAATGACAAGCATAGAAATAAAATAATTTCAAAAATTATTAAAATGTATTTACTAAAGGACAGCAGTGGTGTAGGAAGCTCTCACTAGCAGAATGTCTTTCTTCCTCCTAGGTATGGCAATGTGGAGGAAGTGTTGAGGTTCTACCTTGCTCCAGGATTGCCCACATTGAAAGAGCACATAAACCGTACACAGAAGATCTAACTGCTCATGTCCGGAGAAATGCACTAAGGGTGGCTGAAGTCTGGATGGATGAATTTAAGAGCCATGTCTATATGGCATGGAACATACCCCAGGAGGTGAGTCACAAAGACTGGTGTTTGCAGGCTTTGGCTTTAGATCCTTTTGGGTTTGGTTCCTACTCTGAATTTTTATTTTTCTGCTAGGATTTTGTTATTTGTTTACACGTATGTATGCATTTATGTCTTATATATAGGCATAAGATATGCCTATACATGCACACTTACATATAAAAACATATTGTAGTTGTGTCTTATTTCTTTGTCTTTGGGTTCCTTAAAAATTAGTTTCTTATGAAGTTCATAATCCTCACTGATGACTTTTCATGGAGATTTTAATCTAGCAGCTGTAGAAATGGGGGGGAGGGGGGGGGCAGAAAGCATTAAATCTATATTACACATCTTTTTTTGAATTTGAGTCTCTTCTTTACCATCACAGAGAGCTATAATTCCTCCAGATTTGTGAGGGGAGTTCTGCCAAGGGGCAAGGGATGTTAACATCTACTGATTCGTGTGTGTGTGTGTCACTCTTGAGAAATTTCAAATCAGAGTAAGGGTGGCTGGTGGATGTCATAACATATTGCAGAATCTAGCTGCAACTCCCATTTGGCCTGCTTGTCCAGATTTCTTTTCCATAGATGAGCAATGGTTGGTGCATTGTATTGAAAAGATAATGTTGGATGGCTAACCTGGGAGTTCAGTTTGACATCTGATTTTAGTTGTTCTTCAGATCTGTAGTCAATGGTATTTAATCTATGAATTGTTAAGAGCTACAGGGCTCTGAGAAAGGTGACTGTATCTATTCTGGAAAATAGTCAGGATCCATGCAGAATAGGTTGTTTCCACCTAGAGGTTGGAAACCATGTCTGTAGTTGAATTTGAGGTTTGACTTACAGTGTGCAGTTCTCATCATTACAGCAAAAGCAAATATTCTAGACTTAATAAATAAACTTGGGCAATTTTTTTTTTTCCTTAATAAAAATCCCTCTGAGTGATTTTGCAACTGTTCAGAGAAACTGGTTTTGCTGTGATTTCTGGTTTGAGAAATAAAATGCTGTAGTTCTCCTCCTTTAGTTTAATAAGGAAAAAAGGCTAGAAACCAAAAACCAGCTAGATATATGAATGCTGATGTTGATTCATCTGCTTTCAGTAATTTCCTTCTTATCTCATGGTTAAAACTAGATAATGTTGGCAAAGTGGGGAAGTCATTTTGCTATTGTCAGGTTCTATTTTTTGTTAGTTATTTTCCTGAAGATTGGTTGATCTTTATTGATTGAGCAAGTTTCATCTTTTTGACTTGCAAACACAGCATTAACACAAAACTTAGAAATTCCTTTTGCTAACCAGGATATATGGTATTATACGCATATTTGCCTAATATTCATCCAGATATGGTGGTGGCGATGCTTAATCTTGTGCAAGGTTGAGATTTGAATGCAATTTGGAAATTAAATTCATAAAGAATACAAAGATAAGTTGTCTTGACTGTGCCTATAGATCAGAAAAAATAAGCTGTTATAATAAATTTTAAAACTCATTTATTAAACAAAGGAAACATATTTTATTAAACAAAGGAAAAATAAATGCAGTGTGTGGATTGAACTGATTTCTTCAGGTCACAAAGTGCATCAAGGTGTTTGCACGGTAGATCTTGTACTGCCAAAACTGATTTTGTTCATAGTTTTGAAGAGGAATACCAAGTTTTCTTACTACTTCAATCTCCAGTCATTTTCCCACCACAAATGTACTAATCATTGCACTGAACTGCTTGAATAAATTGCAAGGCAGATTATATTCTCTCTTCATCTTCACAAAGGCTACTGCTGTCAAACCATAGTGCAGACTTAAAAGCTGGAAATGGCAAGCACTAAATCAGCTTTTAATAGTGGTAGCCTCTTCTGCAATGTAATGAGATGCTTCTGTTGCAGGGAGAAATCTATTACTATGTGTATGTATGGAACCTGTAGCACACAGAACCTTCATTTGTATTTCTCACTGCTGTAGAAAACCAAATAAACACACACATGCCCACATACTTATTTAAAATATACTGGGAAACAGCTTAGTTTTCACAGTTGTAACAGGCCTATAAAGCCTGAATGTACTCGTTGCCTAGTAATTGCTACAGGATGTTCAGAGACAGCATGGCACCTTTGTGACCATCAGAAGGTTCTCCTGTCAGATGGGGTCTGTGACTTACAGCTGTGTACATCCAGGTGTTGTTCACCCAGCTTCCATCTTTTGCCATGTGGCAAATAGGGAAGGACTTAGAAGAGTGTTGGGGCTCTGTTTTGTTCTGACAGCCTGACATGTGCTCAAGTATCCCAAATCAGTTGTGTAATTTGACGCTGTTCTAGGCATCTTTGTGTTCATTGTGTGAGGCCTCGTGCCAAGAATCAGGGGAAGAGCTCCAAAGACCTGGCACTTCCTTTTCCTTTCCAGTGCTAAACTTAGCAAGTACTGAACTGATTCTAGAGCAGTAGGAAACAAGTACCTGTTTAAGGAAAGCTTCTGGCCTTTTAAGGGAAAGAAGAAAATACAGGATGAAATTACACTCCCAAGCACTGTAATTGAATCAGTCAGTATAATCATCATTAGTGGAACTCCTCTTTTATACATCAAAAGGTTAGGAGCAATGCAGTCTCTGGTTGGTATAGAAACATCGGTAGAAAGAGGGAGTATTCAGTGTAAAGAAGGAACCTAAAAAATAACTTAAAGCTTGTGGGACACTTGTAATACAGACTTCCAGTAGGCAGGGGGCAAAGAGATGGTGGATGAGAAAGGCTGGGGATGGATAAGGTCAAATGTAGATACCAGATGGGATGGCAATATTTCTGTTTCATCTTTGCTTACCTCAAGATTAAACTAAAGGTGAAATACCAAAGAGGGACAATTTTCAAATCAAACCTAGCTTCAGCTTAGGCAAAAAGATATTGAGACATCATTGTGAGAGACATGCAGAGAGGACAGACAGATAGCATGGCCAAATACTGTTACACAAGTGGATAACTACAGGAGTAATTCTCTGTCTGGAAGCTGATGAAATAGTGCACTGGTAGTGGACTGTGTAGGTAATAGAAATGTATTCAGTTATAACAGCCGGGACTATCCATGACATATGTTATTCCAAAATGTTAACCACGGCATCTGTTTTTTCCATGGAAGAATTCCCAGATCTCTGAGAAGCCCCATAGTCAGATGTTTCCCAAGGTTTTAGTCTTTGAGAGCTAATAATAATAAAAAGGAGTTACTCTTTTGGCAGTGTGCTGTGACTGCCCTCTTGGGACCTCTGTGGGTGGCTCTGAAGTACTGAGGGCTTCAAATGCGGATCTAAGATACCATGGTGATTTCTGCATCGTAACTACCTAGATAAATAGATTCAGAAAAGCACTTAAAACCCAAAGAAAAGATTTTTCAAGTCCCAGAAGCAAGAGCTGTGCTCTCCATGTATCCTCCCCTATGGTTTTGGTTTTGTTTTTTTCTTTTTTTCCTCCCATCAAATTCTCAGCTTTGGGGAACACACTGAGTTGTTGCTGGTGATAAAGCCAGTGTGCTACACGTGAGCTATTTTCCTTCTCCAGCTGCATGGGAGGATGTGATTACTGAGACCCCAGTTGCTCTTTCTTACCTTCTACAATAAACTTTGAGGAGACAACCGTTGGTGCCTGCAGGGTTGCATGAGAAAGGAGTTGGGATGCACTGGACCAGTTTAGTACCTGATCCCTGGAAGCCTTGTTAGTGCTGGAAGTCAAATGTCTGTGTGCTGGCATCCTCCTTTTCCTTCACACAAGTGGCAGATACACTGGCAAGTGCAAGTGCAGCCAGAGCAGTGCATGAGCAGGATTTGTCCATGGGATCAGTTGGTTGTCTTACAGCATCCTTATATTGTCTTACAACATCTAGTATGTTCCTCTATCTAGTCACTTGCTAGAAAAGTCAGGAAAAAAAGATCGCTTAAGGAGTAGTTCCACATAAAGTTTTATGAATGATGTAGGGCTTGAGGGGAGGGGTGTCATAATTTTTAAAGATTAGCTTGAGTTATGCTTCTTTATGCCAGACCTCAGTTCCCTACTTCTTAGTATACTTTGCTAATGTGGAAGTCAATTTTACCTCAGTTAGAAGATGCTTCCAGAACAAAATATACTTGTTCCAGATTAACATTAATTCAGTGCTCTGGGATGTAAGAAGTGTCATTGCTTCAGCAGCTCAGAAACCTAGATACTTACAAAGATACCTTTTTGATGTGTAACTAAGACAATTTAGTGCTTCCAATGTAATTTTTAAATCATATTTGGAGGCTGACAAAATCTTCAGGGCGTTTATGGCCCAGTAAAGGCCGTTGTTTATGTAGGTAGATTATAGGATTTCCCTATGAAAATTTATTTATCCTGCGTTTTGTTCTGAGGCAGAAGTGATAGAGCACAGTGTGGAGCAAAATGTCTCATTTTACTTCCTGTCAAATAGCAGCCATAGATTTGCACTTAGATCCCTCTCTAAAAAGTTCCACTGCATGATTTTACTGTAATAAATTATTGATTTTTATATACAGGGACCGTATGAAACTCATGCTTTATGATCTGCTCTTATGATAAGTAGAAATTAGGTTTAGCCAGAGATGTAAAGGACAATAAAAATTAGGGGAGAGAATATTCTGCAATTGCTTTTAACAAACATAGCAACTTCTCTTTTTACATTACAAGAGAAATTTAATAAGTGCTATTTCAGAAAGGTGAGCAGAGCTTCTGCTCTTTGCAGCAAAGCGGTAATCCCAGACTTCAGAAATGGCCAGAAAGGGTCATATACTAATGATTAGGCCACAGTGGGACACCAGCAATAAGGTTGTTTCTAGGGCATCTTGGTACTTCCTGCCATTTACTTTCGCATTTGGAGAGTGCCAGGAAGTTAGGGAACAACAGTGATATTCATTGGAAGCTAGATCTAAACCCCACCAAAGTCAATAGGAATGGTTCCGTTGACCAAAGCAGACTTTGAAAGAGACCCTGCCATGGTGACCTGTATCATATTTAATTGGGGCACTTATGGAGTGTGTGTGGGTAACAGACTCGCTTGGCAGACAAAAGCTGATAATTATCATAGGTCAAAATCATCTTTGCAATGAGGGAGACTCTGGATGATTAGTTTACACAGAAGTGTGTCACTGATGTCTTTTCTGCTTTTTCTGTCCTTTGTTTTACGTGCAGGACTCCGGAATTGATATTGGTGATATTTCTGAGAGGAAGGCCTTGAGGAAAAAGCTCCAGTGCAAGACCTTTAGGTGGTATCTTGTCAGTGTGTATCCAGAAATGAGAATGTATTCAGATACTGTCGCCTATGGGGTGGTAAGGATCTTGTTTACATTTCCCATTCTAAAAAGATCGGGGAGAAAGGTGTAATAGTGGAAGTCATTCATGAAGACAATGCCTGGCTCTAAGTAGAAGAATCAGATAAACTTGAAGTCACTAGTTAAATAATTTTTTAGACTGGTTATTGACAGAGACAACTGCTGTGCTTTTGTTTATGCTGAGGTATTCTGAATGTTGTGTTCCTCACTGATTTTTTGTTTGTTTGTTTGTTTGTTTCATGGCTTGCATTCCACTCAGAGATACTCAAGGCATGATTTTTTAGACATGTTGGAGCTGTCAGTTGCAAGGTTTGTGGCAGCAGATGAATTAACGAAATAGGCTTAGTATTTCAACTGCAAGCTTCTTAATATTGTAGCCAGATCTTAATTTAGAACCTCAAATGCCTGTATCTTGGGATCATCATCATCATTACTTGTGTGACAGTAGTACCCTTGTCTATGTTGAAATTGCACTTGAGTTGTACTGTGCTAATTAAAGCAGAGACAATTCTTGCCCCTAGAAAACCAGCAACATAAACAGAGAGGGTAGGTAGTGCATGACATGGAAGATGAGCATAGTAAGTTAATACGGGCCCATCATGAGCTAGTAGAGCTAGGAGGCCCTTCTCACATTCTCTATCCAGTGTCATATTCACAAAAATTGATTCCTGTGAATTAAATTTGCCTTTTTGCATGCAAGTCCTAATTAGGAAATGTATTAGTAAGAGCAGATCATGCAAGTGACAGATTTGGTTTGAGACATTCCTTCTCAAAAAGAAGTCCGAGTTGTGCAGTTTGCCAGTATGGCTCTGAGAAGACCCTTGAGGGTGCCATAGAGCAGCTGCTCTGTTTTGGCAAATGAAGTGATTGTATGTCTCACAAAGTTCCATGACCCCTTTGATGATCAATTAGAATTATCATGCTGGCTTTTCATACAGTTAAAAAAGAGAAGAAAAACACTTCCAACAAAGGTTTATGTCATTGTTAAATGCATGAGATAATGGTTACCTTCCAAAATAGTTCAGAACAATGCCAAAATTAGACCTGTGCAAGGACCCTCTTCCATAGACTGGAAGTGGAATTGGGCATGGAATAGCCCTCAGCGATGCCATGATCTAATCAGGTGTGGAGTTTCCTGAGGAGAAGGAGGCATAGCAGCTAATAAGCACATGGTTCTGCTTGTAGGTACCTCTGGCTAAAAAATCTTTGATTGCAGGTAGAAGTGATAGTAGATAAAAAAAGACCAGTGGAATAGCTAAGGTACTTGTTGCGTAGTCTCAGGATTAACTCCACATCATGTAAGTCAAAAGCAGCAAACAGGCACCCTAGGATTTTATATGCTGCTGAGAATTTTTCATCAGCCTTTGAAGGTTCCTTGCTGGCAATATACAAACCAAAAAGAATCAGAAGGGTTTGCTACAGAAATACTGAACTCACTGGTCAGCAGAACATGCACATTTAGGTACTGCATAATAATGCACATGATGCAGTCTTTTTTCTGCAGTGTGAGAGTAGCCTCATCAGCTAAGAAAGATCTGAGGAGTAGGCCTTATTTCATTATTTGTACTACCACAAAAGAAGTAGTGGACAGCTATGGCAATGTACCTGTACAGGTAAAGGGGGAGTGTTTTATGAAATAGCAAGCTTACTGTTTCATGAAATACTGTTGTATGAAACAAAAAGATAAAGTGCCCCAATCTTTTTAGTGAAACAAATGCTTGGATCGCTAATCTTCCTTCATGTCTGCTTTCCTGTTCACTTGCATGTCTTATAATGGAGAAAGGTGTGATATTTCAAAGCAAGTCAGCTGCTTGCTGGTTCTCTAAGTGCTTCCACTCATCAACTGTCTTCAATTTTTGTAGAAAATAGAGATATTGCTACTATAGCATTATCATTAATTTAAAAAAAATACTGAGTAATTACAAAAGTCATCTGAATAGGGGTGAGGGTTAGGATATAGGCATCTACAGAGTCATCACCCATATTTCCCAAATCCTAAATTTCCTCCTGTTCTGTGAGAGTTAGGAAAATAGTTGTATCATTCATGCCTAGTTTATGCTGTGGCATATAGCTAGGGTTAGGGTTGGTGGCAGAGTAAAGGTTTGGGAACCAAATTTCTTTCTGAATTCTGGAGTACCCTTAGAGTTAGGAGAAAGCAATGTCCGTGGGCCAAAAGCTGATGTATTAAGTGTAGGGACTGGCTCCCTGATTTCAGCTTGATGTTTGAGATAATTTTGCAAATTCAGAATTTCAGTAGTCTAGTTTATCTCTGTATTCTGTAAGGTTCTAAGGTTGAAAGGGAGCAAATGGCAGTATTGAGTAATTATTTCCATTTTTCAGTGTGGGGATTGGCAACCTGGTTATATTTTGGGTTGTAATTAAGATAAAGTCTTGGTAGTCTAAAACTGACCCAAGTCAATTGTTGGTTGCCACAAAGCCACTAGATTTTGGAAAGGGAGTCTGAGCCCAAGACTCTGGGCCTGAGATTTTGAAACAGCATTATCAGTTAACAGGCCAGTTGCTTTTTTGTTTTTCTGTTTTCTGTAGGGATCATTTCTCTACAGATATTCTAAGTTAATTGCAGAGTTGTAATTGTGATAAGAGTTTGAGAAATTAAATCTGAAGAGTTCATTTTAGTTTTCTGTTTTCAAGGTTCATAAGAAGAGACTATTGTTAAAAGGAATGTAGTGTTTTGTCTCTTTTTCTGTAGTGCCTGATCACCAGACAGCTGCTGTTACAGTTAAGGTCATGTTTCTTTTTAGAGCTTGGGACTCTTAAGTCTCTGTATCTGTTCTACTGCTGGGTCAGCCCTCTCAGAAGTTGCATGCTGATGTTGGTCAAGGAAGATTTTTTTGCTTCCTTTATTATGGGGATTGTTGTGGAAAAGGTTTGAATATTAGGGCTAGGACAAGCATTAGAACATGAGTTCATGGAAGAGGTTTTGAAAAGCCAAAGGTAGTGATGGATCCAGGCATGGATTAATAAGGCTGATATTTATCGCTGGTTTGGATAGAGTGTGGTGCCTAACATCTGATTACAATTAGTCATGGTTGTGGTTACATTTATGGCTAAGAAATACAAAGCTTTGAGAGAGGAAACTATTTAATTCTCAAGGCTTGCAGCTAAGAATAAGGTCAGTATTTGATAACTAATGCATATTTTCTCTTTAACATTGAGATTTGTCCTGTCTATTATTGAATTTAGAGTTAGGTTTGGAGTTGGAAATATTGCAGAGATGAGTTCATGGTTTTGATTTTATTCACTGCCTGGCTTCAGTCTCTTGCTTGTCCACATTTCTTACATATTACTGTACTTCTAGACTTCCTTTCTAAGCATATCAATTTGTTTTTTCCTCAAAGGAGGCCCCTGTACACAGCTGACAGGACTGCTCAGTTAATCACAGATGGTTGCAAACCACATCACCTCTTCACTCCCTCCATCAGACGATTCTCTCATGTTCTCTGAACTGATCTTACACCACTGAACACCTTTACGCATGCCCATGGGTATGCAATCTACATCTTTGGCCTCACACTCTAAAAAGACCTTCCAGCTATCTGTGCTCATTAATTTAGCACTGTACTTCCAGCAAATTCTGTCTCAGCATTGCACAGGTAATATATGGGGCTTTGTGATCAACAGGGCCACGTACTCTGCAGTCAGTTCATAGCTAGATTGCTGTGCATGGGCTAGCCCGGAATAATGCAAAGAAGAGCTAGTGCATACCAATTGGCCAGAAGTCTCTCAGTGTCAGCAGAAAGGATTTTTTTGAATTATTTCCAGAAATCAGACAACTCTCCTGAGTGATTCTGAAAAGCTGCTTAATTACAGGGCTTTCTCCTATGTTTGAAACTCCATCCACACTGCTCAGCGAGCTGCACTGTTAGAAAATTTCTCTTTTGTATATAGTGTGTACCAGAGACTCATTAGACAATATTTTAAAAACATATATCAAAAACTATTGCTATCTCTGAAGGCTTTTTGAAATCTACCCTCCCTGAAACCTTGTGCAACATTATTGAAATCAGTAGTGTTAGATTACCTACAAGGAAGAATTTAGTTCAGGTGCTTTCTCTTCAACATCTTCACTGCAACAAGTATTTTTAATTTTGCATATTTTCTTGCTCAACTGCATATGATTTTTTTGCAAAGAAACAGTAATCACACCACCTTTTTCTCATGTCAGATTTGCTTGATTTCATTTTCTTTCTGTTTATTTTAGCTGCAGAATTCCCTGAAAAGTGATTTGTGCCTTGATCAAGGGCCAGACACGGAGAACATCCCAATCATGTATATCTGCCATGGAATGACACCACAGGTTAGTTTGTCTAACGATCGCTGATATTGCTGCTGCTCTTAGTAGCCTGTGTAGGAGGAACCATCTTGTACCTGTCCTTGTTTTCCTGCAACAATACCTCCCTAAGCTGTTTAGTAGCTCTTTTATAGAAAGCTAGAATATTATTTCTGCTGTAAATTGAGAATCACTGGTATGTTAGCACTTTGACAATGAAGTTTGTTTATTAATTTTGAAAGAATTTAAGGAATACAAGAGTCAGTAACTGACTCAGATTTGTTGATCAAAGTTTTCCTTTCTGATCTTTAACTGTGCATGTCATATGAATGAAACAATGCATTTTAAAACATTTTACATACATATATATGTATATTCATAGTTTATTTATACATTATCTGAAGCAGCATCTTTCTTACTTGATATATTTACTGTCTCATTTACACAAATCTGAAATGTACAGCCACCTTCTTCACACCATGCAGCTGTTTCAAATTCCAAGCCCTGTTCTTGTGAAAGCCCTTCTTCTAAAGCTCCTTTTTTTCTTTTTCTGCTGTTGTACTGTTACTCTAGTATGTGCCAAAGACTCAAATTATCAAAACCTTTCCATTTTCTTACACAACAACTAGAGTTAGTAACTTGGCAAACAAGAGGGTTAATACATTGTATCTTCCCAAGTGGCTAAGTATATGGGCATAGGTGAAAGTATTTCTAGGCAAATCTTGACAGTAAAAATAACGTTACATGGTCTAGAACATGCTTGTCAAAAACAGATGTGGAAATTATGTAACTCTGAAAAGTGACATAAGCAAAAATGACATAAAGGAAATGGATGTATTTGTGGGAGTGATTGGAGAAACTGAAAAATCCCTCCAGTTTGAGTCTTTTTTTTTTCTCTTGACTACCTTCTGTATTTGTTTTCTCAAAAGGACCCTATTTTGCTCCACTTAAGTTATGGAATGTGGTTTTACCACATGGAATTGTCAGTTACATGATTTGACTATACAGCAAATGAATCCTCCTAATATCTCAGAAATAAACACAGAGCAACAAGGTAGTCTTGTCCTCTATACCTGGATCTCATAGTGAGCTGGAAACATGAGTTTGGTGAAATGCAGATATGATTCTGTACTTCCCTGCCAAGTTACACATGCTGCAACTGTGTTGTGTGCTGGCTTGCTTTGTTGAGGGCCTTTAATACTGACCACTAGTGGCATCATGCTTGAGTAAATTCTGAAGTTGAAGACAAAATATGTGAAAATCCCATCCATCAAACTCGCTCACTGCATGGGCTGTGGCTTATTTGTCACATAATTATGTGGTAACCCCTGTTTGTCTCCAGGAGGTTTTTAAGCTAGTCCTCAATGTTCGCTAAGGAACTGTGTAATTCACCTGTGAGCCAGAGCCATTATTCTTCATATTTTGGGAGGGCACCATAACTCTTTTCTGGCGTATCACCTGTGATAACAACACACTACAGGCACAGTTGTAAATTCCAATTAGAAATTTTAATTATAGTTAAGAGACAAACAACAACAACAGAAGTCTCTTACTGAAGCACAGTTCAGTATTCATCAGATCAAGAGCTACCTTTGAATGTCAGCTGAAGTTCTGTATAAATGAGAGAGCAAATAAATGACAGAGGGAAAAGAGGCAAGGGAAACTTTTCCTGACAAGATTCTGCTCCTTTCATAATTACAATGTTGTCTTCTTCCCATTACTGTGTATTTAATTTTGTAACTAATGATGTTAAAAACAACCCTCAAAAAGGCCGATATATAAGCAAGATCCCAGTAATGAGCGAGAACTTTCTTTGAAAGAGTAGACTTTCTCCAAGTTCAGGGTTATGGTATTAACAGGGAAAGCACTAACAAACATTATTTGGCATACTTCTATGAGATTTCCGTTGCACATATGGCATCTCTTGCTTAAGCAGAGCTGTAGCCATTTCCATTTCCTCTAGCATATTGGAAATATTTGAATAAATATTCCTTTTAATCTTAGTGAACTTGCCAGTAACCACAAAACGTATTGGTGAGATGCTAATTTTATTCTAGTAATGGTGAAATTCTATATATAAAGGGGGTTATTTTGCCCACCTGACAATCTTTATCAAAATAGATTAGTCAAAAAGATTAGTCCCCTGATTCAGGACCATTTGTATGACTGAGGGTTTTGATGATGCTGTTCTTCACTCTGGTGCACAGTTTTAATGGTGCAGCTATACCATTTATGGTTTTAGAGCTGCCACCATGGAGGGCTTTGCACAGTTGCATCTAGATGTGCATTAATATATCTGGCTGCCAGGAATCATTCCCTCATATGCAGTTTAAGTTGCTGTTCTTAGTTACTGCTATAGCCTCCTTCTAAATTGGGTAACTTCCTTTTTTTTTTTTTCCCCCACTAACTTCTTTCAGATGTTTGGGGATTTTCATCTTCTTGCATGGGAAATGGCTTAGATGAGGTGTTTGACATCAAGTAATAGTTTCAGAATTGTACATACAGCTACTGTTTCCTTTTAGCATGTTTAAACAAGAAGGAAATCATTGAAGTCAACAGAAAGGGAACTGCGTACCTGCCATTAAAAATCCATGCTCCGTTTTTTGCAGACAATATTGAGAACATCATGTGTAGCTTCATAATTAAAAGCAGTAGAAAATGGCAAGGAAATAGCCTCAAATATTGCAATGAAATGATCAAAAATAATTTTCTCTGCGGTGCTTCAGTTTCATTTTAGACATCAGAATTAGTTATGGTAAGACTTCTGTGATTCAGATTCCCCAACCTTTCAGCAATCCACTCCATATATCTACTGTAACTAATATTAGCATATTCATAATTCATTCCTGCAAGTATCTTAGAGCATTTAAAACTGTGTTTATTTTGTAGTACTGTTCCACAAATAGAGAAACTGATGCAAATCTTACATGTGGTTAAATAGTAGGATGGAATGGAAAATCAGAATGTTATCTGTCCATTTCCTTAGTCCTCTCATACTACTAATGAGAAAGAATTTCTCACAGTAGGGTATCTGGCTTGGCCAGATGAAAAGACAGAGGGCACTTGGAAAAACTAGAATCCGCGATTAGGTATGTTTTGTACCGTCCTTCTGTCTTCAGAGAGTGCTTCCCAGGGTAACTGTATTTTGTCCTGGTCCTGAGGAGCCTGGACGCTTCAGGAGTTATGATACCATCCACTGAGTAGAGCAACTTGCATGTTCAGCCAGTGAAAAAACCAAAATGGGTGGCGATCCTGCAATGCATTTTCAGTCATAGAATCATAGAATCATTTAGGTTGGAAAAGACCTTTAAGATCATCCAGTCCAACCATTAACCTAACATTACCAAGTCCACACTAAACCAATCAAGGGTAGACTAGACTAAACCATGTCCCGAAGCGCCACATCTACCTGTCTTTTGAACGCTTCCAGGGATGGTGACTCCACCACCTCTCTGGGCAGCCTCTTCCAATGCTTGATGACCCTTTCCGTGAAGAAATTTTTCCGAATATCTAATCTAAACCTCCCCTGGCACAGCTTGAGCCCATTTCCTCTCATCCTATCGCTAACTACTTGGGAGAAGAGACCAACACCCATCTCACTACAACCTCCTTTCAGGTAGTTGCAGAGAGCAATAAGGTCACCCCTCAGCCTCCTCTTCTCCAGGCTAAACAACCCCAGTTCCCTCAGCCGCTCCTCATAAGACCTGTGCTCCAGACCCTTCACCAGCTTTGTTGCCCTTCTCTGGACATGCTCCAGCACCTCAATGTCTTTCTCGTATTGAGGGGCCCAAAACTGGACACAGTATTCCAGGTGCGGCCTCACCAGTGCCGAGTACAGGGGAACAATCACCTCCCTGCTCCTGCTGGCCACACTATTCCTGATACAAGCCAGGATGCTGTTGGCCTTCTTGGCCACCTGGGCACACTGCTGGCTCATGTTCAGCCGGCTGTCAACCAGCAACCCCAGGTCCTTTTCATCTTTTGAAGGGAAGTTTTCATTAATTTAAGGGAGGAATCACTATTACTTTATCTTTAGTAAGAATGATTTCACTACAAAATGTTGCCCAGATAATTACAGATTCTGTTGAGAACTTACTTGTCTTTCTAAGTGGTAGCATCTGAACAGTATGACTTTCTAAGTTGCTCATCCTCCCCCAGTTCTGCTGCTGGAGTGTATTGCTTCCTAAGCATCACATCCTTCCATTTCTGCCTTTAGTCACTATCTGTCCAAAATCAACACGGTCATTACTACTCCCATCTGTACAGCAACGTACAGTATGTTGGCATAACTCCCCAGACTCATTGGCAAGAATATCACTATCACACCTGAGCATCTGCTATTACTTCTCATAGCCACCATGGATACCGGGCGGCTATTAGATGTGCATGAAGCAAGGCCAGAAGGTGGTTTTGGTACCTTTGGTGTGCTGATGGTCAACCGTTCGGAAGAGGCGTTTAATGTATGTCTTAGCCTGTCATATCAAGCCTCTTCTGCTGTGCAGTGCTGCTGCTTCTTAGAACAGCTGAACAAAAATGACTTCTGCCACTATTAAAATAGCTCACAAAATAAATGCAACATGGTAAAACAATTAATAACAGTAGTTAAAATAGGTTCCTACTACACTGTTCAGTGGTGGTAGAACTCATGTTGGTTTAGTTGCATGAGAACAGCTCAGAGGCAACGCACAACAGCCCACAGTTGTTCTTGGCCAAAGAGACTATGCGGGAGACAGCGGGCAGTGTGAGGAAGCAGACCCCCTTTGGTGTGGTGATAGAGGGAAACAGGAAAATTGAGGGATAAGGTGGACTGGCAGTAAGGGAGAAAGTGAGAGGAGAGAAAAGTAAAGGAGAGAAGGGAAGACAGAAGAATAGTAGTGGCAAAACAGTACAAAACATAAAGTTCATGTGAGATTGCAGTTTTTGCTGGGTTTTTATAAGTGGTTCATGCAGAAAAGGATAAAGGTACTGTTTTAGTTCTTGAACTTGTTGAAGCAAAACTACAATGCACTCATACATTTAGGCGTTAAAAGGTCCATTTCCAGCAGTGCCCCCATTTTCAATGGAAAAGATGGTTGCTTGTAGTTGCAGTAAGTACATGTCCCAGGCCTGACTGCGTTCTCTTCCTAATTCTGGGAACCTCCTGAGCCTAGATGTTTGGTGCTGTTTAACCAGGCCTGTAATCTTGAAGGCAGACTGATGACACCGTGTCACTTGCATTAAAACTACTCCTGAGTGGTAATTTGGAAGATTCTTTACTGAGAATGAAACACCACATTATTAGAGATTTTATAACTATTGTATAATAAACAAGTACCATCAGTCAGTGAAGTGATATTTTAAGTACAGATTTACCTTTACAGGTGCTTGTGATTGAGGGGATAATGGGCAGTTCTGTGTTCCCTTGTTCAATAGTTTCTGGCTTAAATATTTCTCAATTTATAAGCAGTTAAACCACAAAGCTCATCCAGGGATGTGAAAGCCAATACAAACCAGTTAGATTTTGAGGAATTCAAGTTGAGGACCGGGGTCAGAAACTAGACTGGGAGAATTACTAGAAAAGAAATGGAGGTGAGAAGGGCCACCCGTTCATATCCTTTCATATTCTTGCTAGAGATTGCAGAACTGACACTCAGAAACCGATGACTACAGCCCTGTCTGGTATGAATTACTGCACCTCTGCTGAAGGCAAGGAAAGGAAGTCATGCCAACAAGTAGAGCTGTGCCAGTTTACACTGTATGAGACTCTGACCTGAAAGCTTTATGTTGTATTCTAAGCACAGTGTGTGAAGTACTGGAAACAGCAGTTACAAGGACTCCCATGAACTTCTAAAAACTCTTCGTATGATTCATGAGTACATCTTTTTAAATATTATTCGTGTATATTTTCATAAAAACTACTTTTTCTTCAATGTAATTTCTTAACATGGTGGTTGTTCATACACAGGTATCTGTTAATTTGTAAACAAGAATATATATGAGTAAAAATTTCACTGAATGCATTTATATTCTGGTAAAAAAATACAGGGTTGATCACAAACACCGTATAGTTATTAGTCCAATTTCTAAAACCTAGGAGAGGAAACAATTCATAGATGTTCAGCAAATAATTATCAAAAGAATTAAAATAGCCTTGCAAATAATTAAAAAAAACAAGAAAAATAAATTTGTCAGTTTATTTCAAATGAATAGTTTAGACATCTCTAGAGCAAAGTTAGTCTGATCTTCAGGCTGTTGAGACATTACAAATATAAACATCTCAAAATAGAGTTTTAATAGAGCCTTAATTTTAATAAGTCTGTTCCAATGTTAAAAATTTTCTTTAGATGCCTCTGCCTAATGAAATTCACATTGTATTGGACAATCGCCAACGCCAGGAAAGCTGGGAGAAGAACCATGTGCTTTGTCAGAAGGAGTGTTAAGGGAATTTGGAAGCAGAAACAGTAGCCCCCTTAGGAGTGCCTTTTTGCGCATGTGAAGTATGCTGACCAAGAAGCACTATATACCATTTTATAAGGAGAAATTAACAGATAGCATGTGATTATATCCTTTACTAGAGGTCAGGCTTTCCTTGACACCTTTCCATTTGCAGTCATGCAAATACTGAATGCTGCAGCTGCTTTTCCGTGATAGTCTTGATTCTCCTGCCAACAGAGCACCACAATATTGCTGTCCAGAAAAGTTTTAGATAAAGGAGTTTCTTAATTTTAAGAACAGCATAGCTGTGATGTCTCAGATCCTGACCCTGGCTTATGAATGAGTATGTATTCTTCTTCTCCTACAGCTGAAAATTAAACTTACAGTGAAATTCTAAGTATTCTAGGCCAAAACCACAGCATTCTAAGAAACTACTATGAAATACATACATTTCAGAAAACAAGAGGTCTTTTGTCATTTAAAGGGAGGACCCCCCTGTTCTTAAGTGTGTGTGTAAAACACATAAGCATTGCAAACCGAGGCTCCGTGCAAGAAAATAGTTAAAGAGAAGGCGCCACATGTAGCAGCCACTGATACTGGCACGTTTCAGTGGTTGTCAGGGAATAAGGAAGAACAGAACAAAACCTGCTGATGTGGATCAATGATTGACCCTTCAAACTTGAAAAATCACTGCCCTGAAGATGACATGTCTACAATAAACATTTTCAGGGAGTCTTTTTTAAGCAATAAAAAGAAGCACAGCAGCTGTTTTACCAGCTGTCAGTCACATGCAAACTCAGGGTTGATGTTCACATTTGTCTTCAAGGTAAATGTTAGACTTACTCAGCATCTGTGTATAAGACAGTCTGATCTGACATCTGCTCTGTGTAGTACCATTTCTGTCTAAGGACCTGCTAAGGCATTGGTCTGAAGTTAGCAATTACCTGGTTTACGATAATTATTTTATGTATGCAGACATATACAGAGCGCTATACAGAAAATGAACTGTACCAAACATTCAATTACATCTTGATCCAGATACTTCACAGTGAAAAGTCACACCGTGCGGCAGAGAGAGTAGCCATTCCTCTCTTTGTACAGCCAAAGTGAGTACGCCGTTATTCATACAGAGTGAAGCAGCCGCATCACGAGTGGCAGCTTAGCTGGTCGGCCTGATTCTTAGAGGAGAGTGGGCATCAATCAGGCCCTGGCTTTGGCGAGCGGTTCAGACTGTGCTGGGTGCTGCGTGAAGCCCTGCATGGTTTGTAGTGTGGCTGCCTGAGATGGTCAGCGGTGCAGCCTTTTCCCTCGCAGTCTCTCTCTGCAGACGCTGCAGATCAGGTGTTCCTGCAGAGGGGCCTGTGCTTATCTTCACATTCTGCCAGAGGCTGCCTCTGACAGAGCACAGAGTCAGGCTCATTTACGCACTGGGCCTAACGCTAACTTTATGCACATACAACATGCTTTCTGGGAACAAGGGTATTTCCGCAGTAAATGCTTCTGGAACTAGAATAGCTTTTCTTTTTTTTAATCTAGGTTGCTCAGTTCAGTAAAGGTCCAAGTAATAGAAGATAAAGTTACAGAGTTAGTGAAACTGCCTAGCAAGGATGGTTATAACCATTAATGAATCCTAATTCTTATTTTAAACATATTCTCTAAAGGGACAGCGTGCTATGGCAATTAATGTCTTATATAAGATATTCCTGCTGAGTAGTTTATTGAGGCTATTTATATTTCTGTTGATTTCTTTCAGTGCATAAATCCTGATTTTGATCATAATAAAGTTAACAGAAACTGTGACTTCGCAATGGAAGCAAAATCTGGTGTTAGTTTTTGGAATCCCTTTCAAAGTAGAGAGTTTTTTTGATGTACGCCTGAGAAGCTAAATCCAGCAAACACTTTTTCAAAGCTGCAGCCTCTTCAGAGTATATGACAGGGGCATCAGGGAGCTACAGACATGCTTCAAACGTTTCCAAAACCAGCCAGTCCTTCCTTGGCCTAGCACAGGCAGTACAACACTTTCTTCTTGGGGACATGATGTGGATGAAGACTGTATATATCATTTCATGTTGTGTATTATTTTCTTTTTTTAATCTTTTTCCTTCCGTTTGATTCTGGCTAAATTCTCATTACTTACTTCTGTGCAAAGTTGCAGAGAGAGAATCTGTTAATCTGATTTCTAGTTTTGGAGCAAATTTTGTACTGAACCATTTGCCATGCGTAAATTATTTCTGTACTTGCTGTGCTTTGATTTAAGAGGCTTTCTGTTGATATAGATAATATGACTGTTACCCAGTCTTCTGTATTGCTTATCTCATTCAAATTCAATACCTATTGCCTGGTAGGAGAGATTCTCTTAAACTGAAGAGAGTTGTTCATTTGCAGGTGAAGATCAGTGGTGTTGAATTAATAGCTTGTAAAGTACAAGTATGGATCTGATCACTAGGTCCATTGTCTGAGCATAGACTGGTGAGTGATTTGTAGAGTGTATTTTGCAACTGACCGTAGGTCTTTATGATGGTAGGACCAGAGGCTAACCTGTCTCTTCATTTTATGAAAGTATCAGACATGATGAACGTCATTTTCTGTTCACAGGGTAAAAGACACTTGAATTCAAAAGAATGAGCACAAGAGGTCCTTCTTCAGGTTTCAGACCTAGGATAGGTCTTTTGTGTGTTCCACTTCACTGATTAAAAACAAAAGCAAAGAAAAAAGCTGTAGAACTGCATTATTCTGGATCAGAGGAACTATCTTATGCATCCCTCAATTTGGAAATAATGGAATGGCTATTGCTGCTTATTTATTTTTGTGTTTGAAACTATGTACTGTAAAAACATTGTGCATGCCTGTGAGAATTGAGAGAACTGATCACTTGGAATTGAAACTCCAATCATAGTGAAATGAAATACTTGAAAAACAATCATTTTTTTTTTCCTAAGAGTAACATTGATTTTCTCATTTGGGACCGTATAGCATTTATGTACTCTTGGAGAAATGGTTTTGTTTCAGAGAAATTTTTTCTGTGTTTCGATAGGATGGCCTAGAATTAAAAGACTTACAAATGTCTTAGATGCTTTTGAAATCTATATTCTTGCCTAGTGTACAGGATCACTGCTGAAGGTGAGCATGAATAATGGAAAAGGAAAATACTACTATAAGCTGAAACCAGTGATCTGGCTAAAGCAGTAATCTTGACATTCAGGTTCCAGGACCTGAGCTGAAGTTAAAAAGCAAGAATTCAAAAAGTAATTCAGTTCTTCGGGGTGCCATGAATATTTAGGACCAGAAGCAAGAACATTAAGAACTTGAATTACTTGAAAACTTAGAGACAAGAAGGCTTTAAGAAAACAAAGGTCTTTTTAATTAATATTGGCTACTCAATAAGCATTTTTCTGACTGAGAAATGACTGTTTGTTTTATGCAGGTAGATGCAGCGGAAGAGTCAAAGGTAACTTGGCCAGTGCCACAGATGACATGTTTGGAAAAGCAAATAAAACCTCTAACCACAACATATAACAGGAATAAAAGCAGTTGTCCGTAATATGCCATATATGTTCAATCATCCATTCTTTTAAATAAAAGGGAAATGCTCATCTCGGAGAATGGATAAGAGTTCTTTTAAGATAGCTGTACTATTTAATATTTTACAGTACAGGTAATGGTACAATTTTACATACATTACAAAATGTGCTGAAAAGATACAGAAGCATAAGTTGACCTTTAATGGGAGGAAAGATTGCAAATGCTGATCAGAATTAATGTCAGAAGGGTACTCAGAAAGTGCTATCAAAGACATTCAGTTAGAAAGCTTTTGCCTAGTAAAGCAGGATTTCCATAGAGATAATAGAAAGTTCAACTGGCAAAAATTCTGATGTAATTTACCTAGACTTGGTAAACTTAGCTTTCATCACATTACTGCAGAAAAGAATAATGCATCATGTCAGCAAAAAACAGTGGTGAGCAAACTCATGTAGTACACAGAGAAATATGCTGGGGACCACAAAGAATGCTCACGCACAGAAACAATAGGATTAATAAATTAATACCTCTGTGCTCCTCTGCTGTACCATACAGCTCACAGATCTGGGGCTTTTTCAGTTTGGTGTATTGTTTGTTTGGGGTTTTTTTAAGAAAAACTGGTTAGTTGATATTGCTGTACATTACAGAATGTTCTTCCCAGAATTTTTTATTTTAATACGTTATGAGGTATTTCCACTTCATGTTTTATGTATCATGTTATCATTATCTTGCATGTTTTCTGCATTGCTTTAATTTTTGTACTTGCCTCTCAGCCCTTGGGTTATCCTCTTCATCTCGAATTCTGTTGCCTCTCTATATGACTAAATCCTAGTTTAGCATCATTATCATCTTTCTTGGTTATCTTGTCCACTGTTGATAGGTCTGTTATAGATATAGGAGGAGAGGGACATATATCTGCTGTCTCTATAGTTTGACTGGGGAACTATTTATTCAGCATTTTGTTAAATAGGTGAAGCTGATGCAGGAAAAGAGTTTAAGTGGAATATCAAAGAAGTTGGTTTTCAGGCTATTTAAAGTTAACATCTTCTTTTGATTTCTTTGCATTTTATAAGATTCAAATCGTGATTACTGAGCTTGTGATGGTCCCTGTAAGAACTTTCCTCCCTAGCTCACATTTTTAAGGCAATTTGCCCAGCATATCTGTAGTAAGAAAACAGCACTGAAAATGTAATTGAAACAAACTGTTGTGAGCAAGTGCAGCGCCTAAGAATTTAAAATTATCAGAGCATTTCAAGCTCTCATGTAGTGTTTTAATTTAGAAGAGATTAGAGTTGTTAGCCTGAATATTATACAACAGTTCAAAACTGTTCTCATCTGGGAAATAAAAACACACATACATTTTCAGGCAATTTTTTTTTCTTGTGTTAGAGTATGTAATTTTTTGTATGGATAGTTTTGGCCAGAAGGATTTCAACAAGTTAAAACATCAAAATATTTGAAAACATGAAGGTGAAATATTGCTGAGCTTCTAGGCGATAAACCTGGCGCTGGATTTTGGATTCAGATTCTGTGCTTTTCATGTTGGATACTAAGCCGATTAAAGGTAACGCTGCCTTTCATATTTGGTTCAGTTCAGGGGTAAAGGCTTACAATAGTCTATTACATACACCCAGTGAGCTGGTGCCAAAAGGCTTTGGAGCTAACACCCCCAAAATATACTGGCTGTTGTGTTTCCGAAGCTGCTGCTGACTTTTGCAACGGTTGGCTAATACACTGATCTGGGAGCCTAAAGTTGGCCCACTTAGAGATCTCACTCAAGTACTGTGCAAATGAGCACTGCTAGTACGGAGTGGTGAGTGGTGTTCCTCACCATGGGTACTAGACCCACGGAAAGTCATAAAGGACCGCCGCAGAGGGACCAGACATCTTCAGAAAGGAATATGGCTTGTAGCTCAGCATCAGGGAAGCGGTATTCACCGGCTTGAGGCCATCAGCTCTGTTGCTACCAAGGCTCTAAACATCTCTTCAACAGAGGTGCAGGCCTTGGGACAGCACACCTGTGCCTACGCTGCATGGTGTTTGCACCCAGCGCAGCCCTGCAGAACACCCCACCGCTGGGAGCTCATTAACAGGCCATAGGTACCGTACGCTCTGCCTTCGCCAGTGGTGGAGGTGGCTTTACTCCACCTAGAGGTATGCTTTTGATGTCCGGACAGAAGGACTCCTCTTGGGTCTTGTTTGTACTAGAGCATTGTTGTAAACAGCATAGCAGTTGAGAACTCCTACAAGCTATACGTCCTGTCCACACATGAAAGCGGTAGCTGTCTATGGGCTTGGACGTGATGTGACTGGTGAAAAGTGTGTTCCATCTTATTCAGTTATATCTTAATCATTTTAGTGGTACTTCACAAGTGTACAAGTTTTTTTTTTTTTCTCCTAACAAAAATGTATTGAGTGGCATGACACTACCCTGAGGCCACATACTCACAGTACCCTGATAGTCCATACGCTACTTGAGTGTTGAGTTGAAATATTTTTTAAAAATGGAATTAACTTCCCATTTTCTATTAATAATCTTTCTCTGCCAGGTAGAATAGGTGTAAAAATTTCCATAGTTCCGTTGATTTTCATCTCAAAAATATATAGTACAATCAAAAAAGGAGGACAGGGCTTTCCTTTGCCCTGAAAACGGTTTTAATTAATGCTTTTGGAGAAATAAAACAGCTGTGTTGGGTACCTGCAGTGTCTCATAATCGAATACTATTTGAGCATTTCACATTTTGTAAATGCATTAATTTGAAATAGATCAGAGTTGCATATTATGTAGCAATTACTAGTTATCCATATTTTAAAGATGTCTCTTCTCATTGCAAATTGGCATTTCAATCAGCAGTTTTTAAAACCAGTTGTCACTTACAATATAAATTCAGCATAAACCCAACATAGTTATTGGAACACATGTATAGCACTTGGAGATTGATGTAGTAATTGTCGGCTGGTTGTCAATTTAAACATTCTTTTGATTGATGTTATACTGTCTCATTTGTTACTTCATCAGAGTTAAAGTTCTGAAGGTCAGATTTTTGTTTCTCAAATTCTTGACGGTATGTGAATAACTGTTAGAGGAGGTAGTTAATACCATAGATGGAAGATTCACTTTATAATTTCTTTAGTTCTATTGATAATTTTATTATGTCATTCCATTAATTGAAGTCATCCACTGGCTCATTTAGAATTCATGGACCAAATTCAGTCCCCATGAAA
The DNA here is from genome assembly GCF_030463565.1 of Pelecanus crispus. Lineage (NCBI taxonomy): Eukaryota > Metazoa > Chordata > Aves > Pelecaniformes > Pelecanidae > Pelecanus > Pelecanus crispus. Next base: position 12,446,335 of record NC_134648.1, read on the forward strand.
GCGTATTTAACTCCCTCTGTAATTACATGAGCCGTATTACTTCCACAGCATTCATTCAAATTCTGATCAGCAGTTCAGTTTCAGCTTAGTTTCTCTGTAGTATTGTTCACCATTTGCAGAGTTGGGGTTTTGGCGGAAATGTTTATGGAACGATTGTATTCACAGCGTGGTTTTGTGAACAAAGGATTTTTTTTTCTCCTGTTCATTAACCGTCATTTGTCCAATCAGGAAGCAGAGAGAATATCAGAAGTTATTTGTTCACATGAAATCTTCCTTGAATATTTATGAGTAACTGAAAAAAAATCTGCATTGATTTGTAAGCCAAGAAAAAGCTATGTTTGTCAGATAATTTATTTGAAATCAGCAATCAAACTAGCTCTCAGCAAGAGTTGAGTTCAAGCTAAACCTGGTTATATTTACAGAGTAGAAGTATTTTCCCCAAAAGAAAATATGGGAAACTAGAGACTTATTTAGCATTGTTTCAAGAACCAATGGCTAGAAATTAGGAATAAGGTGCATATTCATATCAGAGCAGATGACTAGCCATCATAAGAAGCAGCAGTAACTGCTGAAGTCATCAAAGCTGATACAATTCTGGAAACTATAATTTAATGCAGTACAAGTTACTGGACTTAGAGGTAACCACGTGGAAGCATATAGCCCGTGTCATGTGGAAGATCAAAGTAAAAAAACCAAGTGGTCTTCTTTGGCTCTTAAATCTACTAACATGTCAGCTAAGTGACAATCACAGCTAGTACTTCTTTGAATTTTGATTCAATTTAGAATGTACAGAAATAACACTGATTGTTACAGTAGAAGAACAATGGTATGCCTTTAAAGAAATTGGGGGGGGGGGGGGGTTTAACATGTTTTTGTAAGGTAAAGAACCTTATAGCTTTAAAAATAACTGCTAAATTTCTTGAATCATTTGCCTTTTTTTTTTCTTTTCTTTTGAAGTGTGATTAAACAAATTAAGCTTGGCATAGCAGAGCTATCCCTGTATATCTGCTCAGCTGGCTGTCCATAAAGGCTTAGAGCAATCAAGTGAAAAAACTGACGAATGCATTTAAGTTATTCAGATGTTACTACAATATTAACTTTGTATTTGTTTAGCAGGGAACTGCACTGATTGCGAACATTGGAGCTTTGTTGCTCTTGATATGTTAAGGCTGTAGTGATTTATTCAGCATGCATATTCCATTCAGCATTTATTTTTAGTGCTTTTGAACTCTGAAATTAGCCTTAAAATTGTGAGGTCTGCATTGACTGACTCACTAATGGCATCAGTTTGGGAAGGAAAAAATAGTAGTACAGCTTATGAACTCAGAAATTTTGTTAAAATAACATGAAGTTTAAATTAAAAAATGGAGAAAACTGAGATAGGTTACCACATTAAACCTGGAACTTTTGTAGATCATGTTGCTTTGCATTTAATATGGAGGTCTGTGACCAAAGGGCAGGGACAGAACTCAGTTCGTAAGAAGGAGATCATGCCAACGATGGTAAATCAGAGCTGTGAATTTCACATTGGTTTGGGGTTTTAGTCAGATCTTCTATTTTATATTAACAAAGAACCAAATCCTTAAATTTTTCATTTGTCCTCAAATGTGTTCAGATGAGGAACTCTCCCATTGTTCAAATAAAAATTATCAAATACCATTGCATTAGTGTAGCACAATGTGATAAAAAGCTTTCCTTTGTTGTAATGTGCCTGCACAGTGTTTTCACGATATGGGCATATGGTGGGGGCCATGGGGCCATGGAATTCAAAATGTTGGGTGATGTCAGCATTATATAAGCATCATATAATTACTTAGTGTTGCTGGATAGAATTATGACAATGACTGACTAATCGTGTTTCTATTTATTTGTGTCCAGTGTAGTCACGACACTAAGCCCTTTCAGCTATTGCATTGATTTAAACATCTCTTCAAGTTTATACTATTTCTGTTAGTAACTATGAATTTGGGGTTTTTAAGAATTTCTGAAGCAATCAGATTGCTTTTTTCCCAGATTGCATTTTTTAATTCAATATGATAAGTAGCAGGAGTCATTTTAAGTGTTTGCATAATGATGGACTCTGAGAACTGGGACCTTCTTGAGCACTCAAGGCAAATACGAACTGTCAAGTAAGCTAAATGTTATTCTACCAGATGTGTGACGTACATGGTTAATACTCTGAAGTACCTAATTTCCCACTTCAACAGGAGCAATGCTGAATAATTATGGATTAACTGTTTGCTGCAGAATGCCCATTTCTGGCTTCCAAACATATTTTTAATACCCTATGTAGCTTGTTTTCAACTAAAGTAAAATCTGCCCCCTGTAGACTCTATTTGTAACTGCACATAAATAGTTTGAAGGAATATTGTAATCTTAGAAAACTACCTGAGATGATAACTCTGTAGTTATGGTCACTAAGAGGAAAAAAACACCACCTACAAGAACTGTGGCAGGTTTGATCTTTATTTCTGTTTGACCTCCTTGGCCCTCTTCAGACTTCTAAAAATCAATGCTGATTAACTTTTTTGTTAATCAGACAAACATTACCTTTTATGATTCTTCCTGTCCATCCAACTTTGTTGCTTTCCAGCTGTTTGCAGGCTTGTACTTATGGGAGACTATTTCCCAGAATCACAGAATGGTGAGGTGGGAAGGCACGGCTGGAGATCATCTAGTCCAGCCCCGCTGCTCAAGCAGAATCAGCTCGAGCAAACTGCCATCTGATGGTACTTTCTTTTCCTATTCTGTCCGTACAAAGCAGATGAAACCCAGCTCATCTCGGGCGAGCAAAGAGTCCCCTGTATGGGCAAATGTAAGTGGCATTGAAATAATTCTGTGCCTTCCTGTGTTTCTTAACACCAAGCCACAGATTGTGTCTGGCCAGGGCTGAAGAAGAGTTCCTATCAGGAAAAAAACTCCATGGCCTTAGGTAATCATCACTTCCCCAAAAGGCTAAAAGTTCCCCAAGAATTGAGACAGGTATAATAGGAACACCTGTTCTTAACTCTTTAAAGTGAGCAAGCCAAGCATTGAGGATATAAGGTAACCTTAACCAAATGGAGTAACCCATAAAACTGTTTCATCTTCAGTACAAAACAGTAGCAGCTGTGATTCAACAGTGTATACAACAGTTGGGATGAGGCCTACTGGCTAATAGCGAAGGATAAACTCTGAGTACTTTAGGCTAACAGGACAATGACTAAACCTCCAATTTCAGTATGGCTGTCCCAAGGATTTCCGTCAATGCCCAATGAAACGCTATCTGGCCAACACCCATGAAATGTGGATCAGGCTTTAAATGCAGAGCAACTTCAGACAAGTCAGAGAGATGCTTTGTGCAACCAGCAGATCAAATGGTGCCCTGTGTGCTGTAGAGAATGTAAGGTCTGTAACAGTTTTGTTAAGAGAGGGCAGATCACTGCATGTACATATTTTGAGATAATGAAATCTGAGGAAGTTTGAGTTCTTTAGTATTAAGTTGATTGTTGAGGGAAGAAAGCATCAAAATAATCTAAATAAAGAGGAGTACTCCTGTGACTAGGAAACATTTTGTATCACAAGTGCAAGTGGATGCAAGTCATCTAAGAACTGCTAATTAGTTAGAAGGATTCCCTTGCAAAAACAGGCTTTGTGCAGAAGATTCAGGAGTGCTTATGAAGAAATGCTTAGGGAGAGACATCAGAATTTGCCCTCTCCTACTCAAAGGTAGAACAGCTAAGTGAAAAACCTACATTAGAGCAAGCAGTTGTGCATGCATGAAGTTCTAATCTTACAAAATGGAAGAAATTTTTTCTCCAGCTTTATAAATTAAAAGCTGGAAAGCTGGATCAGTGATGGGAACATGTTGCTTTCACTTCTCTGATGCGAAAACAGATGGGTCCACATGGACACAGATCATTTTTCTGCCCTGTCTTCAAAACATTTTTCTTCCCTTCAATGACTACAAGCACAAAATTATAATAAATCTCTACAGTCAGATCTTAACAGGTCAGATTGTGCTCAACACTGTGTCGGGATCAGGTACATTAGTCTGATTCAGTGTCTCAGATGAGGATGTAGCCTGTCACCTCAGCTTTCCCATTCATCTCCCAAGTTGTTCTTTGAATGTTGCAGGAACAAAATATTCTGGTACCTGCTTTTAGGGCCAATGCAGTTTAGTTCACAAGGAAAGGGCTCTGTTAGCTTGAAGCAGACCATGAGATTTCATCTGGAATTTCCAAGAAGTTGGTAGTGTAATTTTTAACTCTCCAAGTTTCTTTCCTACTGTGAGTCTGACAAGTCTAAGTCACGGAGTGAGTTGTACTGGATATTCTCTGACAAAGTACTCCCCTGTGATTCTGCTTTTGAGGATACCAGCAGTGTTTTTTGAAAGGAGCATGCCGAAGGAAATAACCTGTAGTTAGTTGTAGTACTGTCCTCCAGATACATACCAAGCAAGGATCTGGACCAGCAGTTTGTTGACTGAAAATCCAACATTTTTCTCCAGTCTGTTTTCGTTTTGGGGAAAAACTAAGTACAATTAATGTGGCTTTGAGTTAAATTTCGCTCTGGAAATGCTCTTTTGTGGTTTTGCTACACTTGATTCACGTCACAGACCAACATAATAGGTACAATACAGAGAAACCCACTCAGTGAGATAGGTTTTCCCATGTAGTGATCTTATTGTAAGCAGAGGTTCAGTATAGGAGAAATCTCCCTTTTGCTGAGAAATCCAAGAGCCTTGAAGCAGTGTGAGGCCAGCATGTGTGTACCACAGAATGGCAAGGTTTCCAAAACCCACAGCAGGAGACTGCAGACCCCACAATCTGCAGTCACCTGCTCCATTGGGGTACTGACGAAACTCAGGATGTAGATGCTGGTTCAGTGGATTAGACTAGCTTGGTGGTCATGACAGGCCAGTTGTGGAAAGGACAGGATGCAAGTATTGCATGGTCTCTTTCATAAGCTTCTCCACAGGCTACCTGGGCCTTGGAGCTGAGCGTCTTAAGGAATTGGGAGGGTCACTCCCTTCCTTCCTGACAGCTTGGCACGGGTGCATGAGTCAGGACTGCAGCAGTGTGTCTCCCCTTGGCAGTGCCTTAGCATGGCACTTCCTCTGTCGTGGGCATGGGGCATCGTCCCCGGGAAGGAGCGGGTAGGAGCAGGGAGAGAGCAGTTAATTCCCAAACCACTCTTCCTCCGGTGCATGCCCCTGCCACCCCTGCACTCCTAGGGAGGATCTGGTCCTAGAAGGCCCACAGGGAGACACAGATTTGCACTTTGGGGAGAATCAGCTGTGCAAAATAGTACAAATCACTAAATAGTTTATTGTACAATGTAATAATCCTTCTTAGTGGTTTTATTCATATGCAGATTAGGAGGCTGCTAACAGTAGTTGTTGGTTTAGAACAATCAAAAGGATGTTGTAAAATGAATTTATTTAAAAGACCCTGAAAGAACTTTGTTATTTATATTGAGAATATTCAGTGACTTTTAATTATGAGTGACTGATATGCCTAGTTTTCATATTAATCCTAAACAGCAAGACAGAGGGGTTTTTCTCTTCTTTAGGTCTGTGTCCAGCACATACTGTTACAGGATAATCTACTTCAGACAATAAAACAAAGGCTCCTAAGACAGGCAGAAGATGCAGGGGAAAATCTGTGACATCATCTGCCCTTCATGATGAAGGTGGCTTAGCCTCCCAGCCTAGTGATACCTCGGCAGCCTGAAGCTTAGTGTAGTTATTTTAGCTATTCACTGTTGTACTTGAAGGTCATTTAAACAACCTGGTTTTAGAGTTGTTGATTTTATTTTGCTGCCTCATCCACCCAATAAGCTGCTACTCAGAAAAGCTGAGCCTCTTCTACTTGGCCTGTGGGTACCTGTAAGGCATAATTCATATGCGAGCCTTTGCAGTGCGATTGAAGGCCCCAGAAATCAAACCCTAATGAATGAAAACATGGGGAAAGGTATTGTACTATTTGCACAATTAAGCAATGTGCCTTTTCATATCACAGCATTCACTGTTTCATTTCTTGCCAAGGTTTACAGCCTGATTTGTGCAAGGGGCACAATACGAAGTTGGCAGTGTTCTTCATCATAGGAGAAATGAAGCTCACTCAGCCAAGCACAGTAAGGCTTCCCACACAGCTAGGACCGTTGGATTGGCATTAATGTCCTGCTTGACCTGAAAGCAATTTTCTGCTTTTTAAACAGCTTTATTTATGTGTTCCTACTCTAGAAAGTCTTTTTAAAACTTAAGTACTCGTGGTAGGAAATCTTTGTGTATGGTTACTCCTGATATCCTTCCTCATTTCCACCCTTCTTTTAAAAAAATGTCATTAGCACTAAAATTACATTCAGTGATGAAAATGTATCGGGTGGTACTTTTTCTTTGCCCTTTTCTTGGGGACCAGAAGAGCAGAAGAAATGAGGAATCTCTGGAATGTGGGCACAGTATTCCAGCCCGAAACGTGTTTTGGTTTTCTTTGCAGAGCTTTGTGAACTTTAAAGTTTATTCATGAACACAGGCAGGATCAAAGCTACAGTTTTTGCATGAGGTCATAGTATACAGACTCTTCATTTAAATTCTAGATGCTGACTTCTTGCTCTGAGTGTCATTTGCTGTCACCCTGCAAGCAGTGGAGCCACTACTTCAAGACATTTGGTGGGCAGGAAAAGTGCCATTTCTGTTAAGGTACATATATTTCTCCACTTGCCTTGGAAGGCTTAAAAATGTTTCAGGAAAGAAATTTTCTTTTAGGATACAGTTGGGTTGGATAAAATTTCATGAGCTTTTGTTAGTCTCTACAGAGAGACCAACAACAAAGATTGAAACAAATCAGTTGAAGTGATAGATTTTGTCGCTTGAAATACATCCTCTACAGCTAAGGAATAATGTTTTTACTTTTTGTAGGCTAAGGTATTTAAGGATTTGCTTTGATTTTGTTGCTGTCCATTTAAAATTTCAGGTATTCTTTTCTTCAGCTTAATGGGCTTAACTTAGTTTAAGAGGGGAAACACTACTGAACTTGCCAGGGTGGGAGTAGAGTAACTTTCCTTTGTTCTCCATGGGACTGAGAGCTGCACCAGTCTGCACCTCTCACCCCTAGCCACTGAATAACCACACCAAAGGCCCTCATCTGTTAAAGCAATTAGCACAAACCTAAAGTGAAATATAAATGACACTTTGACCTTTTATAAAAAGAGAAAAGCTCAACTGTCAATGACAGAAATGACCAACAAAAAATGGTACAGGTACTCTCTGCTCTTTGTTTTCTTTGGTGGTTATCAGTCATGTTGGCATCATCAGTATTCCAACTAACTCATCCTCCATTAATATACTGTTGTGAACTTGGCTGTTAAGTCACGTAAGTCATTTAAAGCAATCACAGCATACACATCAGATGTCTGAAATTTTATTCATATTATGACAAAGTACCACTGATGTTTTTAAATACTAAATGTATGGCTACTAGACCTGGCAGAGATTTCATTTGTTATAATTTATTAAAAATAATGCTACTGAGCATGAAAGTAGGCCATACATAGTATTTGCCCGTTCTGTAATTATAGGCTGTGTATGACATGAAAACCTGAGGCCAAACCTCTGCAAACTTTAACAGTGTCAGGTTTTACTCTGAAAAATTACTAATTCTAACCTGGGAAAGGACTACAGAAGTATCCACTGAGCAGCTCAAGTGGCAGAGCTTGGTAAGAGAACTGCTTACCACTGAAATTGCAGCACTAAATGTTCTGTTTATGCAAATGCACAATATACCTGCAAGTAATAAGCCTTCAAGATGGAGTTCCCAGATGGCAATATGTCACAATCTCAGCCGTACCACAATTTCTGAAGCCATGCGAGAGACTAAAAACTGAAGAAAATTGTCTGTGCGAGTGCTCTACATCTGTGCTGAGTTTCTCTTGCATTTCTGTGTTTAATCAAAGTAAAATTCTTCTCCTTGTTTTGGTGTTTATTTTGAGGTCTTCTGCTGCAGTGCAGAGGTTTTTCTAACTAGTCACTGTGTTAGTGGTACTCCAGATAGCTAGTGCTGCTTATCTCATGGGTTGCCATATTGCGTTCCTAACTAATTCACGAGTTTAATAATACCCGTAATAAGACTTGTAGAGTATAATTATTTAACACCAAGCACTGAGAGGTTAGGAGGTCAAGTGGGAGGTTAAAACTGCTGCTGAAGGAAACACTGATAATAGGACTAGGTGAAACCTTCAGAGCTTCCCTTTTGTCAGAGAGCCATGGCACACTGAGGGATGTCCTAGGCTATTACTTCAACTTTAATTTGCACCTTCGTTTCAGTGTATGTGGTGCATTGTATCTTAAGTCTCCAATTGGGTCTTCATAGCTTGGCTTCAGCTACTCTGCTAGCCTAGACTAAATGGAATGACAGCTAGCCCACCTTCCCATAAAATATGGGGTGATTTTAAAAATCTCAGTATGAAGTACCTTTCACTGTTTTACATTCTCTGAGTCCTACAGGATCTTTAGGTTCCAGCTCCACCTCAGTCTCAACAGGATTTTCCACTTGTGTTTTGACTGCAGCCTTTGTAGATTAAAATCAGCATATGTTTTCATTTAGGTCAGTGTATTGATGCCGCTTGTTATGTATCATCTATAAACTTTATTACATGCAAAGTAAGAGGGGGAAAGACTCTCTGGGATCTTGATGGTTCATTTGATTTCAGTGGAATTATGTCAGAGTTATTTTAGGTTTGCTGTGAATGAATCAAGCCTCATTCTTCTTGCTACAGGATTTACTCCTTTGCATGTTGTAGAAGCAGACTAAAAAACTGCTACGTTTGCTGAGACTTTTTAAGACATTAAGAACAGTTGCTTTTGCATTTCAATTTGTTCTTATCTCAAAGGTGCTTGCAAGAAGGTCACTTTATAAACTTAATTTTGACTGATGAACTCTTGTGGGTGTTTTGTTTGTGTGGAAAAATAAAGATGTTCCTGCTGGTAACGTAGACAAGCAACCAAAAGATAATGAGATGTTCGCTAACCAGCTTAGGTTGAAATGCGCTGCCTTTTTATTTTCCTTTTCTGTACATAATACCACTTTCATGTAAACATTTTAAAGTCTGTATTGTCTTCAGCACCAAAGTAAGTAACTTTTAGGCAATTTTTCTTGGACCTTGCATATGTTGGTGTCAATGTGGTACCACTGGAAACGTTAAATCAAATGTATGCGTGATCCTAAGAATGGGTGAGATCTGGCTCATCTGAAACTAGAAACAGATTTGTGGTTGCTTTCAGTGGAGCCAGGAGAGCCAGTAGGCATAGGGGTTAACTAGTATCTGTAGGGAGTTCGGAATTCTTCTCAAAGTTGTACATGTAACTACCTTACTTTGTCCCCTTCACAAAATGCCAAAAGTTCACAGCACTTGTGGAAGCCAAGAGGAATTAAGGACCTCTGTATCCATAGTCATTGCTCACTACCATACAGGATTAAAGATGACAGGACTGGATTAAAAAAAAAAACAAAAAACAAACCAAAAAGAATCCCCAAGCCCTCAAGATCAAGATGTTAGTAGAGTATCTTAATTAAAAAGGTGTGGCATTTGCTTGTAATTTGCCTGACTTACTAGTTGCAGACACAAAATTTCATCAAATTCAGTTTAGAAAAAGGTAATAATAGTAGAAATAACAAAATTTATTTTAAGGTTATACCACTAGAAAAAACACATACTTTTTTTTCTGAGAAGTGGTAAGCTACCTGACTCATCCCTGGCACTACATTTTTTTATTGTTATGCTTATTATTGTAGTTCTAGGCATCCCAATAATGACCCAGAAATCTATTATATTAAGTGCTCTGCAGCCTCATAATAAAAAGTACGCCCTTAACTTGAAGAGCTAAAGTCTACAAATAGAGTATTAGGAACAGGAGATTGTGGCAGAGAGAAGGGAATGCTGTGAGGTACTGACATAGCATTCTTGGGTAATGCTCTTGGTACATCACCAAAATTACTGGTTTGGGTTTTGGTGGGGTTTTTTTTGGGGGGGTGGTGGTGGTTTGGTTTGTTTGGGTTTTTTTGAGACATCTAGGCAAAGGGGATATTCTGTGGAATGTGCAGAGGAAGCTAAGTTCCTTGGAAGATGCCACCATTACTTCTCCTAGCTTCCAGGAATATTTGCTTGAAAAATGTGACCAACAAAGGCTAGCATCCTGATCTAATTAGGAGTTGGAAGATAACCTATTGATACTTGCTAGGCTGATAAGTAAAAAGAGAAAGGATTGACAAGGGCTTTGAAAATGAAGAGGAGCAGTTTGTGCAGCATGGAAAACAGAACAAGTTGAAGGATACTGCCTTCCTGAAAGGCAACTTGAGAACCAAGTTTTAAGAAGCATTCAGGATGGATTTGAAGAGGGCATGAGCATCAACATCAGTGAGGGAAGCCAGCAAGGGTCAACTTTGAGTGGAAAAGCTGTATTTTAGAGATGTTTTGCAGGAATAAAAGGCAGTGTAACAAGATTTGATGACTTTGGAAGAGGTTTGAGATGAAGATGTGCATTATATAAATGGATGATTACCTGGATGTGACTATGCCCATAGTAATGTGGAGCACTTGGGTGTAGCTGTGAAAAGGTAAAAACTTGCTTTTAAACCTGCTGATGCTGAGCTACCAAATGCTTACATACAGATGATAATGAACTAGCTCAGTTTTTAATTTGGCCAGAAGGAGTCAACTCTGGTGTAAAGTATGGACCAGTGTATCAGCATATGTGGACAATAGCTGAGTTTTCAGATGAGTATGTGTTGAAGAAGAAGAAAACAGGGTAAGAAAGACAAGGGGTTCTGTAGGAATCCACAAAGAAAACTGTGAAGGGTAAAGAGGTATTGGTGGGAGAGGCAAAAGGATAATTCAAATAGGACAAAGTCACAGGAGCTGTAAGACAGCATGGTTTCTTAAAAAAAGGACACAGTTGTCCTTCAGAATGGTTCTGATTTTTTTTTTAACTGCCTTTTATTTTTTTCCTTTGGAAGGGTTGTACCTTGTGCAGAGGTAAGAGCAAAACCAAGAGAAGCTTTAGGAAGTGAATCAAGTAAAATTTTAATTTATCCAAGTCTTTTTAACTCTGTAGTTACCAGCATTAGGAAAACTATGGAAGTACATACTGAAAGCATATATAAAAACGACTGACAGTTCTATTCAATTTAAAAAGTGGAGCTTAAGTAAGAGGATTTTTATTTGCTGGTTTTAAATAGAACCAAGGCAGAATACCAAAGTAGGCAACAGCATAATTAGGTATTCCACTGCAATACAGGTTCATGAATTTAAATCAAAAAGTCTGGCACTGAGTTCCTGTTTGTTTTATATTAATGTTAAGATTTTTGTGTCTTTAAGCCCGTATTTATAGCATCACACTATATTATTTAAAGTTTCTGAGCACCTTGACTTTATTGCTATCAAATATTGTTTGTTGCTTAGAGTTCAGAAGTTAATTAGAAGAAGAGCAAGTAGGTCAGATAATCAGTATGCTGGTGGGCTAATTCAGTAGATACAAATCTAAACACTGAAGTGAAATAGTGAGTACTTTCCTTCTTACATGCTTTACAATTTAAGTCTAAATTATGGTGTTGCTACGCTTGGTATACTAGCTGTTTGTCAGCTCATCAGTAAGACAAGTTTCATATTGAAGAGATCCTCAACGTGGATAGCATGGTTATAATTGTTTTAAAGTTGTATCATCAGGCTGCACCAGTTGAAAACCTACCTCAAAAAAATAACATGAATCTTCTAAAGGTTGACCTGTGACTTAGGGGTGGCTTTCTGTAATTCTCAGCCTGCGTTCTTACACTTGTACTTCTTCAGCAGTAAGTCTTTTAGGTCAGCACAAGACACAGCGATGCTGCTGATCATGGCTACAGGACAGCACAGCCTGTCTCTCCTGTCACTTCCTACATGAATAGTAAATGGAAAAACACTTTGATTTTTTTATCTTAGTAATGTATTTGTTTGTGTTATTCATAATGAACTTGGATTCTGTCAAGAGTTTCTTATCAGTGCTGGAAGTCTCTTTCGTTCAGAGGTGTTTATGTAACAAGAAATGCTGGAATAAAAGTCAGGAACAATATAAATAGCCAAGTAACAGCAGTGTTAGCTAAATCTGGATTTACTGGAATCCACCAGACTGCTCTTTCACTGGAGTTGTAGTCAACTATGAATCTGCTGTGAGACTTAGGACCTAATATGTTAATATAGTACTCCTGACACTAAATGACTTCATGGACTCATTTGAAGAAAAATACGGTTCAAAGATGGAATAAAGCAGTGGTGAATCAGGCTTCTTATCCCTCATAGTTATTATGCCAAAAGCAGGGTAGCAAATAAATACTGCTGGTGCTGAGCATTAAGTTTGCTCATTATAAATGCAGAGTCATGTACCAGTCTCCAGTGTGATTTCATCTGGGAACATTGCCATAAGGATTACAAATGGCTTTCAGCCTGAAAATTGGTGTGTATTGCTTTAAACTTCCAGTGGGGAGTTGGCAATTTATCCTTCAGATAATCATCTTGTGTTAAGTTGAACATCTTACTGTAACTTTTTGCTACATGATAAACCAGCTCCTATTAATAATTTACTGCAACTGGCAACCCACTTCAGCTCTGAAAGTCCTTATCAACTCTGGTGGCTTTTCAAAGTTTAATAATAAACTTGGAGCCAATAATCTCATTGCACTTCCAGTCAGTGGAATGTCAGTGTTAATTGCAACAGGAATCACATTTTGACCTTCTAGGGCAGACCTCTCATGAATAGAAACTCCACATCATTGTGAGGACAAAGCTGTGTATTTGTGTCTAAGTAAGCAGAGCTCATTTACCTTCTCTTGTACTCTGCAGCATCATGGCGTTTTGTGCAGGTTTTATTTTGTGTAGGTATTGGAAATATTTTCACTGGGCAAAAAAGTTGGCTGAATTACCTGGGCCTTCGTTGCTCCCATGGCAGATTTAGGATGTGTTCTGTACCGCACCACTGCAACACAGCACCTAAGATGTGAGTATCCCACCAAAATTACCGTTCTAGCCCTACAGGAAACCTGCCACAGCAATCCAGTTGGTAATTTTCTAGAAAGAACAGCAATATTGTTCAGTTTGCCAGGCCCTGTCTGACTGGCTGATCTGTACCAGTGAAGTCTGTCCCAAGATTTTGGTCCACTCCATCTGGCTAGGCTGAGCCTCGCTGCTATTAAGAAGGAACTGAAGTACTAACTGGGGATTTTGCGAATTGTGCTGAGCGTGATTCCCCCTGTGTAAAGAAAGGTAGCCAAATCTTGTCAGATGAGCTCTAACACCAGGAAAGAAGTATCTGCTACATGTATATGCTAGAATCAGTATGCATTATCTCAGTTCTAAACTTTTATAAAGCACAAACTCTTTTTTTTTTTTTTCCAATTTTGAGCATTCTTATGCAGATCTGCTTTTTGCTATGCCCACTTTATGCCTCTGGCACTTGCACGTGCTGTGCACATGTTTTTCCCAGTGAGCACTGGCTTAGCAGAGGTTGAACTCTTCAGCAGTTAGATGGCTGGCTGTATAAGTGATATTTCAAGATTACAGCTAAAGGCAGAATTTGTCTAGGAGGAGATAGGTGGAATAGAAGGGCAAAAGGACCTTTTGTTCTGAATGTAACAACTGAGATTTAGGGGAGACTGTGACTCTAAGTGTGAATTCTCCTTTTTCTCTTCCATGCTGATTTGCTTCGTGACATTGCATCAGGAGGGAGGGGGAGTCCCTGCACTCCCCAAAAATGAGCAAAGGTATGGCTTGGTCCAATGCCAAATAAAGGGTGAAGCTGCTTCTCCTTTATTCTGGAGTTTGTCTGAGTAGCAGTAATGTATACAGTTTTGTTTTCATTGCGATATTGTAAGTTTTCCCGATATTCAAGCACATTTTCAGAAAAAGTTAGGCTTAGAATATTAAAAAGAAAAAGTAACATACAGCAAATTAATTCATCTGAAATGCAGGTGGGGAAAATATTAAGGGCACCAAATTTTCCCTAATAGTTCCTAGCCATTCATGAAGATTTCTTAAGAATCCTAGGCTATGCAGCTCTCAACTACCACTCATTTGTGTTTTCATCTTCTAGCTGTCTCTTTAGGAGAAATAAATTTTGTTCTTAAAAAAAATGTTTAGAAAAAATGCCAAGGATGCTTTGACTAAATGATCGAGGAGCTGGAGCACCTCCCCCTATGAGGACAGGCTGAGAGAGTAGGGGTTGTTTAGCCTAGAGAAGAGAAGGCTCTGGGGAGACCTTCTAGTACTTAAAAGTACAGCAAAGATGGGGAGGGACTCTTTATCAGGGAGTGTAGTGGCAGGACGAGGGGTAACCATTTTAAACTGAAAGAGGATAGATTTAGATTAGCTATTAGGAAGAAATTCTTTACTGTGAGGGTGGTGAGTCGCTGGAACAGCTTGCCCAGAGAAGCTGTGGATGCCCCATCCCTGGAAGCATCCAAGGCCTGGTTGGATGGGGCTTTGGGCAACCTGGTCTTGTGGAAGGTGTCCCTGCACACAGCAGAAGGGTTGGAACTAAGTGTCTTTAAGGTCCCTTCCAACCCAAACCGTTCTATGATTCTAAATCTCACTCTTCGACCTTATGAAGATTGTGGGAACCATTTTATTAATGTGATACCAATCCCAGTTTGCTTGTCTTATATTTAGTCTTAATGTGAATAATCAGAGAGATTATTAGGTGGAGCAAACAGGAAATGAAGCAATGGCCTTAGATATGACACTTCTAGGAAAATAAATTCGAGAAAGCTGTGAAATTATTGGTCCTTTAGTTGGAAGATGCTATTTTACAGGCACAAGGATATTTGCAGGCCAAGTTTCTCAGCAGATGTAAAACCCCACACCTTTTACAGACCAGAGGAGGATTAGTTATGAAGGTGATTAGTTATGAGGCTGTTCTGAGAGAACACAAAAGAGACTGAAACAGAAGCCTTGTGGCAGAGACCTATGTCAAGCTTTCAAGGCAACTGATACGCTTTTCTTCAGCTCCAGGTATGAAGCTTTTGTTACTTTAATCATTTGCTTGCTGCAAATCTTCAGATTAATAACACCAAGTTTTGTTTTGAACAACTTATTTTCATCACTTGCATCTGCTGTGAGCCGCAGGCTTCCAGAGGAAGTTTCTTGAGGACACTGAATGCAGCTGGATCTGTAGTGCGGTCAGGGAAAGCAGGCAGCAAGGGGCAGCCTCCAGAGCCAGCCTGTCCGTGTGTGAACAGCACTCAGCCACCCTCAAAAAGCACCTGGTGGGAGGGTGGTTGAAGGAGATGTGCAAGTGCCTAAGGCTTAGGCCCCATGCTGACTCTGACACTTTGCAGATCACAGATCCTGTCTACATTTTTAGAGTTTCTAACTGACAGTAATGCTGAATCCTTAAAATTTCATGTTTTGAGAAGTGCCTTTTGTTGAACCTAACTGATTTCTAAACAAAGGTGCTCCCTTCCAGTTGCCCAGGAGACATAGTTGTACATCAATACTGTTACGGTGAAAGAACTAGATGGTAAAGTGCTGTGAGCTAGAACAGACTCATGAAATGTAAGGAGGCTTATTTTGTTACAGAATAAAGGAGGGTTTGGGTTTTTTTTTTTGATCATGTGCTTTGGTACCAACATCCAAGCAAGACTGTTTCTGTGGAAATTCAGTAGCTCCTCAGGGAGTATGTATGTGATGGTGATTTGAAAATGTGTGGTTGTGTTTTGCTGAGGCTGCATCTTCACTGAAAGTGCAAAGGAACTTTGAATGAATGCTGTAAATCAGCACACAGCAAGTGTCTTGACTTCAGTGGAACTAAGCAAATGTTTCCCTATTGAGTCTCCAGTCCCTTGAACAAGGGCTGCTGCAACATTTGCTGCTGTAGCAGAAATGAAAGGTCCAAATTCTCAGTAAAATTTTCAGTTACCCAAATGACTTAATAGTCCATATTTAACATTCAGTCATTTGTACTTCCAAGAAAGTACTGGAGCGATTGTTCAAAAATTACTTTCCTACATTACTGCAAAATTTCTATTTTGTGTTAGTTGACGGTGATTGTGGTTTTGGTTGGGATACAGTTCATTTTCTTCCTAGCAGCAGGCATAGTCCTGTGTTTTGGATTTAGTTTGAGAATAAGGTTGCTAACACACTGATGTTTTAGTTGTTGCTAAGTAGTGCTTACTCTAGTCAAGGACTTTTTCAGCTTCCCATGCTCTGCCAGGTGCACAAGAAACTGGGAGGGGGCACAGCCAGGACAGCTGACCCAAACTGCCCAAAGGGCTATTCCATACCATATGACATCATGCTTGGTATATAAACTGGGGGAGTTGGCCAGTGGGCAGCAATCGCTGCTTGGGAACTGGCTGGGTGTTGGTCAGCGGGTGGTGAGCAATTGCATTGTGCATCACTTGTTTGGGTTTTTATTATTATTATTATTATTATTATTTATTTTCACTTCCTTTTCTGTCCTATGTGTCGTGTGCATCTGACTTCATCTGGATCTTTGCATAACTGCTCGTTGTTCAGGTCACTATAAATCACCTCCAGCATGGCTAATTCTCTCAGGTACTGGATACCTCTCTCCATGGTGGTCCACTTGCCTGAGTGACATATAACATCTTTCCTTTACACCTGACAGGAGTCACCTCCAGAGGCTGAGGTCTTGTGCCCCTTTTCCAATCGCTTTATCAATGCCCCCTTCCCTAGAAAGGGATCCCAGCTGCTTGGCTTCCCAGACCTCTAATTCCAGGCTACTGGCCCTGTTATCCCAGCATAGGAGCAGCCAGGTGATGATGTCTGCCCCCCTGGGAGACAGTCCTCAGGGACAGGGGAACAGAACAGAGTTGGCAGATCTTTAAGGACACCTTCCATAGAGCACAAGAGCTATCAGTCCCCAAGTGTAAAAAATGAGGCAAGGAAGGGAAGAGACCAGCATGGCTGAGTCAAGACATCCTGGTCAAACTAAAGAGTAAGAGGGAACTGCACAGGCAGTGGAAGCAGGGACAGGTGTCCTGGGAGGAATACAGGGAAACAGCCCAGTTGTGTAGGGAGGGGGTCAGGAAGGCCAAGGCGAGGATGGAGCTGAATTTGGCAAGGGACGTAAAGAATAACAAGAAGGGCTTCTACAGGTATATCAACCAGAAATGGAAGGTTAAAGAAAGCGTACACCCCCTGATGAACAAGAATGGTGACCTAGTATCAACAGACGAGGAGAAGGCTGAGGTACTCAACAACTTTTTTGCCTCGGTCTTCACCGGCAACCTCTCTCCTCACCCCTCCCAAATCGATGGACCAAAAGATGGGGAGCAGGGGGGGTAAAGCCCCTCCCACTGTAAGGGAAGATCAGGTTCGAGACCACGTAAAGAACCTGAACATACACAAATCTATGGGACCTGATGAGATGCACCCCAGAGTCCTGAGGAAATTGGCTGATGTAGTTGCCAAGCCACTCTCCATGATATTTGAAAAGTCATGGCAGTCAGGTGAAGTCCCTGCTGACTGGAAAAAGGGGAATGTTGTGCCCATTTTTAAAAAGGGAAGAAAGGAGGACCCTGGGAACTACTGACCTGTCAGCCTCACCTCTGTGCCTGGGAAGATCATGGAACAGATCCTCCTAGAAGCTATGCTCAAGCACATGGAGGACAGGGAGGCAATTCGAGACAGCCAGCATGGATTCATCAAGCAAAGTCCTGCCTGACCAACCTACTGGCTTTCTATGAAGGCGTGACTGCATCAGTGGGCAAGGGCAAAGCAATGGACGTCATCTACTTGGATTTCTGCAAAGTGTTCGACACAGTCCCCCACAACATCCTTCTCTCTAAATTGGGGAGATATGGATTTGATGGGTGGACTGTTCGATGGATAAGGAATTGGCTGGATGGTTGCATCCAGAGGGTTGTGGTCAATGGCTCGATGTCCAAATGGAGACCGGTGACAAGTGGAGTCCCTCAGGGGTCCATACTGGGACCGGTGCTATTTAACATCTTCATCAATGACATAGACAGTGGGATCGAGTGCACCCTCAGCAAGTCTGCAGACAACACCAAGCTGAGTGGTGCGGTTGACACGCCAGAAGGACGAGATGTCATCCAAAGAGACCTGGACAAGCTGGACAGGTGGGCCTGTGTGAACCTCATGAGGTTCAACAAGGCCAATGCAAGGTCCTGGACCTGGGACGGGGCAACCCCCAATATCAATACAGGCTGGGGGATGAAGGGATTGAGAGCAGCCCTGCGGAGAAGGACTTGGGGGTCCTGGTGGATGAAAAGCTGGACATGAGGCAACAATGTGCGCTTGCAGCCCAGAAAGCCAACCGTGTCCTGGGCTGCATCAAAAGAAGCGTGGCCAGCAGGTCGAGGGAGGTGATTCTGCCCCTCTACTCTGCTCTGGTGAGACCTCACCTGGAGCACTGCCTCCAGCTCTGGAGCCCTCAGTACAAGAAGGACATGGACCTGTTGGAGCGGGTCCAGAAGAGGGCCACCAAAATGATCCGAGGGCTGGAGCACCTCTCCTATGAGGCCAGGCTGAGAGAGTTGGGGTTGTTCAGCCTGGAGAAGAGAAGGCTGCAGGGAGACCTTATTGCGGCCTTTCAGTACTTAAAGGGGGCCTACAGGAAGGATGGGAGAATCTTTTTAGCAAGGCCTGTTGTGACAGAACAAGGAATAATGGATTTAAACTAAAGAAGAATAGATTTAGACTAGACATAAGAAAAATTTTTTACAACGAGGGTGGTGAAGCACTGGAACAGGTTGCCTGGAGAGGTAGTGGAGGTCCCATCCCTGGCAACATTCAAGGTCAGGTTGGAGGGGGCTCTGAGCAACCTGATCCAGTTAAAGCTGTGCCTGCTCACTGCGGGGTGTTGGGCTAGATGACCTCTAAAGGTGCCTTCCAACCCAAAGCATTCTATGATTCTGTGTGCTCACCTGGATGACAACTGAAATCTTTTCACATATCTCACAGTTCACTCAGGGATAGGGATCAGGTGCTCACCATCTCATTTATGGGTTCTGCCTCTTCCTTCTCTTCTCATGATGGCCCTGGTTCATCTTCATCCCTTACTAAACAAGCCAATCTTCTTGTGTTCTTCTTCTTGTGTATAGGGGTGACTGATACCGGCACGGGTTAGTTCTCTAGTTCAGCCACAGTGCCTGTAGCTGAATTTGAGTAGCTGCAGTGTTTGTCACTAGGGTTAGAGTCACTGCAGCGCCTGTCACCGAAGGTTGAGTAGCTGCATTGCGTATCATGGTGGTTGGAGTAGCTGCAGTGCCTGTCGCTGGGGTTTGAGTAGCTGCAGTGCGTATCATGGGATTTTGAGTAATCTCATTGCCTGTCATGGGGGTTTGAGTAGCCGCAGTGCCTTTTGCCAGGGTTGGAGTAGTTGCAGTGCCTGTCACAATGCCCGTCGTGGGGGTTGGAGTGGCTGCAGTGCCTGTCTCAGGGGTTGATCTCTGGGTGATATTCTTAAATTGCTGTTTAACCCTAAACAAGACCTGAACCGCATTCAGGAGACATGCTGGTTTGACTATCCCAAGGATATTCAAAATTCTCACGAGCTGTTGTAACTAGCCTGAAGGAGAAAGGGTGGTGAAGGAGTGGGGGAAAGTGTTCCTCTCTGTCTCCGCAATAGATCAGTTCTCCGAGGAGAAGAGGTAAGAAGTGTAATATTAATAGTTTCCGAGAAATGGCTCCTGAAGTACAGGAATGATGGCAGTGCTGAGTACATTCTCATGGCCGATAATTTTATCATACCATAAACCAGTGTTACACAGTACAGCAACACAGTAACTTTAATCCAGCTCCCAGAGGTGATAAACAGCACCACAGGGAATGTATACGGCAAGTAAGGTGTCACATAGCACAACTCTGAGAGCAAGCACAACAACTCTGAGAGCAAATGAATCAACATTGTGACCAGTGACTGTTAAACTAATATAATGAATGCTTATCACAAATTTGGTTTAACATGCTCTGGTCAGATCTGTCGTTATCTCAAACCCTTCGTGCCCCACACTGGGCACCAAAAAGGGCTGTTGTGGTTTAACCTGGCAGGCAGCTAAACACCACACAGCCGCTTGCTCACTCTCCACCTCCCCAGTCGGATGGGGAGAGAATTGGAAAAAAAAAAAAGTAAAATTCATGGGTTGAGAGAGAAACAGTTTAATAGGACAGAAAAGGAAGCGGGGGGAATATACAAAACAAGTGATGCACAATGCAACTGCTCGCCGCCTGCTGACCGACACCCAGTCAGTTCCTGAGCAGTGTTCGCTGCCCCCCCCCAGCCAACTCCCCCCAGTTCATATACTGAGCATGATGTCATATGGTATGGAATAGCCCTTTGGGCAGTTTGGGTCAGCTGTCCTGGCTGTGCCCCCTCCCAGTTTCTTGTGCACCTGGCAGAGCATGGGAAGCTGAAAAAGTCCTTGACTAGAGTAAGCACTACTTAGCAACAACTAAAACATCAGTGTGTTAGCAACATCATTCTCATACTAAATCCAAAACACAGCACTATACCAGCTGCTAGGAAGAAAATTTAACTCTATCCCAGCTGAAGCCAGGACAGTGATGTTGCAATACTGTAGGAATAGTTGTGCAGGTACAATGTGTTTTGCCTGTATCTTCTGTCGTGTTTTAAACACAAGTGCTTCGGTTGTCCATTTTGTGCTGAAGTGGACTGCAAAACAGCTAACATACTTCTTGGTGCTTGTTAAAAGCACCCTCTTGAAGAAGTACTGCTGTGGGCATTTATCTATTTAACAACTGATTTAAATCACAAGTACAAAGTGTTTTTTATAGGGCTACACATAAGATGATAAAACATGAATATGTTTTCAATCTGTAAGATCGTATTTTACCTGCAGGTCAAGGACATTATGAAATGGTAATTCAGTTCATGTAACTCAGCTGGTTATCTCCTACTGCCTACTCCAGAAAGGTAATTTGTGTACTATTTTTAACAGTACACATAGTATTTTTAATTTTTAAACTAAAACAACCCCAAAACTAAACCACCACCAGCACCCCCAAAAAAAAAAGCCAACCCAAAAAGTATTTTGGAAAACTAAAATAATCAAATAGAAACAGGGAGATATAGTATGAAAGCAATTAAAGTATTTTTCTTAAGATACACAATTATTTAAAGGGAGGCTTTACCATGGTTTCATGTTTAATAGCTTTAGGTTTCAGACTAGAGGAGCATTTCAAATTTAATCAGCAGTGTCAATAGTTAATTCTGTTTTACCAAATAGATGTCCTCCCTTCATCCTGACACAGTTACTATTATGCTGTCTCAGTGCAGGGACTGTTTTAGTCCCGGGCTGGGTGAAAGGAGCCAGGGACTGTCCATCGGTTTTAAGAAAACATTTCTGGCCCAGTGCAACACAAACCGATACCTCACTGTTCACCAGCATGCTGCTCAAGTGGGATTTGTAGAGGATATGCGCTTTTGATGTGATCTCTCCATTAGAAGAACATAGTAGTCGAATTACCAGGTTGTGCAATGTTTTCAATTCTGAAACAGGATATGGTATTATTGGATAAGATACTAAAATACTTATAATAGTAAATATAGAGAATAATTAAATAATATCCAGATTACTGGATAAGCAAAGCAACACCCTGAAAGAGCCTAGTTAGAAGGACAAATTGCCACTGTACCACAGGCTGTTTCACTTCGAGCTTATTTTTACATGCCACTTAAGTGCTGAAAGGTACCTTTCCCAATACTAGGTGAGAATGCAAGATTTCACACCTCTTTTAGTAAACTGGTCCACAATGAAAAATTAAGTGATATTAGGAGGTAGGGTGAGCTCTCTAAAGATAAGCAACAACCTGCTAATTATCTCTATTAAGCATAATTGCATTTGATTGTTCTATTTCGGTACAGTTTTGCCAACAAACAGAATTGGGTAATTCCCCCAGCCAGAGCCATCATTCTGCTTCTGCCCAGAAAGATGCTCAGACTGAACCATTGCTGATATGACATCAAAAAAAGCTGGAGGAGTTGCACTATGAATTGTGCTTGCTTTATCCAGGAAGATTAAATGATTACCTTCAGGCCACTCTGTGAAAGGCTGAGGAGACTGAGCTAATAAAAACAGCTCAGCCCTGAGGGTTTGCAGGAACACCACTTTTTTGCATAAGCAACCCTGAGCTATAGTGTGGACTTCTCGGAGGTATGGCCAAGCCTGCTCACTTGGTTTCAGTGACTAATGTGTCTATTCAAGAAAAGAAAAGAGAAGAATGCAAACCCCCTTGATTTTCTTCTATCATGTTGTCTGTGGTGACAACGTGCTGAAAAAATGGAATTAACAAATCACTTCCTATTAGTAAAAAATGCAAATAACTGACAATTTCCCTCTCATTTTTTCTAGTAGTAAATTTAGGTAAGAGGCAAACGACCTGCAACAAAACGTTCATCTGTAGAGTCAATGTGTCCTAACAATCCCCTTTAAAGATCATCTTGATCTTACTGCCTTGCTATATTACTACCTCAATCTCTCTCCAAAAAAAAGCATCTGGATAGATCTTAAACATATCTAAAATAGTTGCTGTTGGTCTGTCTAGAAAGTGCATTCTAAATGTTTATTGCTCTTCTAAAGCATCAGTTTTGTTTGTAGGATTGTTAATTATCTGACTGATGGACGGAGTCTGTTGGGGTATAGTCTTGTTAGTCCTTCCGCAGTTCTTACAGTTTATTTCAATCAGTAATAACTATTTTGGAAATATGCTCTGCTAGGTCCTTTTATTTACCCTTCTCTTCTCCTGTAAGGTATGACTAAACTATTCAACTTTTCTCTATTCAGACTCTTAAAACCTAGACTCACCTCGGTTCAGTGAGCTCAGATTTCTGTTACCATTTCCATGGGGTGAAAAGAATGAAACTTCATGAAGGCAGTCATACCTTTGATTAATGTAAACCATTAATGGCAACTGCATTAACTTTTATGCAATTATGTCAGTTTACATTTGCTGCAGATCTGCCCCAGAAGTATTCCAGGAGAGTAAACAAAGAACATAGTCTTGCACAGAAACTCTACCATTTGTTTTGATCTGTATTTAATCCCTGCACTGACTGATTTCAGCATTCAAAGTTGTTGTTTTACATTAAGCTCCCAAATCTCTCCTCAGTCCTGGTTTGTTCTGTTTCTCTGCTTTCTCTCCTGTTTGCAATTAATATTTTATCAGAGTTTTCACAAATAAGAATACACACATATAAAACAAGCTATATCAATGAACAGATACCTGGAGATAATACTATCAACCTCCAGGAACAGAAAAGATTCCGAAATACACACAGGATGATTTCCTGCTCCCCTTTTACAGACACATGGAATGGATATAGTAAGATGACGAGGACATTACTTTGGTGCTTCTGTCCAGCTCTCGTCTGTTGTGACTCTGATACCACTAGAGTTATCAAAGCCTTACACCTACCCTTATTGGATAAGGCTGCTAAAGCATGATGCTGCCATTTCATCTTTCTCATGGTCCTCTCAAGAAAAAGGTCTGGTTTTAGCAAAATAAATTCTATTTTTGATTAGCAAACAGACAATCCTGGCATAGTCCTGTGTTACGTTCCTGGTCTTATATGTAACCTGTCATCTTCAAGAGGACACATTATGGACTCTGTCTGGCAAGCTCACCTTCCTTCCCCTTCTCTTTCTTTCTTCTAGAGAAACCTCCCACGTACCTGTTTGTAGTCAAACAGAGTGGAAAGAATTTGTGTAATATAATAGTCTCATGCCTTTGGTCATAAGTGCAATCACTGAGGCCTGTGAGAGCACTCCTTTGCTACAAATCCAGAGCAGCCAGTGTCTGGGCCCTTTTTCCAGTCTCTTGTGTCTGCATGTATTGACATAAACAAAATAAAATGAGAACAAATAGGCTGAAACATGGCCATTCTGTTCTCTCTCCTGCCATGTATCTGTCTGTCACCAACTGCTAATAACTTTTTATTGTATATACGGGATTCTGGTTAGCTGCCTCAAATTTTTTTTTTAGCATTTGTTTGTAGAAAACCTTAATTTATCTTTCTATCTGTTGTATAAAAGATTGAGATCCTTCCTGCTGAACTGCTGTGCTGCTGTTTGCTTTCTTACCTCTCCAGTTAGGTATTATCCTCAGATGAAACAGTCTGATCAGAGTTGATGGCAATACTCAAACTAACCCCACTTCCTGCTAGAGGATGTACATCTTGCTCTTTGAAGACCCACAGTGCATGACCATAGGAAACAGAAGTAAAAAGGCACACGATGAGGCAACAATCAGTTTTGTTTGCGTATTTCCTATTAAGTAGTTAACTGTCACTTACTTGTTGGTAACAAGTAACAATTAATTGTTAATTTAGAACAACTTTTAAAATGTTGTGTTGCCTCCTGCATGAAAGGAAATAATTTAAAAGCCACTATGGGGTCAGCCTAATGCTATTCAGCATATTTATCCTTGCCATTAGCTTTTTGGTAAAAATGCTGCTTCTGTCTAGAGGCCACAAATCTTGTTTGTGCTTCCTGTTGCAGAATGTTTATTACACAAGCAATCAGCAGCTCCATGTGGGTGTTCTGAGTCCCACTATCGACGATGATGACAACAGATGCCTGGTGGATGTGAACAGCAGGCCCAGGCTCATTGAATGCAATTATGCCAAAGCCAAGAGAATGAAGCTTTACTGGCAGTTTACTCAGGTAATTCTTACTCAGCAGACATTTCAGAAAGTTCGAAAGCTCTGTTTCTGCATCCAAAGTGTGAGTAATCTGTTTACTAACAGAACAGAACCAGATTTATCCTTGCTTTCTTTGCACGGAGCCAGGAAGCTATACATTTTATCCCAATGTCAGCTACCTCAGGAGGTTATAAAACTTGTATTATATTTTCTGAGTTCACAATAAATTATTTCTTTCTAAGGCAGAATGACTGCTACAGAATTCTCTCAATAAAAAAAAAAATATTTTGGTAAGAGTCAAATGCAAAGTAACCTATTTAGGAACAAGAAACAGAATGCTTTTTTGTTGTTTGTTTTTCTGCAAGTAGCAACTCAGAAAAGGGGGTAGTGGGTCACTGATGATAACAGCCTCACCATAAGCTACTTTTGCAGTTCCTTACTTAAAAAGGCTAATGCTTTTTTGTGTGTGTGTGAGAGAGAGAGAAAAAGAAGTGCAAGTAAAGGCTGAGAAGTGATTGCACAGTGATGAGAATGCTGATAGGACACCAAGTCCAGGCCTGGTGTCCACACTTCATAACTGATTTAGAAATAGAAGGGAGAACTATAAAGAAGCCACAAAAGTTCTGGGGCTAGAAAACATGCTCTGCAATACGATGCTTATAGAGATCACTCTGCTCAGTCTAGCTGAGAGGAAGTGGCAAGGTGACTCAAAGTGTATCAGTGTTTCCACAGAGGGACATAGGTTATACTGAAGACAAAACAGGTTCCAATGGCTGGAAGCAAAAGATAGTCAAATTTGGTCTTTCAAAGGAAGGTAAGATTTTCCCAAGTTAAGAATTAGGACATTGGAAGTTTACCATGTCAGGTACTGACATGTCGGTTCCTTAGGATAAATAAAATGAGATTACAATACTTGCTAAAACAAGTACCTGATTGAGCTTCTGTGGAAAATTTAATAGCTAGTGCAAGTTTGACTGGTCACAGTTGCCCCTCTGCAGTTTTGAGGCTACAAATCTAGTTGTGTACTCCAGCCCATGGGCTGAGGCTCACCATTGAGGTAATTTTATTCCTGCATTTAATTTCTCTGTATCATCCATGTGGGTTTGCAATATCTTTTCTGCCAACTCATTAGGTTTTTGTTTGGTTTTTTTTTCTTCTCTTTGACTTCAACAGCCATGATCAGTATATTTTAGGACATTGGTAGTACAGTTTAGCATCTACCTTAATGCAGAGAGCATTTGGACAGTAATCAGTAAAGCATACTATTAGCATAATATGTATTTATACTTGAAAGTAATCCAAATCTTTGTTTTTAAAGGGTAGCTCTCAAGCAGCAGACCTTAAATCCCTAACCTGGAAAGACATCCCAGCTTTCACTGTCAGTGTCCTCAAGGGCAGAGTTTTAATGATGTCTTCTTTCAAATTGTAACAATAGTCTCGTCATGAGGGGGGGGCCTCACAGTGGCCATCCCTGCACTTGATTTTTGGTACCATTTTTAAAAAGTATAATTAACATATTTATTTAAATAGTATTTCAGAACATTTTAGTACTGTCCACCTATTCAGTGATTGCTCTGTATAACCCAAGCCTTTGGTGACAATTAATGGTTTCTACTCCAGAATACTGCCGCTATTTTTTAATACTAACTGTGTTAGATCTGATTTGGGGGGCAACAGTAGAACACATTGATAATTTAACTATTAAAAACTTCAAAAATGGTATTTCATGACTTTAGGCTTGTTTTCTGTCTGTATTTCCATTCCATGTTCCAAATACAATCTCCCAATGAAGGTGCAGTGCTGTTAAACCAGACTCTATGGACTGTACTTAAGTCTTCTACAAAGAAACTTCTGTCCAGGAGAAGTGAAAGCTAATTAGTTGTTTCCTTATGATAAATTAAGAGACAAATGAAATAATTAAAAGCTTGCTGTTCAAAAAGGATTTTGTTAATACCCAATGCAATTAAAATGCCATTACTTCTCAATATACAGCACGGTACACAGCCCCTTGTATGTTCTGTGAGCTAGAATAAAGCTAATGCGAGTAATCAAGGCTTGCCAAGATCAACTGATGAACTCCATTTGAAATGCTCCTATTTAGTCTGGTGAAAGGCTGTGTTTCTGTGAATACACTGGAAGCTGTCTATCTGAAAGGAGTCTTTTTTTATTACCTTTTTAAAGCTCTGGTATTTATTTTCAGTATTATGCAGTGAGCAGAACTACTGAAAATAAGCAGGACTGTAAGTATTGATGCTTATGTAGTCTTGAAGTTTGTGAAATATTAATTAAGTGTAGATGCTGGCCATCACTTTTTATGCACCTTCCTTTGGCTGCAAGTATGCTTTGACTTCTCTGGATTCCCTAGCCATTCAACAGGAAAGCCTAATGATATAAATAATTAAAAATATAGCAGTGCAAGTAGAGAATTGTCTCAGAAAGAGAATGGGAACAAAACTTACCAACCAGAGCTGGATAAACCAATTGAACTAGATCTCCCTGACCAGCACAAAAATCAGTATTTGCACTGCATTTCAGACATGTATCTTAAAATTTGCATGAGGAAACTTTCTCATTTGTCTGCAAAACACACTATGTTCTGAGAGGCACCATGATAGTCTGTGGTGGGACATGGACTTCAGTCTAGTTGATAGAAGACTGTACAGCTTTTTGGAAAAAGGATTCTTCAGATAACATTTTCCTTCTCCTTTGCATTGTTGAAATATAATGATGAGAGAAATCCTTATGACAAAATTAGAAAATAGGGGTCATCCTCAGCTAGTGGTCTTGCTTCTGTAGATCTATTACAGAATTATTTAATTCTTAATTTGCAACTTTGATTAGACGTGCGCGCGCGCGTGTGTGTGTGTGTATACACATATATACGTGTGTGTGTGTGTATCAAACTTGATTTCTTTTTTTTAAAAATTTATCTTTTATGTTGGTTTTAAAATTTTAAGTTATGTGGCTACCTTCAGTTGTAGGTAGCTGGAGTCAGATACTCAGATGTCCACTGCTACCTTGTGGACAAAATAGTGGTTTAATGGGCATTCATATGGAGGGAGCCACCACCAGTACCTCAAGCTGTTTTCATTATATATCATGCTGGCTGACTGGAAGGAGGCCTTGGGAGACTTTGTAGTATCTTTCTGTACAGGAAAAACTTGCATTGAGCATTCAAAGCTTGTATTTATGTGTTTGTATAATCAGGATCCATCTGAGCAAATTTCCATGCTCCACAGTTCTGTACAGCTGCCAAATGCAACAAGACCCAATAAAATGTAGGCTTCAGTGACATTCTTCATTCCAAGGCTTTCTCAAGTGTTTATAACTGTAATTATGTCAAAGTATGTAAATTGGCCCTGAAAAGACTCCCATCAACTGGGTAGTGTTGAAGAATTTTATTGTCCAGGTTGTTTGTCAAGTCTTCTCTTAGGGAAATGCTTAATTTGGGAATATTTTTATGCTGAAAAGTCTTCTAGGTGTTTGACAGTTCACCTAGTTCAGTCTGTCTCACCACTTTTTCATTTAATCAGAACAGAATTAGACCTTACAGCAAAATAGTAAGTAATCACCAGAAATTACACAAGGCAGAGAGGATAGAATTACAAGAATTACATGGTAGTAAAATGGTCAGAATTTTACTAAAATATTAATTTAAACATGATACAAAAGAAGCTGCTCTGGCATCATGAACCACTAGGAAAGAAAACCTAACCTCAGTTGCCACTGAGTTCCCCTTACTTAGTACTAAACAATTAATCCTGCTCCCACCCTGTGAGCTCTTTACGGCAAGGAGCAGGTGCACATGCAGCATGCTGGCAGCAGCAGCCTGCTCCCCAGTGTAACCAAATGCTTGCAGGAAGCATCAGCTCAGCAGCACACGTGCACAGCAGTCACTGTCCACGTGCTCAGTAAAGCCGCTGTCCTTGGGCTGCTGTAGTGATTGCATTACGTGGTCTGTTGTGTGACAGAGAAGGGGCTCCGAGAGGTAGGAGCTGGAGGCCAGTGCACCTGGACAGGTAACTCCTTGGGACATCTTTCAGTAGAAACTGCTTATGGCCAAAACCATGCTCTTCTGAACTGACCATCCAGTACTATTAAGTTTGTTCTGTGTACTAAGAAATAGTACATGCTAAATGCTGCAGTCAGGTTTTTTGGAGGGGGTGTGTCGGTTCAGTTTTTGAAGGAGTTTCTCAGTCTCCAGTCTGATTTCTCAGGTTTATTGCTGATAGAAAGGCAGTTGTGACATAACACCTACCCTACAAGTGAAATTCATCTCTACGTACATCACCTGGGTGACAGCAGGTCATCTAGAAAGTACGCTTACAGCACGTTAGGACTCCTCCAGCAGCATAACAAAGGCAAAAGGAGGAAGTTTTTCTGTACTTACTCTTTACCCTGAAGCATCTTCATGTTTATATTTAGTCGGATAGGGATGTGACTGTTTCTTATGCTTCTAACCAGACTAGCTACGCGGTCACTATTTGCTGTTGTGAGAAATGCGACAGGTGAGGGCTCTGTGTAAAACGAGATATGAGAAAGGACACGCGGCAGAGCTAAAAACCTAAGAGATTAATCCTTTTAAGGCTGTTCCATGTGGAATTCTTTTTAGTACAGCAAGCTCTGTTAAATTAAGTAATTCGACTTCCAGTGTGGCTGCCATAGAAAGGTAAGAAGGGTATGCACCTATAGGGATGGACGCTCATCGCAAACCTCGTGGGAGGGAGAGGCTGTGCAGAGCCTATGCTCAGCACGGTCGTGTACCCATATCCACGAGCAGTCTCATCTACCTGTGATGCTAACACTGCTTTTACATGTTATGGAGAACTGTGATTCTAGCCAGTACTGGAGGTTTCCACAGGAAATCTTCCAGTTCGGAAGTGTTCAGAGGGGGTGGTTTATGCTATCCTGAGAAGCTGTAAATAAAATTTGTTGCTGACAACTGTAGTTACCATATGTATAATTTCCCAAATATCACAGTAGGAGTTGCTGTGGAAGGCAAAGGAAAGACAGACGAGAGCAAAAGAATTACTCAGTTGTTACAATATTCCACGGATAAACATTATGATTCAGATGTCATTTAAATAGGTATTAGATAATAGAGAGATTAAATAGATATTCTACATAGCTATATAGCTGTATAAAGAAAAAACAGACCTTAAAATTACTGAAAGCATTTACATCTTGTTCCGCCTACAGATTTTGGCCTTTGCCAGCCAGTGATTCTGAATTATTCTTACCTGCCTTTATCTTATTAAATTAAAGGATGTGCAATACTACTGCTAGCTAGAACTATTACCCACAACCACATCCCAAACAAGTAGGGAATGCAGGGTGCAGACTGCATGGCAGGATTAAACTGGAAGCCTGTGAAGCAAGCAGTGACTCTCGGTACCAATTTCATATGCCCCCTTGCTGAGCATACACAGTGCAGAAGTGGAGGCTAACTCCATTAAACAGCAGGCGGTTTCCTTCTAACGTCCACTCCCAGTTTTCAACCCATACATTAGCCAAGGACATTTGTGTACAAGAGGGATTAATTTCAGTAGAGCTGTGTGTCTAAGGGAACAATTGTCCTCATGAACTTCTTCAGATTCTTCCATTATGAGAGCCACAGGGTAGAAAAACAGCATCACTAATTTATCAAGAATTTGAATTTATGCTGTACTTCTAACCCCAAAGGATGCAAATACACTCAATATGTATTTGCAGTATAAGACATGCTGTACTGCTATGCAGCTATATAATTATGCAGTGCTATCTGCCTGGCAGCTCAGAACAGAAAGTGATTGTGATCCTGTTAAAAGAAATATAGATTTTGATCCTGCAGGAGAAATATAAAGAAAAACAGAATCTAATTATTCCATTAATTGAGCCAACAGACTAGGTTAAGCCCCATCTTTTTAGTGAGGCTATCTGATTTTTTCAATAGCCAGTGTTGCCAAGTGGTCAGTTTTAAACCTCAACCACAAAAGAGCACTTCACAAGCCGCAGGGGCCCCAGTGCAGTGTTGGTGTATGGGTCCAGTACATCAGCAGCACTTTTTTCTATACTTAGCTACTCATTGCGCATCTTTCATCAAATATTACCCTAGCTTGCCTGTACTTAATATTTTAACTAACTGGGTAACTGCATAAGGTGTTATAGCTGGAGGACAAGGAACCTGAACCATTGGTCTGCTTAGACATGAGAAAGTAGTTAATATTGTAATTTGCTTTTTGCTCTAGTAAATTTGTCCCTAATTCATGTGCAACCTAACCAATATTCTTGTCATATTAAACACTCTCTAACCCAGGCATATTAGATTATTTGGTTTTTATACTCATTGAACTATGTCTTACTATAAGCCTACAAACTCTTTAGTCCCATTTATGTGGAATGGAATTGTTTAGAAGTACAAAAATCTGAAAGCATTCAGTCTTTCTCCATTTTGAATACTTGACTTCAACTTAAATATGAAAATGTATATGCAAAATACATGCAGGAAAAAAATTAAATACAAACATTACTATATAGTAGTGTGTTTTAAGAACTAGTGTTAAATTTGCTTGCAGTTGTTGCTGTAGTTAGTGGTAACCAAAATTTCCTTGTATAAGTTTCATCTTCTATTTGGAGTAATTTTCTAGTAGCAAGTTTTAATCTTTGCAGATTACGTGTAGAACTTGCCAGCTAGAAAGTTTGTGTGTGAATACAGCAGTAAAATGAGCTTTTAGTGGGTGCATTTCAAGACTTTTCCAGCATATCACATTATGCAGTATTTACTCTCCTGAGGACTACATTTAAGCTCCAAAGACACTTGTGCTGAATTAATTTAGAAGGAAGTTAACACATACAGTGTTTTTCTTTCAAAACAGATGCCCTATTTGCATATTTTGGCATATAATTTTTAAATACCACA
The DNA here is from genome assembly GCF_030463565.1 of Pelecanus crispus. NCBI lineage: Eukaryota > Metazoa > Chordata > Aves > Pelecaniformes > Pelecanidae > Pelecanus > Pelecanus crispus. The sequence continues at coordinate 12,477,885 of NC_134648.1, forward strand.
TTTATTTACAAAGAAATTATTTGTTCTAGTTCCACCTGGTTTTTCCTAATTTCAGATGTCAGATAGGCTCCATCCAAAAATCGCAGATGACAGCTGCTGCTGACGGAGCACCACATGGCATTATAATGACAGGCATGCAAAAGAACGGCCAAATCCAGAATGTTTTTTACAACTTGACTGATAACCAACACTTACCAAATGAAGTGGCTGGGTTTCAGGAGATCGGAGCTCTGTTCTTGGTCCCTCCTTTGCATTACTGGACCAATCACTTCTCGGGTCCTGCATTCCTCAGCTGTGAGATAGATGGAAGTATTTTTACCTGTAGCATACATCTTTTATTATTTCTAACTTCCCAATGAAAACAAAACCCTGTCCTGTTCAAGTCAGTAGAAGTTGCATCTTTAATTCCAATGGAGGCAAGAACAATATGCACGTAAGCAAGGTTTGACTACCAAGTAACATCCAACCATCCAAGATGCAAATACTTGAGAAAAATGTTCACTTGGAAGACAATTAAATCCGGATTCAATAATGATATATATGACAAGAAAAGAGGGTTTGTTTTTTAGTGAGATGGCCAGGCCATCAAATCTGGTATCCTGAACCTAACAGCAACAACACGCAGTATAACAGACCAAAAATAGATTATTTCCATTATCGTCTGAGTAAACTGTGCAAGGTTCATGCTGCAGGTGCAAGGACACTCCTTTCCCAATATCAATTATAATCAGCTACCACATTTGTGTGGTTACTAGGGAAAAAGCCATTTTCAATAACTAGACACTGTGACCAAAGTCCCAAAGAGCCCAACCTAAAATTCTCATGTTGGAATATGCAGATCAATTGAAATACTAGTGCAAATTTATTTCTTAATTTTCTTCAGTTGGCACTCAATTTATTTCTTGGTCTCTAGAGATTGGTTTAATCATAAGCATATAATGACAATGCAGGCAGTTCAGTTTCTGGGTTAAAATGAGTTAGGAAGCCTTCATATTGAGCACTCAGATTAGAAAACCTAGACTAATTGAATACACCACACACACATACACACACGAAATAAAATTGTCATTCAGTATTTTTCCGAAGGAGTTGCACTTTAGTAAGAGTTAACATCTTGCAAAGAAATAGGAATGTGTATTTTCTCTCATCTAAAACCCATAAATCTTTGGGAATCTGTTAAGATGTCTAGGGAAAACATCTCGTCTTTCCTAGGGAAAATATAAAAATCTTGGGTTTTCTAATAGTGCTGAAAGGGGTTTCTTACTGGTCTGGCTGAAGATGAATAACTAGGTATCACCTATGCTATGGTTGGTAAATAATAATGTGAACTTTTCTTCTTTACATTAGTTTTCTAGGTATGCTCTGTTAGAACAATATTTTCATCCATAAGGAGAAAAAGAGAAAGAATAAGGCAGTAAGGTGCTCTTAGGCGTGACCTTCGGGTGCATGCTGTGAATGGATCTGCTAGCAAAATAATGTGTCTATGCATAAACATCTTGTGCACACTCAAAAGTGGGGAGGGAAGACGTTAACAAGAGGAGTTCTGTACAGAGAAGCAATGCAGAACGAGCCTTAGAAAGCAACATGTACAAACATACACATTTGCTTCAAAACTAAATAAAAAGGCAAAACCTAGGAATACACAAGTTGCCACATCACAGATCAGAAAATTAACTAGATTAATTACCTCATCTAGAAGACTGCCTCAGGCAATGGTCAATGCTTGCTGTTTCACAGAAATGAGCTCTATTCTGAGCCTGCAGTTCACTGTAACGCCAGGAGGAGGGTTCCCTTCTTGACCCCTAATGTGCTCTCTTCATGAAGACCAAGATTTGATTTGTCTGAATGATTGTCTCAGCATGCCTATAAAAAGTTGTTTTATCAGTGCTCTTAAAATTAACCCAGCCCACTAAAAACATCCAGTCAGTCACTGAACATTGATGCCTGCGACAATGAATTCAACAGGTTTCCTATACCAACATCAATCACAGTAGCTGTTGCAAATTTCTAACTCTAACAATCCTTTTTTCCTTAGAAAGTTCATTTACCATTTTCACACTGGTATGCACAGGTATTCGTACTTTTGATCCCACTAATTTTCATTTACTAAGCAACGAGCATTTACTAGCATTTACTAATAATCATTTCCTAAGCAAAGTCCTACTTTCATTTTAATATATTTTGTAATTCCCCACCATCTGAATATTCCATCACACTTTAAAGCATCTTTGTTGCCTTTCTCTGTCTTCTACTTTAGACATCTTGAAGCAAGCCTAGATCAAGGCAGATAAATCAAGCCTGACTTGTTTGCAGAAGTCATTTATATGTAATCTCAGAGTGAAAGAGAAAAAGGTAACTTTTTCTAAGCTTTTCACAAAATGTATTTGTAAAACATGCAAATAAAGCCAATGTATCCAGCACTCCCATCTTTTTCGTAGTTATATCATAATATTGTTTCTCTACACAGGCAGCTACTGTATGGCACAATCCATGAAAAGAAGGATTGTGTAAGAAAAAAAATCGTACTTTTTAGTTAGAGCAAAATTACCCTGCAGAAAACATTGGTGCAGAGCATTAATTTTGGATTCTTTTCTGTAGAGGCCAGGTGCCACTCAAGACTCCAGAGATGTTTAGAAACACAGGATTTACCTGTATCTAACACTCCTGCTAGTAAAAGGAAGTATGAAATGTAGTATTTGCTGTTGTTAAGATGTGTTTCTACACCATTGAGGTTAAGTTCTAATTCAGAACTTTAGAGTATCGAAGTTAGAGTGCTAAGTAGCCAGCGACTACTCAGGATAGCAGGTTCAGCATTTAAAGTTTTGTGAATGCTACCAAGTAGGACAGTAGGCAGTACATAGCAAAAGGAGGACACAGGAGAGACACTTAGAAACAACATCTCCTTTAATAGTGAGAAAAAAGTTCAGCAAATGTCAACCTGTGAATCATCTCTCACCAATACGCATTTCTGGAGCTTACTCTTCTATGATTGTCAGCTCTCAAAAAGGCATTCAATTTATTTCTAAATTAATTGTCCTGTTGTTACTCAGGACAGCGGCTGTAGTCAGAAAAGCCATACGCATCATTATCAACTGCATAGCATGAAGCTAGTTTTTCCTTTTCTGCAAAGGGCTTCTTAGGTAATCCTAGCTATCAGACTTTCAACATAATACATCATCATCTGGATTTGTTGCCAAAACAAAACCAAACAATATGTTCAGCGGTGAATTCTGAGTTTAGCCCTAACTCTCAGGGCTATGTATGGATAAAAGATTCCCTTTTTAAACTACTTCCCACACCCCGCCTCCCACTCCCCACCCCAGAAACAGTGTTCAATAATTAATTTAAAAAATCACATTGTATACCTAGAATATTTGTTTCTGCAGATGTGATTCTAATAATAGGTCAGAAAGCCACAGCTGATACAGTAATGGTTCATGTTTACTTTCTGAAAAATCCCTAATGATCTTTCTAGTCTGGCTAATGTATTCTATTCCAAAGCCTGCTTCAATTTTCTTAGTTTTATCACCATTTTCTGTAGTAAAATGTGTTTTCAGCTATCATATCCTGAAGAGCTTCTTTGTATTTCAGTGAAGACTTGAATTTATTTCTTTGCAAGGTATTATTTTCTTAATCTTGCTATTAACAGTGGGCCTTTGTAATCTGTTATAAATCTATGATAAAATTTTATATATATATATATGTGGAAAATATTACTGATAGGTATAAAGCCATACCTTCCATTTCTGATGTTTATGCTGTTTCTCTGTAATTTGTTTTCTATTCCAGTTACATTTGCTGTATGAAACTGCATTTCCTTTTGCCAGGTTTAATTGCTTTTCTTTAAATACTTTAATTAACAGTATTGTGTATTTCCACATCCTGAAGATTTAACTTTAGAGGACTGTGCTCGAAACCTAGACTGCTCTACATTCAGGTAGCCAACCTAGATTAAACAAAACAGAAAATGATTGCACCATCCACTAGTTACTAAAACCTAGTTTGGACATACGGATAAGGCTGTGTCATTTGATTTGTCACAGCTGCAGTATTAAAAATTCGTTGCAGCAATATAAAAATTTAGCATTTATGATTATATAAAATCTGAACACTCAAGTTTCGGTAGTGGAATGAGTGGAATGGGACAAAGTATGATGTAGACTTTAAATTGTTGTAACTGTTGAACGATGCATCTAATTCCATTGTCAGAGGATGGTTCATAGTATTTATTCACTGGGTACCAGCAAGTGGATGTAAGACCAGTGCTCAGATGGTTACCTGACAACAGAACTCCTCCTGAGTGCAGGAGGAGAAGCGAGAAGGAGGAAAAAAAAAAAAAAATATCCTGTTCCTTAAGAAATGGTTTGGCTGATCCCTATTATAACTCCACCTAAGTTTATGTTGTACACAGCAATTAGTTTTGGTTAATATTGGAAAAATAAATTCACATATAAAAAGCATCTGGTAAAGATTCTCATTTGCCTATCTAAGTGTAAATAGTGATCTAAATAGCTGACAGACAACACCTTTTTAATATATAACACTGCTGTATATAATATTTCATACACATAGAATAATAGCAGTTAAATGCACCTTATATTCACAGTAGTCATTATCAAATGTGTTAGGAAGCAACTGCCTTTGAAGAAGAGCAACAGCTAACCCTATACTTCACTGAGGAATATTTCAATTTAAATAGTTAAATTGTGAAAGATTTGAACAACAAAGAGTAATGTTATAGAGTCTGCTTTACTTACCGAGCACCTGTTCACCAAAGAGTTGGAAAATTTGTCATACTGCTTTAGATTTGAGAAGAAATTAATCAATTGCTTATATATACCATTATATATACCAATATCCTTTATACAGCTATGAAGCAGAAATTCTAAACTCACTAACATAGCCAGTATTTCTAAGGAATAGGCAATACTGAAAATAGATTAATGACTATATGGGATAATTATTCACTTTTTCCTATGAACACTTTCTCACTGCAGCAGCATCCATACAGAAGTGACCACACAGAAGAAAAAATTGCTTGTAAAAAAATTGAGTAATTTTTTTTAGGACTAAATTTGGTGTACTAACAGTCACTGAAAATTTACCCCAGTATTCTGGGGAAATGAAGGAGACGATCATGCATTCTGTTTGGAGTGGAGATTATCTATGTTCTATATACCTCAGTGTAATTCTTTGATTCAAATGTATCAAAGCAATAGTGAAGATTAGAGTTTCTGCCTCAAAGGTAAAGTGAACATGTAAATATTTGAGGTCACTGATTGCGATACAAATAGAAAATTATAGACTAGTGAATGCAACAATCTATACAGCTATACGAGATTGGATACACTTACTAACCTTGTAAGACCTTTTTCTGAAATAACCATAGTTAGGCAAACTGGTAAGAGTACTTTTTTTTCTCTTTTAGGTAGAATAACATGAGCTTTAACGTGATGAGCAAAAAATAGGTTTAAACTCTGTAACAAAAGTGTACGTACACTTTATAGTAACTTCTTAAAAAGAGCTCTTGTTCTGATTTTCAGTAAAGCTGGCAACCTCCAGCGTTCATTTAATATCCCTCATTTCTACAGGTGATCAAACCCTGTCTTAAGTTTCATGCCCAAGAGCTTTTACTAGCTTATGAAGCCCTGGTTCAGTCCAAAGCAATAACATCACTTCCCCATTTTTCCCTTTCTATATTGCTTTTTCTGGGAAATTTGGAAACCCAGTACAACAACTTGCAGCTCACAGAACCCCTCACACCTACCTAAACAGCTGGAGTGTCATGGATCACATCTAGCAGATGTGCCAAGTACAAACAATGACTAAATTGACCAAGTCAATTAGATGTTGTGAATTATTTATTCAGCTTTAATGATGCCACATATCCACATTCGAATCCTTTCTTTAAAATACCTAAACTATGTGAAGTAACATATCTGTTCTTTTCCTGCCTTTTATATTTTATTATATTATTATTTTATATATCACAACACAACCTTGGCAATCTGACTTCAGAGTAACAAAGAACAGAAAATTACTTGGTTCTTGCTGAAGAGAATTCTTACTGAAGAAAATGTGGAGTAAATTTCTATTAAATACAGCTAGAAATAAAAAAGATTTTTACACTGTGACCAGTAAAGTATTATCTGACTAAAAGGCCTGTTATTCAGTACAAAAGATAAGTAACCATAAGGTGAGATTTTTAGCAAGAACACTCTTGTGGTTTAACCCCAGCTGGCAACCAAGCACCACACAGCCACTTGCTCACCCTCCCCCCCATGGGATAGGGGAGAGAATCAGAAGGGCAAAAGTAAGAAAACTCATGGGTTGAGAGAAGAACTGTTTAATAATTGAAATAATAATAATATGGTGAAAAGAAAAACAACAAGAGAAACAAAACCCAGGAAAAACAAGTGAGGCAAGCGCTCCCCACCCGCTGACCGATGCCCATGCCATCCCCGAGCAGCTATCGCTGTCCCCCGCAGCCAGCTCCCTCCCAGTTCATAAACTGAGCATGACGTCGTATGTATGGTATGGAATAGCCCTTTGGGCAGTTTGGGTCAGCTGTCCTGGCTGTGCTCCCTCTCCGCTTCTTGTGCACCTGGCAGAGCATGGGAAGCTGAAAAGTCCTTGAGTAGAGTAAGCAGTACTTAGCAACAACTAAAAATGTCAGTGTGTTAGCAACATCATTCTCATATTAAATCCAAAACACGGCACTATGCCAGCTGCTAGGAAGAAAATTAACTCTATCCCAGCCAAAACCAGGACAAAAAAAACCATGAGCTGTTCAGCACATTTTGGCTAGGTATATGTTTACAGGAAGCTTCTTAATGCATCTTTTGTCATGCAGTCAGAACGTGCTTTGTTTTGAAGGGCGTTTATCTGAGGGGCATAACATGGTATATAACCTCAGTTCTGCATTAGCAATTGAATGGATGGGCAGGAGTTCCAGGTTAAATGGTATGTATACACTGTACATACTGCTTTACAAAAAAAAAAAAAAAATTGTACTTTACTTAACATCTCTGATATTTGCAAAGACAGCTGTACCAATGTTTGGCCCATTTGTAGCCTTCTGGATAGGAGACCTTCTAGACATTAGAGAAACTTTATGACAGCTTTCAACTAAGCCTGGTTCTGCAAGGACCAATATTCCAGAGAGGACCCATCCCACTTTGCTGCCCTGCAGAACAAATACGGGGAAGGGGAGGTTTGGGAACTGTGTGTCCACACACACACACACACACACACACACCCCCGCACCCCCAATAAACCCAAACAAAAACCAGACAACAGTTCAGCAAAGACTGTCTAATTACTTTGCAGAGCTTATTAGCACTCCCAGCTCTAACCTAGAATATGTAAGTATATACTTGCAACATGCTGCTCTTTCTAAAAGCAAGTTGGTTTTTACGTATGACACTCGCATGGGACTGCCTAGTAAGCATGCTGGACCATCCTTCTACGCGATGGTTTGCAGGCACATCAGATGGCATTCTTAGATGCCATATTATTAGATGAATTCTACTTTAGTGAAAGACTTGAAAGGAAGCCTCTTACATATGGCAGGTATGTAGAAAGTACAATTATTCTAAAAGAAGTCAAAAGTATTGCTTTCCACTATGTGTGTTATGTCACATTCCAATAGCTATTGGTCATAACAGGATGCATGACTTGAGATAGTGTTTACACTAGAAGTATGCTTATGAAGCACTCAGTTTTATACGTGTCTAAGGCTACCAGCAGGAGTTGAGAGCATTTGTGTTTCTCACAAGAATTGCTTCAGTTTGTGTTGCAAACCCATCAAGTTTTCAGCCAAACTTGTTAGTCCTGGCACGTTCAGTGTATTTTTATAAAATAGTTGACCTGGATATTTATTTATCCTCTTGAGACTTCCACTGCCATTGAGTTGCCTCTCATCATCAATAATCTTAATCCTAATTCTGTTCAACTGGGCAGGATTCCTCTTTTAACTTATTTCAGCCGATAGAATTATATTTTATATATCATGATTAAAGACATTACCCTAGGCTATCAATTTTTTGCCTTTAAATTGGAAAGTAGAGCTCTTACCTAGGATGGGGAAAGGGAACCAGATAGGCAACATGCCTTTCACTTAGCCTGAAGTGTAGTATTACAACCAACCATTTTGTCGAACGAGCAGTAAACATGACTGTCAGAGTTTTATACAAGTTTTACTAAATAGTTATAAAAAAAGAATTACCTAAAAGAACACCTTTGTCTGCATTTGGCTTTAGGGTTCCAAAGGCTAATGATGACAGACTGCAGAAGCCATTCAGGAATACTGTAATTTGGAGGCCAAGCCAGTCAGAGTAGCAAAATGTAGTGTTGGCTTTCAGTGTGTCAGTCCTGCTTGCTCACTTCTTTCAGTGGAGTTACTCAGTTCATGTGCTTTAATGATTAAACAGCTCGCTAGTTCAGGCCTTGCAACGTGCAGTGGGTGCACTGTCACCCTAGAGATAATAGACCAACAGCACTGTCTCAGGCTTGCGTTAGGCACATGAAGGGGAAAAATTGAACATGATAAGTAGGCTAACAAAAGGAAATTTTAAGTAAGCACTAGACAAACTCTTCTCCATGTACTTCAGAAAAATTCTTTCATATATGTCCTTGCTGAAGGGAACCAAAGCTGTGTAGACTGCATCCTCTCTGAGGCATTAAGCCATGGTTCTGCACAGACCTCACATCTCTTAGGAGCCGAGTTCTGTTTCTAACAGGACTTGAGCCTTTGTTTCTCTTTTGTGGGAAAAAAAATCATCCTGCTAAAAGCATCAGTGCTTTCTACAACACTCAATTCACACATATTAGCCACTACTTAACTTTGGTGTCTCTTTTATGTTCCAAACAGCGGCTCCAATGTGCTTCAGCAGGGTGATTTTCAGTAGCCACTGTGGAGTGCTTTGCAGCACATCAAAAAGAGCTTCTTCAGCTTTTTATCTCTGAGTCACTTGTTTCTGTTAAATAGAAGCAGGATTTCACATGAGGGCACATCAGGAAAAGAGAAGGAGGGGGGGTGGGCTTTCTGTGTGGTTTTTTGGCTGCTTGCTTGTTTTGTTTTTCCTTAGGAGTGCTTTACTCTTTGTTTATGTAGCTGTCTGTATTAAAGTATTTTGCATGAATATGTAAACACCTATGTGTGTTCTACATTTAGATTTAGACTAGAGGAAAAACACTGTCTCCACTGTGAACATCCTCCTTCCTCTACCCCAAAATTCTCAATGGGAATAGAAGGCATTTGGGCCCATTCCGGTGAAAGAAACCCTCGACCACTGAAACAAATGGGAGTTAGGCAGAAGGAAATTCCATCTCAGCATGGCAGTATTTAAGCCTTAGTGCTGTGGCTTCCTCTACCTAACAGAGCTCAAAGTTAGGTGACTAGGCCTCGTATGCAGTCCTTGGGGAGAAACAATAGGCACCAAAGAATGGGATTCAAAGTGCAACCAACAAACGAGGTGTTTGCCCCAGCCCAGCTGCTGAAGCCAGCTGGACATGAGCATCCTAGCTCATTCCTCTTCACAAGCATAAAAGCTGTTCTCAGGATGGACACCGTGGAGTTCATTTCACAGTGGGCAAGAATAGCTGTACCAGGGAAACACCTGTGTTTTAGTTGTCATGCCTTACATAAAAGGGAGAGAATTAATTCTGTTCCTTCACTTATGCTAATAAGTTAGAAATGACAGGAGAGGTCTAAAAATACCATACCCAGAGTCATCCCAGGTCCAAAAGTCAGGCAAGTAATGGAGCTGAACGAGAGTCTCCCATAACTGGTTAGTTTTCTGACAAGGCAAGAAGTGGGACAACTTCTTTCTCCTGCTTCCTTAGTGCAAGATCTGAGCTGGGGATGTCTTAGACACCGAAACTGAGACAAGGACTAAGTGATAAATGAAAGATACAGAACTAGTTAACTTAAATGCCAGCAACACAAGCACCTCCAGCATCAGCTGGAAGCACAAGGAAGTTGATCTCAATTTGGGGTTTAGGCAGAAATGCTTGTAAACTGTAATTCCCAATGCAAACACAGGGAGCTGACCCTGGGTGCCATGCAACACTGAATCTATGCAGAGGAAAACCATAATTGACAGTTTTCATTAAGAATAGAAACTGTATCTTTTGCTGAAAGGAAAAAAAAAAAAACCACAACCAAATGACACAATTGTTTCTTTTGGCAATGAGAAAATAAGCATTACCTTAGAGTTTTATATCTGAAGGACCTAATTCAAAGCTCATTGATTTCATTTGGAAAAAAAAAAAATCTCACACAGTGAGCTTTACAAGGCCAAAGTAACTTGAGGGGGTGGTGGGTTTAGGATAAGGGAACAAATAGCATATAATAAAGCTTTGACTCATTTCCCATCCTAGTTTCTTCAAATTTCTTGTATGTCAAGCAGTTTTATTGCTTATAGATAGCTTAGAGTTTATGCTCCCACCAGACACCCAAATTTAACTACCATTATTAATATGAATGTCAATAATAGTTATACAGCAGTGGGAAAATACATTCACTCAGCATTTCATCACGGAGGTATATTAAAATGCCTACTGTATGCCTGTCTGTCTAGAAAAGCAATCAGTGAAAATTGTATCTAGACTGCACGTACGCCTACCAAGGAGGATTTATGGGAGCCTCACGTTTTGAATTTTGTGGATTATTCTAGAAATGGTCTCCCTCCTACCCAAAGCCAGATTTAAAACTTAGAGCTTTCAAACCTGACTCAGCATTTCATTAGCCAGTCCCAAAAATGTTTTTAGGAGTCACTTCTCAGAGAAAGTACTTACTGAGTATTACTGGTAGGAGAGAAGGAGAGGAGACCCCAGAGTCACCTGTCTGAATGAATCAGAACCTGTACAGAATGGCAGGAGCTACCCTTGCCTGAGGAACATCCCTCTCTGAAAAAGGAAACTCAGCATTTCTATGGGATTTATGCCAATATCCTTGTGATTATAACAGAAATCTATCACAGTTATGACCTTTTAATGCAAGGTATAACGCAGACTTGAACAAAACTGATGAGGTGAGGGTTTTTGTATGGGATTGGGGGGTTGTTTTTTTTTTTTTAATAGCAACTATTTTTTTCCCCATTTTACAAATAAGTGATTTAAATGCGGCTGCTCTTTCCTTACTTCAGCTGTACTGATCTGTACTGGCTTACACTCCATTCTTTGATTTGCAGATTAAGCCAGTAATTCTCTACCACACAAGTCCCCTTTCAGTACTTCAAGGGGGCCTACAGGAAGGATGGGACAATCTTTTTAGCAAGGCCTGTTGTGACAGGACAAGGAGTAATGGATTTAAACTAAAGAAGAATGGATTTAGACTGGATATAAGGAAGACATTTTTTACAATGAGGGTGGTGAAGCACTGGAACAGGTTGCCCAGAGAGGCAGTGGAGGCCCCATCTCTAGAAACATTCAAGGTCAGGTTGGATGGGGCTCTGAGCAACCTGATCTGGTTAAAGCTGTCCCTGCTCACTGCAGGGGGGTTGGGCTAGGTGATCTCTAAAGGTCCCTGCCAACCCAAAGCATTTTGTGATTCTATGATTCTATTCTATGAAGTCCAAGATACTCTAGAGAAAGACAGACTTTCAGACTTAATGTGCAAATTACTCTCTATATCTTGGAATAAACTTCCCAGACACTAATGTGTACAAGTTATCTATTATCTTTATTAGACAGGAGAGAGGGTGAAATAACCAACTGACACCAGAATTAAAGGAAAAAAATGTAATTAAGTCACCTACATGTGATTTAATTGTGATTTAGATCTATAGTTAACTGTGTGATAACTCCAGCGATTTAAGATTTGCTGCAACTCAGCAGTGAAGATAGGGCTTTAGTATGGCAGTATCAAGCTGAGACTTGAACAGAGAGCAGATACTGAGGATTAGCAACATAAGATTATAAAAGACAGTTCATTTCAGAATTCAAAGAATAAACAAGTTTTTGCGTTTTATCCTACGTACAGGACGCCCCTGGCCAAGGCACTGGTCTTCTCTTGCCTTTTTTTGATGTTTCTGAGGTGCAGCAGAGCCACTAAGCTGGGTAACTGAAGCAAACAGGAAAGCTTTTGCCTCATAGTTAAAAAGCATGGCCAGAAACACAGCTCGAGTCTAGAAACCCCATTTGCTGAAATGGTAACCAGGCAGTCGAGGCTATTCTAAACTGCATCAGAGATTAAACCAGCCTGTGACAAACGGAACCTTCACTCCAAATCCAACCCAGTGCTTATCTTGTCTGTAACTGAAACATTTTTCACAGCAGCAGTGGACTTTGGAATGTTCTCTAATCTATTTTATCACACAGTAGCAATGCAGTAACTTCACTATGTTTAATCCAAACACCTCTTTTTTTCCCCATCTTTAAAGGGAGGTCCAATCCAGAACCGAAAATCCAAGCGTTGCCTGGAATTGCAAGAGAACAATGAAAATGAATTTGGATTTCAACTCGTCCTTCAGAAATGCACTGGACAACGCTGGTCTATAACAAATGTCCTGAAAAGCTTGTCATCATAGCAGACTAAATTTTTTACCCATTTCTTTTGCTACTGTGTAGCAAATATTGCATTGTTGCCTGCTGTACTGTATTCCTCTCACCCCCTCACCCCCGTTCCTTCTCTCCTCTTTTTTTGTCCCTTTGGTTTTATTTCACGAGTGTGTGGAAATTGGGTTTGTGGGCTGAAAAATAAGACGTTTTTATTTCACAATGATGTTTTCATGGCATTTATAGAGACGTTGAATGACAGGTGATGGGTAGGCTATCCTAAAATATTTTACAACTGTAAATAGGAAACAAATGGAGAATATTTATAACTCAAACTTTTATTGAATAAAAAAGTCCAAACACTATTACTGTCTAGCTGTCTCCATGGAAATCAGTTTGCTAGTTAAGTGGTGGTTTTGTTGTTTTGATTAACCCAAGCCTGATCTTGGCAAGTAGCTGCCGAGAATCAGTATTCTCTAGACTTGTGGTGAAGAGTCCTACCTGCACACTAGCAGCTACAGCGAGGGAGGATTTTTCTCCTTTCTCCCTCTAGGGAGACCTGTCCAGATCACTGTAGCTACTCATGTGCAAATATGGGGCTGGGGGAGCGTGGAGGTGTATAATACGCACCCACATACTTTTCCTCATCAGTACCACTGAATAAAGCCAGAGAGAACCCCAGGGCTCAAGTGAGGCAGGGAAGAGAATTAATTAAAAAGAAGGGAAAAAAGCTACTAGACAAAAGCAGCAGCTACTGGAAGAAAAATAAAAAAAAAAAAACCGCTGACATTTCTCAATGGGTTGGGCTCTGTTTCAATGACTGCACTTCCCTTCCAATTGTTTGTAGTTCTTGCAGCTTCTTTTTTCTTTCTTTCTTTTTTTTTAAAAATGCACTGTTCCCTGGCTACCACAGACTTGGATAAAAATGGCTCCATCCAAGAGCAGCAACAAAAAGTATGAATTCGCTCTGCCTTTCTCCCTACCCTTAAGGAGGTGTGAATGCAATGCCACATCACTTCATCTTAGCTCAGACCGCGATGAGGAGAGGAAGAAACAGTCCGATGAGATAAACCAGAACACTAGGATTACTGGCCTCTTTATTTCCAGCTGCTTTTATTTGTATGTAAATTCCCTCTCTTTTATTACTCTATTTGTTCTTTTTATTCTGTTGTTTGTTACCTTAAGTTAACAGTCATAATCACTTTTGGAGCTGGGTATGTGCCAAACTGTCTTTTACAGACTGGCTTCACATTCAGGACCAGCTAGCAGCATTGTTCCTCATGACTGTTTAATAAGTCATGTGGCGCATTAATTATATGTGTTCAACCTTCTGCTATATGTAGTTACCATACATCTGCTTCTCGGAGAAGAAAATGCTGAGCCAACAACAGGAAAACAGTAACAGCCAATAAAGACAGGCTTCACACCTGCACTTTGACCAACTTCAGAGGTCCCTCAGGCCTGTTTGAGTGAAAACTCCCATTAAAATTAGAACCCTGAAAGACCATCAATAATGTGAGTGTCAGGGTACCACAGCTGGACAAGATAAAGCAGCTTTAATTTCACCCTGTAGAGAAAACAGGAGGTTGCTACACAAGCGAGCCAATCCTCCTGCACCCTGGAACATGTGCGGTGCACCGATGGGAGAGGGTTCAGTGCACAGCATGCAGAGACATTTTGAGCATTCCCAAGTTGCGCCACAGGCCAACTGGACTTATTTTTTCACAGGCATTCCAGATGAATGAGGAGGAAACGGCACGTTCAGACAGAGGAAAAGCACAGAACTTGTACAGAGTAGCATGAGATAAGCTTCCTTTCAGCAAAGATACCAAGACTTCAGTGCATGGAGATGCAGCTGTAAGGGAAAAAACAAGGAGTATACATCAAATCAGTCTCCTCCAATTCTTACAGGCCTACTGCACTCTGAGCAGTCACTCGGGGGCGGAGGGGCGGTTTGTGGTTTATGAGCACTAGAGGGAGGTACCCGGCAAAGAGTTGACAAAAGTGAAAGGAAGGAGCTGAGCTCTGAACCGTTTCATTTCATACCAAAATGAACGTCTAACATTTGCCCAAAGAAGGCTGTAGTTATTCCTGATTACATTGCAGCGGTGTGCTCGTGTTCACTGTAAAGCAGGGGTGGGGGGGAACACCAAAACCACCCCCAAAAGCCTTAAGTGAAGCATGTAGTCTCCCCAAGCCATGTTTGGTGCTATCCAGCCATACCTCCCCACTAGACACCAGTTCTAAGGCTGCTGCTGCTCCCCTTGATTCGCATGGGGCCTGCTCTGAGGAACAGTTTTCTTCAGCTTCTCTAAACCAGAACATTACTGGGAATGCCGCTGGGATTAGAGTCTGGGTAAGTCTGGGTTTAAATTTAAATTCCCAGTGCAATTCTAGGAACTACAGTGGAATTACCAAAATAAACACTGGGGGGGAAAAAAACCATAAATTCAGACTTGAAACATTACTTTATACTACAGCAGTTCAGTTATATGTAAAATACATGCATTATAATAGGCTTTTACCTTTGATTTGTATCATGGAGTACACATTTTTATGTGATAACTTATTGAAAAAGGGAAATAGTTTTAAATCTGTGGCTAAGCCTACTAAAATGGTATAGTAGAAATTATGAATGTACATAAGCAGCACCACTATTGTGCACTTTCTGAGACCCTAAGGTCTCAGAACAGATCTTCTTTTACATGCCTCCTCTTGGAAGAGAGAAAAAACCCAGAGCAGAACAAGGATAACTGAAGCACATAGCCATCTTTTGCTAGGCATGTGCTCACTTTTAGTCATGAACTGCCTCATTGCCACTTTCTTTTTCAGATAAACAGGAATTACATAGATATAGCAGCAGTGCCTCACACTGTAAAAGACAAATAATCACCATAGTAAGCAAAAAAATAATGCCTCAAAAACATTCCCAAATCTGCCTTTGTAATAGTTGTTTTTTGGTTTTGTTTTAAATTCTTTTAAAGAGGGAAAGCTAGCACTTAAGGGCAAAAAAGAACATTGTTCCTGAAGTCATATACCTCCTCACCTGAGTATGGTCAGAGATGAAGACAACCAGAAAGATCCAGTCAGCTCCCTCTTCCTCCTGCTGCTACAGAACTGCTCCCAATATATTTTGATGAGGTTTTTTTGACAAGTAACAACAGTGTATCTACTAGCTGATAAGGATATCCTGACAACCAAACAAAAAACAATTTCAGGTAACCCTAAGCCCTCCTCCTACTGTATGTCTTCAAATATTTACAAATATATTTATATTTACAATTATAACATATTCTTCTTTTCTTCTATCTCCTTAGCTATCATTCAGCCAAAGCGTTCATACCAGAATATCATCTACAGTGGTTTCTCAAAGCTATAAGAATTCCACTATGTGTCTTCTCACAACATGTGCATGTGGGGCAAGGCACCAGCAACAGGGAGAAAAGGAGCTGTGCTGACAACATGAGCACAGCATGCAGAAACGAACACTTTTGCATCCTTGGGGAGAAAATATTAGGATTTGGCTTGTATCAAGATATCCCTAAAGTATACTTCTGGAGCTGGGCTGTACAGTCATCAAAAGAGATCCAGGTTCTACATATTTATTATTACAAAGCTAGAGGTATTCAGGAGCATGGATTATAGGCCATACCTATTCATTCCCAGCTAGAACTCCGACCAGAGAATTCAAGAGTGCCCTCACCTGCCTGGTCTTTCCAGGCTCGCTAACATCTGTTGGGAGGGACTGGGCTGAATAGGGCTTAGCATTGTCCTCTTTTGCTATGGAAGAGGCAACTATTTTTGGTTTCCTCTTCTTTGAAAGACCAAAATTTAATCTGAGGCTTTTAGTCCACCAAAATCAGGCCTGAGTTGTACTACCTTCTGTGTCTTTGCTAAAAAGTTAATTCGTCAACACCCTTCACTGAGCCTTTTTTATATACTTTGACCAAGAGGCAGTTGCAAAACGATAATTAAGCAAGTAGCTGTCACATGTCATTCTATACTGGGTAGCAGTGAATGCTCAGCTGGAGATACAGAGAAAGGGAAACACTGAGATTTCAGGGCATCCTGAAGTAGCCTCATTTGAAATGCATGTATGATGGGACAGAATTTTCCAATTAAAAGAATATATATCTTTCCATCTTACAATATGAAAACAACAAATAATATATTACTTGCAAAAGGCCAGAGGTAAATGCAATTTTCATTCAGCTTTTAAGAGGAAGAATGATTCTAAGGAAACTCTGAACCATGGTTTAGAAGGTTTAGACTGCTCAGATTTAAAAGAAAGTATTAAGTGGTAAGTCCATCCTTTAAACTCTGCTGACATCCTTGGTCAGTGGTCCTCCATGCAGGTGGTACAGATTTTTTATAAACAATAGCACACAAAATTTTTAAAACACTGATGCTTTCTTACTTCTAGAAAGCTCTACAAAATCCTGCCTCTTCTGGCAGCTAAATTTGGGTGTCCAATAACCCAAGTCCATGGCTATCCAGCAATCTCTTTATTTATGCACAAAAGGGAAGTCAGATTGTCCTGATAAATCCAGCTAAATTCACATCTCAGCTTTTGGGGACATAAAATTGCATCTCCTTGGCCAAAGGCAGTAACTTGGTAAATCCACAGCAGAGTAAATCTGGTTCCCAAACCTCAAGCACAGCATATAGCACACTGGCTGCAGAGGATTGCCACCTCTCAGCCAGGCCAGAGAATGAAGAAAAAGCTCTTGTCAGCACACACAAAGAATACCATAAGCCTCAGCTTGTCATTTTGGCTAATATAGTTCCCTTAACTTCTCTCATTGTCAAAATCACTTGTATCTCAGTGTCTTATTTCCCCATCTTTGCTTGCTCTAGAACTGGCATACTAACAGTTAACCTCAGGAAGATCTGTTCATTTTCTGAAAAAAACAGCAAATGAAATACCTGTACTTAAAGTGCCCATAGGTGACAACGATTCTCATACCAGTCGTGAATGTTTTGCTGCAGATGACATTTCAATTCAAAGCAAACCACCAAAGGCGGCATTCTTATATTCAGCCTCTGTTAATAAGCGTTTTCTGTGTATTGTATTTTTTGTTATTTACTGTTATTTTATCATTTTCTATAGTCTCCTAGACATTGTTCAGCTACATAGTGAAGTCTTTTACCACTTGAGTTCCAAATGCTCTGGAAATGCTCAGAATTAAAGAGGAGATACTAAAAATATGTCCCAAACACATCTACAGATCATCTTGAAAGACCAGTGGCAAATCACAAATTGAAAGCTCTGCCACTTCTCACAGTCTGAAAGTCCCTGAGCAGTTCTTACTCAAATCCAGAGCCAAACATTAGCATGAGAATACTGAAATGCTGTGCAACCTGCTGTACCAATACCTGCTAGTAACAGGCATGAATCCCCACCTAGTGTAAGTTAGCATGCCACCTCCATTTATCCAATCTGTGTATATTGTGCCTAGGCAAATGGGGTCATCTTACTGTTATGATTTCTGTGTATTTAGTAGTCAACAAAGTTAAAAAAAAGCCTCTCTACTCTCAAATTTGATAGCACAGAGACAGAAATATTCAAGATAACACTTCAGACTTAAAACAGTTCATATTTAAACCACTATATTGTTCCATAGCATGACTTTGTCTACTTGGTTTCACACTCAATAACTGCTGTCAAATGGATGGCAAATTTAAATAATTCTGCTTCTTAAAAGTGATGCTTTCAGGTATTAAATCCTTGACTGGAGTTTCCTGGAAGAGATTAAATCACATGGAGGTCTCATCATCTGAAAAGATCTGAAAAGAACATCATGTATCATATATAAGCTCACACAAGTCAAGGTTTACTGATGTAGTTTCAGAAGCCTGCCTATTCACTTAGACTTTAGATTGTTTGCAGAAACTATCATCTACTTCATGAAAAACATTCTCATGCCCTTTCATGAAAGATTAATATCAGATAATCAAAGTAGCTAGAGAGCTATCATCTTTTCCTGTATGTCAATTTCTGTGGGACCACTTGAAGAATCACATGCTTTCCAGGGGGAACATGGTCATTAAAACCTGACTCTTGATTATTAATTGAATTATGGCCTATTGATCCATACCTTTCTTTTATCTCAATACAATGTCTGGCACTGTTAAGGGCACTGTAGAATCAACGGACTATTAAAGATTACTACACGAGTCAGAGGTGCAGAAAAATTGAATTTTCCAGCAGATTTGCTGACAAGTCACACCTCACACTTCCCCACAGAGCACTCTCTGATACATACATATCACTGAAGATTTTAAAAATGATCAGCTATGTCAGAGTTCAGCGGTCTCTTACTATCAAAAAGCAAAATGATAGCAGCCATGATTTTGAGACTGCTGGAAGGAAGCTGCAGGAGTGTAATCTGCCAGCAATTCCCTCTGTATCCAGGCATGGCTGGGACTACATGAAGAGGGAATAGGACAGCGTACGGGGGGACAGACTCAGATTGCTCCATGGCACAACTCCTAGGAATCCTTGGATGCAACTACAGTTCCTTCCTTGTGCGATTACATAATATTGCACATTTTGCTCTCCAATTTTCTTTATCTATTGATCTTTCCAGATCAAAGTAGGAGCATGCTAGCCTTAATGAATTAATTGTGTGCTGCCTCTTGTGCTAAAGGAGCATCAGTTTGTGCTTAACAGTAATTTTTATTCAAAAAGAAGAAAACTGAAGTCTGCTAAAAATTTTAGCCTACTCATAAAGCCAAACTTTACAGCTCAGAATGCACTTTGGGTTTTTCCCCCACTATGCCCAAGAAGCCATCGTGTACATGAGTGAGTGTTTTAAGTTCTCTAGCTTCTTCAGTACATTACTTATGGATTCTGTATATCTGGCCATAGCTTTTCTCCTTTTCATTAAAGAGATGCTGTTACCAAGGGATGAACAAGGAGGCCTGCTTGCAGTTCAGAGCTCACTTTTGCCTTCTAAAACATTCAAGAAAATGGGTTTCATCAGTGCTAATTCATGAAAAACTTTGCATTTAGCTCCCAAACTAGTGTGTATTATCAGAGAATGCTCTCTAATTCTTTGATCCAAAAGAAAAGTTTGAATAGTACACAGCATATGGCAAAAGAAACACATAGTCAATGTTTCATCATCTTTATAAAAGTGGTACTAACATGATTGGTTTAGTGTGGACTTGGTAGTGTAGGTTAATGGTTGGACTGGATGATCTTAAAGGTCTTTTCCAACCTAAAACGATTCTATGATTCTATGATGGATATGCCTTTGAAGTGGTCTAGAACTTCTCATCTACGTAAAGAGAGAATATATACTTGGAAGTCAGAGAGCAAACAAGAATACTTTCTTCTGCTATAACAAATGTTCCTTGGAGTTCATAGCTGAAGAAGCAAAGCACAACTGTAGATACTGATGACTTAGTATTTACCCTAGCAGAGAGGCAGTTATTCAGTTAGAATGAAGGTGCAGAAAAACAATATGGAAAAGAAGAGGAAGAAAAGCCTGATCAGACAGCTTACACTTGCCTAAAGTTAGTCTATTTCCTGACATAAGAGTCAGCACAAAGCCATGTATGGTGAGACAGGCATATGCTGATATTCATACAGCTGTTGAACCTCTGCAACTTACACATTTTCTGTCCTTCCTCCAGTCATCAAATGCTGAACTCCTGATGCTAAAGCTAGAAATCCATCACAATGCAGATGCTGACCCTAGCTGTTTTTCCACTTTGCACCTTGCAGGTGTCCAGTGTTTAACTCAGAAATAGCAGCTGTATTACCCTTGCTTTTAAAAACTGAGCAGAAATCCCTCTGGCATGATATGTGCCAACAGTTGCCTGCAAAACAACAACACTTTTCTGACCTCTCCAGGTGCTCTACTGTTATGGTAATAACCACCACAGAAATAGTGTAAAACAAAGTTGAAAACTATAAAAGGAAACCAACTGAAAGAAAAAATTGAGGAAAAAAATTAGTCCAAGTCAAACCTTGAAGTGAAACAAGCACACACAAGCTTGCAGGTAAACTGCAGACAAATGTCCAAATGCAAACCTAATTTCACAACTGGAAGGTATCATACTTGAGGGACTATCCACGGAGGTAATACAAACATTGCTGCAGAGTATTCTTGAATTAGTCATTAAGCACACAGGCAACAGTTTCTGTCTGACTCTTCTTAGATATTTGGATAGGACCTCTAAACACTCAATAAATGACACACATCACACTTCCCTGGGAGCAGCACATAGAGATTTGGCTACCAAGACTGACATGTGAAACCATCTGGCTGTACTTTCAGCCAGGGCTTCCGGGTACTGAGAGATTTGGAAATAGTGTTCTGATCCTATGTCTATCTGTGTGCGATCTGTCTGCATTTATGGGCAGCCCTTGCTTCCCTATCCCCTAGGGAAGGGGAGATTAACTTAAAACACATGAACAGATTCCTCATCTTACTACTTGACAACAGGGAGCATCTCAGTCTCCCATACTATCAGTCACATGCAGTTGAGCAAAAGAGATTTTTGCCTCTCCCAAACAGTACAGTGGAAATACTGATAAAGATACTGCAATAGTTGCCATAACAACTGCTTTTAACTGCAATTGTAGTAAGGAATACAATTTCTTTTTTGTCCACAGACTAACAATATCTTTATTTTTGCTAAGTAGACCTTTGTAAAGAGCTGAATTCTTTTAACGTTGTTACTCTTGAGCATGTATTTTAGACCTGCAAGAGTAAAAAGGGAGGGTGGCCTTTTGCTGTTCAGAAAAATAACAATTCTAATTAATACCTTAGGTCCTGGTATATGGTTCTCCAACTTCCAGTCCTGGTATATGGTTCTCCAACTTCCAGCCCACATATATACATAAAGCCTAAGAATTTTTCAGCAAATGAAATCTGGCTCTACTGAAACAGAGATAACATCCATCAGCTTGTTGGTAGGAAAACATCGCTTATACTTCATAGGTAGCTCGAGTCCATTTTTGTCTTCTACATAAGTTCCAGTGATCGGTAACATCACAAGGTGGCATTGACCATCACAGAGATCAAAATACTTTCCTTTATCTATTTATTCACCAGACTATAAAAAGGGGGCAGGGCTGAATTTTGCTTTATGTTGTCATTTTTGAAGACTGCACTTTTCAGAGATTCAGTTGTTCCCAATCCACTCTACACAACCAGAGAATGCCTCTGCAGCAGCTGGCTTGGCCTAAAACAGTTCCTACAGACCAGGAAGGGAGAATTATGCAAAATTATGGCTGCAGACACTCACTTCTACTTAGAAAGGGTCAGAGAGAGAAAGATGAGAAGAGAAGCAGGTTTGCTGGAAAAGGGTGTGAGACACACAAGGGTAACAACTCTGTCCTCTGAAGTGCAACATCTTGCAGAAGAAACATGGGATGACAGCTTCATAGATCACAAACCACAAAATTATTCACAGTTCTTAATGGTGGGAGGGATTCTCAAATTGTTCAGCCTTACCTCTTGCCAAACAGAGGCTGTGCCACACATAAGACAGGGTGCTGAGAGTGGATTGTTAGGTGTAAGCAGTGGATACAAAGTGCATAGGATATGAAGTCCACTTTAAGGTGACTAAAAAACTCCCAGTAGATGGGCATGTGTATGGTGGAGAGAGGGGCCACACAGAGATTTTTGCGAAGTCTTGGAAGAATGTAACATGTTTAAAAGCTGGTCACTGAGAAAACTAGCTAGCACAGCCTTCTGGTTATTTATTATTTCGTTTAAAGTCCCAAAGGCATTTACCTGTAATTATCTTGCAGATTCTTTTTAGTGCTGCACTCTGTCACTCATAGCACCTTAGAAAACGAGTAATTCCATGTCCCTTAGAAACTGCAAGCACCATAGCCACTAGCTCTACACAGTGGAGATCCAGTTGTTTTTTACAGCTGTTACTAGAAGTAGGTAACATCACAGTTCCGCAAATAACCATTCTGACAACTTGGTAATTCGGAGCCAGCCCTGCTCTCCTCACTCCCGCAGGTACTCAGACAACTTCACAACAGTGCTGTCATTTCTTATGCAACAGAAGAGAATACTATTTTATTTTTTTAATGTATTCTGCAAACTGGTAATTTAACACAGTCTATGCATTCAAGTAGGACTTCCTCTGGGAGAAACTCCCCACCAAATCATCCCAAGGAATTGTTTTATGGGATAAATTATCTCCTATCGCTATATATATTTACATATAGCAATTAGCAACTGCTGTATACAGGGAAGCATTTGCAAATGCATTTGAAGAGACAGCAATATGATATGCATGAACTATTGTTTCCTACAAACCCCTTTTCCCAGTAGCCAATCTAATGGACACTGATAATCTAATAAAAGGTTCCTTAGCTTACCTACTAAATAGTCTGTATGCTGTCCAATGTGCATTGACAGGCTAGATTACTTATGCTACTGCCTTCTACATCAATAGCACTTCATAAATGCTCTTCTGCAAGCTATACCTACTAAACATCCAAAATTATCTGCTTCTAAATACTCCTCTGTAGTGATGCATTCAGACCAGTTAAGCCAACATACCTAAGTCCAGTTATTTGCTGTTGAATCAGAACACCACATTTTTGTAAATAAGCGATACACAAATAGTCATTCAGTTTTCCTAAAGACAGATTGGGCAAGAATCCAGGAAGGACATGAGGATTCAGTCTCTAATAATGTTATATACTTGTAAGACCAAGCACTATAGCTATTTGAACTTAGCAATCGTTTACCGTTTCAGAAACGATACCTTGTAACTGCTGACCATTTTGGTACAGCAGCAATTCTCAGAAATACTGAACTTAATTTTATATTATTGTAATGAAGTATGTACACATACCATAGATTAAACAATAGAAAGGACACATAGCAATATTTCAACCTTGCAGTGAAGAGACTGGATATAATTAGTCAGGAAAAAAAAAAAGAAAATAAAAAAAGAAAATGTCGTGGTTTAGCCCCAGCCAGCAACTAAGCACCACGCAGCTGCTTGCTCACTCCCCCTATCCCAATGGGATGGGGGAGAGAATTGGAGGAGTAAGAGTGAGAAACACTCCTGGGTTGAGGTAAGAACAGTTTAATAATTGAAATAAAGTGAAATAGTAATGATAATAATAACAATATAATAATGATTATAATAATAATAATAATATACAAAGCAAGTGATGCACAATGCAATTGCTCACCACCCGCTGACGGATACCCAGCCTGTTCCCAAGCAGCGATTGCTGCTTCCTGGCCAACCCCCCCCAGTTTATATACTGAGCATGACGTCACATGGTATGGAATAGCCCTTGGGGCAGTTTGGATCAACTATTCTGGCTGTGCCCCCTCCCAGTTTCTTGTGCACCTGGCAGAGCATGGGAAGCTGAAAAGTCCTTGACTAGCATAAGCAGTACTTAGCAACAACTAAAACATCAGCATGTTATCAACATTCTTCTTCTACTGAATCCAAAACACAGCACTATGCCTGCTACTAGGAAGAAAATTAACTCTATTCCAGCCAAAACCAGGACAGAGAATAAAAAAAGAAAATAAAAAAAAGAAAAAAGAAAATAAAAAAAGAAAAAAGAAAATAAAAAAAAAAAGCTTTTTATCTTTTTTTTCCAAAATTCAGACTGTTGATAAACAGCAGTATTATATGACATTACATGATTTAAAATATTTCTGGAGAAGTAGTAAACAGGCCTCACAGTTTAAAAGTAAGTAAATAAATAAATATCAAAGTACCTCTGAACATCAAGCTTCATTGTTCTGAAGTCCTTCTAAGACCTTGGCACATACAGCTGCTCAAGCCTGAGCAAAATATTTTCGCATCGAGATTTTAGTCACTGTTGTCTATTGGCCAACTTTGCTTTGCAGGCTTTCTGTGAAACCAGACTTAGAGCACTGGCAGGTTTTGGTATGTGGAAATTGTAGTCTGTAAGGACTTTAAGGGAAATTAAAGAAAAACTCAGTGAAAATTTATGTTAAAACATTAGGAAAAGCAAATTTTGGACTAGTTCAAAGGAAATCAAGTGCTTAATTTCAGTCAATAGTTGATTAAACACTGAATACTGCCCTGACCCAGGTTTTACTTAGTACACGCTCATCTTTCTAAAAAGAAAAATGTCTGTGCTGCACCTGGTTTCTTTTTCAAGCTTCAGCTTCACAAAAAAAATTATTAGGTGCAGGACTATGGGATGTAATTCCTGAAGATGTGACTAGGTATGTTCTCTGAACTCTCATAAAGGTATTGTCACTACTTAAAAATAGCTGGAGAAGAAGGTGTGCCTGCTTTCCCTTTTTATCAGCAGTTAAGACCATTCACACTGAAGTGGCAGTTATATTAAATAGCCTTCTTTCTGAGGAAAAAAGGCCATTTTCCCCAACTTCCAGGGTAGAGACTTTCCTAACAACACCTTTTTAAAGCAGTCTTGCAAGGTTATTGCAGTAGAACCATACTTCATGAAAAAAAATTAAAGCTACTGCTGCTCCCATCTCTGCTAACCCACACATGTTTGGTGCAGCCCTTTATCACGAGCCAAAGGTTTCAGGGGACCTACTCTTGAAGAATACTGGCAGCATGTTCCTACTGTTACCATGCCAAAACATCTGTTCATCACCATTATTGATACTCTGTGAATAGCACTGCTAGCTGATGCTGTGGAGCCAGCAGGTGGAGCACTGTGCTAGAGATGTGGAAAGTTCTCCAACCATCTTTTTTCAAAGTATAATTTTGGCCAGAAAAACAAAAATCCACGCTGAGGGCAGTTCTCCTCCTAGTTACACTGCTGCTAATCTGGCCCCTTTCTATTGACTCCAAGTGTTTTCAATTCTGATCATCTGGACATCTTCTACGGCATTCTGACCAACTGAAATCACAGTGTTTGTCAACCATCAAATTCAACTTTAGTCATGGCTGGCAGCCAGTCAACATTTGAGTGTCTAATATGTCGCATGTAAGATGCATTTAATACGTTGTTTTTCCTTCCCATTCCAGTAAGATGTTTGGCTTGGTTTTCTCATCTGAGCATCCTGAAACAATGGTACCAGAATGTTTGACTTTGCAGTTTCTATACTGTACAATGGGTAGCTGTCACATAAGAAGAATGTGAAGAATAAATCAATGTCACTTCTAAGGCAAGTGTGGATCATATCCTCAGCATATGTCCAGTTCTCTGCCAAGTAAATTTAGAGTATAGCATTAGATATGTTAATTAATAAAATTGATATTTGGACTAGAAAGCATCCTTATCATGGACGATGAAGCACAGGCTGAAACATTTTCAAGAAATATCACATGACTTATGACAACTCTAATAAGCTCACTGATAGTGCCCCTCTCATCTGAGGATTTCAAAGCTCTCTGCAGATTAAATGCCTTTCAGGTCCATCATTAGTCTTCCCATTTGGCAGAGAAGTTAAGTAGCTTCCCCCAGGTCACATGCTACAGCAAATCACTACCACCAATAGCCAGGGGAAAAGTTTCAGAGGCAGAAATGGCTGTTATAGGTCCAAATGCCATTTGTGCATCTGAATATCTTAATCATTAATACTCATCACCTACTTACACCAATGCTTTAAAGTGCTGCCTAAATAATTTATTAGACTTTATAACATCCCCATGAAATAGGTAACTAATTTATCTCTACAGTACAATGAGTAAAATGAGGCATAGAGAGTTAAGTACTTTGTCCAGACCATTCAGCAATCTATGAACTAATCCAGAGTAAGGAATGAGTAGACCATGATTTTTGAAGTATATGTTCAGTTTACATCACCATAAAGACCCTACTCTAATATTTTAGTATTCCCTCCGAACACATAGATGCTGAGTTCCATCTCCAAGCAGTGAACCAGAAGTTTAAGAAAAAACTTGTCAGATGATACATCTGACTACTGAAATTCATGCATGCTGTATTATGCAGATAGAAATATAAGTAAAATTACACTTTGTTAGGATAAGAGACAGACAAGCTCATGCAAATATATTTCATTGGTAAAAAAGTAAGTGAAGCAGTACAGAATGACTTTGTACTTCACCACTAATGGGAATTAGAATCAGACAAGAGTACAGCACGAAAATTTGGCAAGTTCCTCCTTGAGATCATAGAAATATATACCTTAAACTTGTGACTTTGAAAATAAACCCAGGGAAAAAAAGCAATAGTTTCTCACACCTGTCACATCAGGACACAGCTGCAATTTTACACCACTTTTTTTTTTTTTTTTGGGGGGGGGAGCACAGCTAGGAGGCAGGGATTAGAAAGAAGAAAGATAGAAAGTTACATGGTCATCTATTTCTTGTATGGCACTTTTGGGGTTTTTTCCCCCCTCCCCTAGAGCTAACACCATAGATTAAAGCTCTTACGACTACATAAGAAGTGCATGGAAACTTTTACTCGATTGTTATTGTAGGCAGCTTGAATTCTGTGAAGCTCGTACATTCATCTGGTGCATTTACAGCACTATAAGCAGTGCTGCTTTGTCACAGAGCAACTGCATATATCTGACTGCACAGGCCTGTTAAGAAAGGGCTGCCAGTGGTATTTCAGCAAGAAATCCAGAACTGGAGAGTTCTGGTACCTTCCAGGCATGACAAACAGTGCATTATTCATTGAATTACCTCCTCTCAGGGCGTTCAGTCTGAGGAGAAATGCTTCTAATATATATTATTGCAACTGCACTTACAGAATGCCCACTGCTCTACAAATACATAAGGAGTCATCATCCTTGCTCTAAATAATTTACAGTTGGAAAGACTGATAAAAGCAGAGGGAACGAATACGACATGCACAAAGAATGAAGGGCGCTGGCTGGTACATGCAGTCTCAGGTGTTCTTTGCATGCAGGCAGGCACAAACCATCCTTGCACTTACATTTCTAAATAAGTGTTATCACTTGGGCAATGAAATAAAAACATAAGAGTATATCCAGCCAAGATGGTAACAAAGACAGAAATGGCATATGAACCTTTGGGAAGACATTTCAGGTTCGAAAGAAAGCAAATGATGACTGTAGTAGCCTGTCAAGATCTGTATCAAAAAGAAAACAGTACTGGTTCTAACTGAATGCAAGCAGGACTAGCAGAGAAAAAGCTGACAGCACCAGCCTGACAGAGTCTAGAAGTATTTGTAAGGCACAAGCCTTTACTCTGAGAAACCTAGGCTCAAATACAAAGACACTACGCAGCATTAAACCAGGATGAGTAATTCAGGCACCTGCATGATCAAGAGGAAATGCTATTGCTCAGGGAAAGCCCTTTGAAGAAAAGGTTATTTATAGCTGCTGAAATAGGATGACATGACAGAGGATGAAGTGAAGGAGAACTTTAATCTAAGTTCTCTGGTGTCTAGGGGTACAGGAGAAAGACAGGGGAATAAAAAGCTGACAGACTGAGGAAGGAAATTCATTAGTTCCAGACTGTTTCTGTTGTTGGTTGTTGTTTTTTGGTGCTTTGTTTTGGTTAAAAGAAGAATAACTGATGAGATGCCACTGGTTCTAAAAACAAAAGATTCTGAATTCCCTCTGGTTAAATACATGCTTTCAAGTTCCTTTACGTACATAAAAAATCCCAAACTTGCCCCAAGACTGCCCCAATTCTGTGTTTCTGGCCACAGTTTATTTACTTGCACTTGTATCGGGCTCACAAATCAGCCGAAGACTAGAACAGTTCATTTGAAAAATGCTGGCCAAGAATGCACAAAATAAATTGACAAAATATAAAGAAAAGGGACGGGAGTTGTAGGTGAGTGAAGAGAAAAGAAAGTGGTGGAGCAACTACAAGAACACATGCATTGTTTGTTCCAAAGAACAAGCATGGCAGAAGGGCAAGGTGAGGGATCAGACACAGAAAATAGTGAAAGAAGAGAGCTGAGGGTGTTGACATGTGCAAAAAGAACAAGGGTCTGAGGGAGAGAATGATGTTGCGGGTACAGGGAACATTATAAACAAGAAAAAAAATTAACTAAAAAGTGTAATTCAAAGTCTAGTTTATACCACTTTGTTCAGGTCTGAGAGCTAGAATAGATAACTTGGTGCTTCCCAAGCAAAAAGAAATACCTGACTGATTTTTTTTGGCCATACACAATCACTGACACACCAAAGGGAAAAATAAAACATAAAGCAAAAGCATAACCAGAGTGCCATGGTCCACTCATCCTTATTTTCCGATATGTATGGTTTCTTAATAAGTCACTATCAAAAAAACCAAGCATACAGAATCTGAAAACCTACTGGTCTACAATCGTAAATGTTCTACTTTACTCATGAAGGCAGTCGCTTCTTATCATCCTAAATAATAAAACATGCAGAGTATATCAGGTGCAACTAAGCAGCAGTATGTTCTGACACATAAATGTAACATGGCGTAATACAGTGTCCTAGCCATCATCAAATGTCTGCTGAGATAACAACATAAAACTACAATTTTCCTTAAATCACTGTCCTGGTTTTGGCTGGGATAGAGTTAATTTTCTTCCTAGTAGCAGGCATAGTGCTGTGTTTTGGATTTAGTAGGAGAAGAATGCTGATAACACACTGATGGTTTAGTTGTTGCTAAGTACTGCTTATGCTAGTCAAGGACTTTTCAGCTTCCCATGCTCTGCCAGGTGCACAAGAAACTGGGAGGGGGCACAGCCAGAACAGTTGATCCAAACTGCCCAAAAGGCTATTCCATACCATATGACATCATGCTCGGTATATAAACTGGGGAGGGGGGTTGGCCAGGGAGCAGCGATCGCTGCTTGGGAACAGGCTGGGTATCCGTCAGCGGGTGGTGAGCAATTGCATTGTGCATCACTTGCTTTGTATATTATTATTATTATTATCATATTGTTATTATTATCATTACCAATTTACTTTATTTCAATTATTAAACTGTTCTTACCTCAACCCAGGAGTGTTTCTCACTCCTACTCCTCCAATTCTCTCCCTCTCCCATTGGGGTAGGGGGAGTGAGCAAGCGGCTGTGTGGTGCTTAGTTGCTGACTTGGGCTAAACCACGACAATCATACATTATCATTAAGAGTCCAATGAGAACTAGTACAAAAAACACAGTGACTTCTTTTTTTTCTGGTGGATTTTGTTTCCCCTGTTGTTTCAAATAACAGTGAGTGGGGTGCACAGTCTGAACTCTCTAATAAAAAGCAGTTTTCATGCAGTTTAATTTCCATAAGCTAAACGTTGAATCCCAGCACTAATAATTAGAAAATACAAAATTAAAATGGGTTTCAATAGTCTTTTTCATGTTTTCTGTTGTTGCCTACCCCAGGAAGTCAGAGAAGCACAGTTTACAAGTACCACACATTCTCATTCGTTACGCTGTTCTGCACAGCCACAAAACAGCTACAAGTAGGAATTCCACATTAAAATTGCACTGTCAGTCAATTGCCTTTGCGTTTCCTTTTGGAAAAGTCTGCCAAGCCCATTGGGATCAGAAACGGGTACCATTAGAAGATGGAAGGGAGAGTACAGAGAAATAAACAGAAAATTCAGTCATTTCTCAGTCTGGTCTAAGATAGGCAAGAATGTTAATAGACTTTTGCCAAAACATTTTATTGCTTATACCCCACCATAACAAAACCCCAGAGTGTGCCTAGTGTGCCTCATTGCTACAGTAGTAGTACAGTTGCCATTTTATGCCAAGAACAGGAGAAAATATCTCGCCAAAATTTCTGCCAAAGACTGTGTGTGACCTCAAGCAAGGTACATGGTTTATCTTACCCTCAGTTCCCACATCTTAAAAACAGAGATTAAAAAGATTTCCCTCATGGTGTTTGAAAACTAATTCATTAAAATTCGTGTAAGGTTAGTGGATGACTGATCACCACTATTTTGAACTCCTCCAGGGATTAAACAAGGGACCTTCAGAACAGAATGTGAGCTTACTGACTGAACTAAGGGACGTTTTTCTATTGCTAGGATCTTTAATAGATCCATAATCCATGACCGAACCCTATATATCAGTACAAACTGCAGCTCTTACGCTTTATTCTGGCTAGTTACTGCAGAGGAACATAAATAAGGCAGGGACAGAAAAATTGATAGTGAATGTACACTGTCTGTCTGATTTTTTTATTCATTGTTATGGGATGATGACAATCTCCCTGTGGAATTAATTCTGTCTTCTGCTGTGTGTGCCATCTCACAAGTAGCATGATCTTCCAGTTATCACAACTACTGGCTTCTTCAAAGTGTTCTTTTTAAGTGTAGAAATACGCATTCCCCTCTATCTGTAAAATCTAAAGTCTTCAAAGAATCGTCGTTATCAGTGCTTGTCAGTCTGACTTCATCTATTCAAACCCAAGTTAGTCTGTCTGGATTTACAAGGAACTTTTTGCAAAGAAATGATTTACTCTTGCTGCCCTTCACTGTTGAGGGAAATGGGAATCTCATTCATAATTAGAGTTATTGATCTCTGAACTGCACCTTTTCAGAGCTCCCTGGACTCAGAAGATAAGCCAAAGGTTTTTTCCTCCCCTGAAGACCTCAAGTTTTGTCACTCAATGCAATCCTTACTAGGACAAGTGTCAACAACACAGACTTAACACAAACCTGTAAAGCATTACAACCCCCCAAAGAAAACACTATGTATGACTTACAGATGTGACATGAGGGAATTGTCTTGTTTTAATCTAAGACTGTTCATAAACAACTTCATCCATCACTTAAACATCCTGCTACCCCCACCTCTATGTGCTGCCAAAATGCCTCCTCCATTGGTGATGTATTGTTAAGCTATAAACATCTAGAACAGTAGGGTTCCAATTTGACCTCTAGGCATAATACAACATAACAGAGTAAATAATTGTATTTCCAGTGGTTCACATGCTAAACAAGCAAGCAATTAAAGAATAGGGAATAAGTCCATTCAATGGTCTGCCAGGTAGGTAGAGGCAAGTAACAGTAAGGAGCACAAAGCATAAAGAGCAACTTTGAGAACTCCATCCAGTTTCTTTCTCCAGCTTACAACAGCTCAAGAAGAACTATGAGCTTGTCAGTAGGGCACAAATGGAGATTGTCACCCTGCAGTTTCTTTAGCACGGACCCATAGGAGATGCCAGAACAGAAGCTCACTCACCAAGCTCTGTGTGTTGGACCACATCCACTTAACAGAACTGTCCCGCTAACACAGTTCAGCTAAAAGGAATTCCAAATCAAACACACAAAGGCGGGAGAGCAAGCTTCCCCTCTCAACATTTGCATAATGATTAATTTGCCATTAGACATCTCCTGTTTTGCTTAGGAATGGTAATTGCAGAAACGGAGACAGAACAGAATCTCAAGATACATAGTCAAACTACAACTCTGAAGGAAATTAAAAGAAAGTATATTTAGGCAAACACACACTTGAAAGTGGAATGCAATTTTTACTTAAATAATATCCCCTATAGATATACTTGCAGTAGCCATACATAAAGTCTTGACTTGCTGAGCTATATAAAAATGAATACAGTTAAAGAAACTACACTAGCCAAACTCCCAGACTAAAGGTGATCAAAGATGAACATCTCTGAACTACAGTGCAGTATATGGACAATGCATATGACTCTGGATAGCTTGCCTGTACCTGACAAATTGCATATTTTTTCAAAAAATGAGGATATAAACCAAGGACACCTGATTTAAAGTTCCATGCAAAAAAAAGGGCAGAATGAAGGTTGAGAAATGGAGCACTTAAAGCCCAGAAGATTACTAGTATTAAAATGCCCACTGGATACATCAGCTATGTCACAGTACAGAGATATTTTTACATTTTTAGGAAAGAGGGGCGATTCAAAAAATTTTTTGACAGTAAGGTACCTTACCTACTTTACTTAATCCCAGATAGAGAATGGTCATGTGAACAAAGATTGTACAGTTGCCTCACTTAAAAACTTGAAGTTCAAATATGGACCAGAAACCAAAACTGAATGTTCAGAGCTATTTAGGAAAGTCTGTAGATGCCAGCTGCCATATTTTGATGAGGCAAGAATAAAGCATCCCAAAATTCACCCAAGTGTCCTCAGCTAGGTTATTCTGTTCAGACTTTGTTTCTCAACACATACAAGTTTTTTACATGTACCTTTTACCACGTACCTTTTCATCTTATTTTCTCCCTCTTTGAGACAGCCTCATTCTTCATACAACATTTTTGAATGCTGTGGACTAGAAATGTTGTAGAACTCCAAATGCATATTTCAGAGTTCACATGAAGTCATTTGAATATTCCAGAGCTGAGAAAACTCAGGTAAAGGATGAAAGGTCAGTGTCAGATCTGGGGTTCCTGCTGTAATCAGCTCATAAAGCACTTGTAGCTGAAGCAACTACAGAAAACCATACTTTAAAGCTAGTTTCTTCATTTATAGCTGTGCACTTGGAGTGTAATCTCCAGTAGCACTTTTATCTGCTTTTTAAACACAAATGCTAGTGATTTATTTTCTTTTTTTTTTTTTTTTAAGTGAACTTTCAAATAGGAAAGATTTGAGCATGACAAATGCTTGATGAACTCATCAGCATTAACAGTTCTTTGAAAGCTGTTCCATTTACGGAGGAAAATAATCAGATTTCTTTTCCCTTTGAGATGGTAGGACAATGTAGAATACAGCTCTGCAGTATGAAATAGTGAACTTCCTCATTCCACTTCAGAAATAGCTTTCAGTGTTAATATCTACTATCTGGGTGATTTTGCCAAAAAGAAAAATCACAAAAAGTGGGACAATACAAACCTAATCAACTCGAATGCCTAAGTGAAAAACAAACCTCATTATAAAACAATAGCAACTTGATTTGGGGAGAAAATATTATAGATTACCTCAGCTTCCTTGTATGAGAGAAATTGTTGGCAACATGACACACACTTATGCTGACGAGCTACTAGTTGGCATCAATTTTTTAAGTTCAAACTCATAGCCAGTCTAAGCACGGTCAGATAACGTGAAAGTTTGGGCTGCTGTCTGAACACCTGACATATTCAAAGTCCTTTGAAAATCCCAATGTAAAAACATTAACTTTCTGGCTTCAAGGAGAATCCATATAACATTAGCCATCTTATTACTGAAAAACTGCCAAGCTGCTAAAGAACTTGAGGTAAATCCTCTTGGCATAAAGTTTTCTAAATACACAAGCTTTTGTGCCTGAGAAGTTAGGTGCACAAACAGAATCAGCTATGTATTCTCATTATCTTCACCAAAGAAACAATCAGATAAAGTTTGTCAAATCAGAGACTCAGAAAAGCTACTTTGAAATCAGTCTTCAGGACCCAACACTGAATGCTTAGTCAATCAATAGAAGCGACAAACACAATTCAGAATGAATATAAAACAGTTAAGTATTTCTCTAATAATCTCCATTTCATTATAATGATCAATGGCGAAATGCACTAATATGATGTTTACATGGAAACTGGTTAAACAATTACAGGAACACTTTGATCTTAAAATTTCTAGATGTTTCTTTGAATGATTTATGTGCATGAACATCTCCTGCTAAATACAGTCCTGTCCTCTACAGTCGTCTTGAATGAAAGTCAGAAAGGAGGAACTGGTTGGTTAATATGAAGCTTCCTGTCATTAGACTGGATTTCCTTCACCACAAGTAACAGCCTCTATTAATAAAGAATTCAAAGGTGCCCCTAGAGTCTTTACTGTAGTAAGCTTATTCGAGACATACTTATTTTTCAGTATTTTCAATGGGTTTGTATTCCATCCAGACATGAGGAATGTGATAGGGAATGTTTTAAAGTAAATTGCAGCAATTTATTGTTTACATGTCTTAGAGCTAATTCTCAAGAAAGAATTCTTTAGTTTAGATTTACAGTACAGTGGTGATCCAGAGGATAAAATAAAAAGCACACTGTCTCATTTTGGAGTAATTTGTCAAATGTGATGTGCTGATAGAGAACCTGCAAAGGGAATTGTCAGAACTCCCTGGCCTTCATCCATGTGCTCTGAATATCTCAAATTTCCAGACTTACAAATTGCTTTTAAAAGGAGAAGAGAGAAGGAAAACAAAACCAGTTATTTTTCATCATGCAAGATTTTGTCCTTATGTAGGTTCTAAACTGAAGACCAGATGACAGTAGTTAATTAAGGTCCATGCACTAGAAGTGTCCCAAGTTAGGTAAACAGAATGAGAGATAGATACAAGTGTTTAAAAACCAAACAAAAACATGAAGAATTAATAACATAATAAAAGCTTTGACTGACCCAAATACTGCCAACCTTGCCATAGCTGAACTGGCAAAGCCTATTACAAGCTCAGCTTTAGCAGAATTTATATTGATTTCACATGTGTTTTATTTGAGGGGGCCACATATTCCTCCTTTCCACATGGTGGGAGAGCCACTGCAATGACTTCCAGAGCGGTCATCAAGCCTGGAAAATTTCACTGTGGGCAAAATTCACACTTACATAAAAAGCGTTCCTTGATATCGGGAAGTCCAGACAGCTTTTAAAGTCCTAGTCATTGCCAGGTGAGAGGTAATAGGTACTCAGCAATTTCAAAAACAGGCTTCTAACTTAGATTTCTCAAGTAAAGAGTAAATGGCCCTGATTTTTAGCCTCTCATCTCCTGTCTGCCTTTTCTTTTGGTTTGTTTTTCTGAGTAAAATAAAGGTTACATTAAACATAGTTTTGTCTCAATTACTTTATTTCAAGCAAGGTTAGTAAAGGAAAAGGTAATGTCTTCTTGACTAAATGATACCATAGGCAAGAGTGCATGAAATTTCAGACACGCAAGACCCTCACCAGGTTTGTTCAAGGTATGAAAGGAGAAACAGTAAGAAAGTTAAAAACATGAGAACAGAAATGAAAGGAAGAGAGGAAACAAGTTATAGCCCTTGCAGATGTAGGAAAAAAGATATTACTAGCCCATTCACCCTATCATGCATTAAGCTTGATTCATTAACAGAGAAGAACTGGTCTGACATTCCAGCCAGTGAAGGGCAGAGCAATTCTCACATCAGAAATAGACTTCCAGCCTCTGGTGGAGGAAAGGAGAAAAGTGTTACACAGCAGAGAAGTTAGCACATTGTTGGAGCGGCTTTCAGCAGCTGATAGAGAATCAGCCCATTTCTTGTCCTTTTCCAAAAAAGAATTCAGAACATACAGTTGCAGAGGGTAATTCATGCCATATGTCCTACTTTAGGCATTTCCCTTCCTCTCTGAGAAAAGAGAATATCAAAAGGTGAACATTTTTCCCTTGACATTTAGCAGAGCTTAAAGCAGAACTCTTCATCACAGGCTCTATAGGCTATCTTCCACTTCACCTAGGAATTCTAACATTATTATTACTATTGTTTGCAAAATTCCCATATCTCTTCTTTTCGTCTAACTCCATGATGCTCTCTTGATTCACCCATAAATCAGATACTAAAAACTGCCTTTTATCCTTTGCAAAATATGCCTCACCGGCAAAGCTGTTTGAAGCCTCAAAATACAAAGATCCTGATTCATGCACTGATCTTCTGTGCCCTTAGTACAGAAGCAGGCCTTTCCCACATCAGCCTAATTTCCAACTTACTACTTTAACATGTTCAAAACCCTGCAGCTGGACTAATGACAGTTAAAATCAATGGATTAATCATAGGATGGTCAAATACCTCTCTTCTGCTATACCATACTACCTTCTTAGCTCCTCAGCATAAATACAGCACCAATTAGCCACTTTCATCCATGACTGGACTCAATAATTTCAAATACAGAGTAAACAATCATTCTGCACAGATACATAAAAAATTAGGTTATCAATTGTTTTCCCTTTAGTTTTCAGATAAAGGATAGCAGGTATCCTGCCATAAACTAATTTGACAGGATTCATCAATAACAACGCTATTTCATGTAGAACATACACAGCTTTTTTTGTAGTTTTTCCCCTAAAAACGAGCAATTTAAAAGGAATATATCAAATCAGACAACCTTGGACTTCATTTAGATTTTGCTAGGGGAATCTTAAAGAACAATATTTTTACAGCAGTGTCTAGGTACTGCTGCTCTGTAATCAGAATACAACTCCTCTCTCCATCTTTGAAATCTCAGGCCTTTATTTCAGTGAATCTCTATAATAAAATAGCCAATTTGGATAGTGCTCATTCCCAATCAAGTAAGAAGTTGTGAATATATCAGTATGTGTAGGAATTACACACACACTCTGGCGTACCTCATTGAAAGTTACACGGTGTATTTACGCATGTATGCATTGGTGTCTAAGATTACCTAGCCTTAAAATATTAGTTAATAATATCTTTTGCAGATAAAAATCAGGCTTAGGCCTTCATCCATGAAGCTATGCATAGCTTAAGAAGAAATAAATGATGATTTAATTGAGCTGGTTCCAGAACCTTTCAGAAGCACTCATAATCCAATGAACATCAAAATTGTAGGTTTTTAATCATATGCATCTGTTCTCATGAAAGATGATTGCACATGTGCAATAATTTAAGAGAAACCCCCTTTTCTGTCTATACCTCCAGACAACATTTGTTTGTGGCACAAGTGTCTCCACAGTGTCTATTAAGCTATTACAAAAGGAAAAAAACCCTCTTCCACTGTGTACTGATCAACTGGAAAATGCTGACTGCCAAAAATCCTACCAGCTACAGCAGAAGTAGGATATCATCCTGGCATCCATTATACTGGCTTATTGCATGCTAGTATATTGTGTATGTCTATAGTCATCCTTTGAAATTAAATGCCAGTGAATAAAAAGGTATTGAGCTTACCCAAAAAGCAGTAAGCAAAAGCGAGCAACCACGAGATACACTGCAGAGTTAGAAATCTGTGGTGCTGCAGCTCTGGGGTTTATGTTGCTCTAGAGATCATGGTATCAGAGAATAACACTGTGGTGTAGATTCAGGGGAGAAAACACAGATAGGTTAGATTCGGTAAAGGAGAGACAGAGAGATGATACTGCCACCCCCATCTGAAAGCTTTCTAAATCACAACTTTAGTTTTAAACATGGTATGAAAAGCTATTCACTTGTATAAATTCTCTGGCTTCTATATGTTCAGGTAAGATTTTCCAAAGTACTTTTTTAAATTTAATAACAAATATAAAAATAATAAATAAGACAATATTAAAAGTTTGATATTTCAGAGTTGAGACTAAAATAAAACCTTTTTTAGCACAAGAAATTATGACATCTGAAACATTAAGGGAAACCTACAGAGTGGAAAGCTTTCAGGGTTTCTGTTATGCCTTCTGCATGCCTTAGCAACAGCTACTTGCATTCAAAGGTAATAGAAGATAGCTCAGGAAAGAAATAGTGGATGCATGGAAAGGTAGCAAAGCCAAAAGAACATTTACTCATCCAGAAAAATTTAAAGGTAAGAAATGAATATTAATTTTCATTATATTGTCTCAATGTGTATGTGTGCATGTATACATACATGTATGTTTTCAGTGTTTATTTCCAGATGAGCAGGGGCGGGAAGCATGAAATACATTTAATCCTAAAACTTTGTTTATGTAAAGTAACAAGATGTCAAAGGCTTTTTACTGAAGTTTCTTTCACTGACATCCTTAATGTCTGCTTTTTAAACTTTAAAATGATGTGCCTTGTTTCTGTTCATTCTTCAGCCTGACCTTCCTAAAGTGACCAAGCTGATATTTTGATTAATGAGCCAATTATTTTCATCTGAGACATGGAACAAAACAAGTAGCCTATTCCTCCCCAATTTACTCTTTTAATAAATAGTTCTCCCCGCCCCCCCCCCCCTTTTTTTTTCTAAACACTGTGTTCATACCTGAAAGTTTATGACGGATTTCCTATGTAATTCATTCCCTAAATTAATAGGATCTGAACAGGGCAGGCTAGAAACATAGGCTTTTACTTGCCTTTGGTATTAAAGCAAGATCTAAATACAACTTTACTGTTCTTAAGTGAGAAACACTCAGAAGGGAGGCTGACAGGAGTCCAAAAAGGAAAAAGCATACACTTGAAGACAGTCACCCTGCATACAACGCTCAAAGTTATGAAGGTATCAGCTTTCTTTCCCTGTGTTCCTGATGCGTATTTTCACAATTTGTTCCAAGAATTGTCCTTAAAGAATTTAAGAAAGGTATAGTCGCAACAAAAGAATTTTAAAAATCTTTTTTATAAATTATTTTGAAAAATTAATTCTAAGCCACATGGGTAGAGGCTGTACATTTAAAGAAGGAAGGAGAAAAGGGAAAAAAAAGAAGAAAAAAAACCCCAAAAACCTGTGGGAAAAGCTTTCTTCATCCAAGGAGCACTGAAGTTAAACAAATAAATATGCTGGAATGGCATCAAGGGAAATGCATTATATTATACTCTTGGGAGACAATTTAATAGCAAAAATGCAAACTGTACAAGGACCATGACTTCTAAACTATGGGTCTTGAGAATCTCATGCACCCTTGAACAGCTGCAAAATACCAGTTCCTCCTTCCTCATTCAGCTATGAAGCCTTTGGCATCCAACATGATCCATGGAAAGAGTATTCTTTACAGCAGCAAAAGCAAGCAATTTGTTTTCTGCTAGTGTTTGCTGGAAAAGAACTTAACTTTTGATGGGTACAGGCAGTCGTACAGACAGCACTGAGCCTACCTGTGATAAGAAACAGTTTGCTATGCAGAGTGACACATTGCTTTTCTTTAGCATGTGTTTCTTCTGGCTAGTAGTTTCATTTTCTTTTTGATAACTTATGAAAGACAGGAGAGAGAAGCACCTTCTAGGAATTTGAGAAGATAACAGTGCATGACTCCCAGTTCAGAAAAACTACTTATTATACTCTGTATACTGCTCCGAGTACCAGACCCTCACAGAAACACACCCTCAAGTAATGATGACAAAAAGCCAGGCTCCCTGTCCTGCAGCATTTAATTTGAGGATCTAGTTCTGTGCTCCTGTGGTGCTTTCCACTGGAAGATTTCCCTTTCCTCTACAAACTACAATGACCTAATCTCCAATATACCTGTCAGGGTGACAATTATCGGCTTGACAAACACCCAACCCCACCACCCCACCACCCCCAAAAAAAAAAAAACCAAACCCTAAAACCCCACCCAGGACCAAAAAAACAAACAAAGCACAGACTGGGGAAATAACTTGCCCAAGATCACTCATTAAATCTGTGAGAGGGAACAACAATTGGACTCTGTCTGAACTCCAGACAGCCACGAAACTTCCTTTCCTTTTGAATCTGGGTTAGTTCAAATGATACATAATCTGTTTGTGAAGTTAGTGCTGCTGTTTGCGAATTCCAGGTGGCTCAATATAGCGGATGCAAAATACTCAAGGCGCAAACTTCAGAGTTCAGATTCAGAAATAACTTTGAATACAAAGGAAAACCTATTGCTTTCCCCATCTATTTCAGAATCCAGCAAATAATTTGTCCCCGTTCAGTGCTGCAGACTGCCTGGATAGCAAATTAAAATATTCATCACCTTTCTGTGAGCCCCTAATAAATTCTATCTCTGTCAAAGTGGGGGATATAGATGCATGGCACAGCAGCCAATCTCTTCCAGCTCTGAATGAACAAGTAAGTACATGAAGAAGGAGAAAACCCAGAAATCTTTATTCTTCTATCTACTAAACACAGATCCTAGAAAATACTGAGCATTAGAAGACTTTTGGTTGATAATTACATTTTGGATTGTGCATCAGCCTATGAAGTGTGAAGAATGAAAAGTTACTGAAACATCTTTTAGAAAACTTGTATCTTACAGGAATGTTTTTGCTACTGACACAAAACTCATCTGTCCTCTGTTTTCTTAGCACCTAAAGAGAGTGTGTTATCCTCAGACTCTGATTTCATACCAGTGGCTATGTAATCCCTAAGCAAAGCTTCATAATGCGTATTAGAGGAACTCTGCTGATTAATAGTTTTCCTTGTCAAATAATAATCAAGATACTCTACATGCTACAGGCCAGCCTGTCTTGTTAATGTTTACATTTGTCAGTGTATTAACAGTCATACTTCTACATCAAAACTTGAGAAGCAAAAATATTTTACACGGAAAACGATAAAGATTCTGAAAAGCACACACAGAGATGAGATCAGTACTAGGGCACTCAAATATCTCCAGTGCTGAGTGTGAAAGACAAGAACTTTCTATAGAAATCTAAAATATAAAGGAAAAATCCTCATAATCTTTCAAGCAGAATTTTTGTTTGATCTTCAGGTGAAAGCAATTCAACTACTCTTTCTGATGAACTGCAAAATTGTATAGCTGAATTAAGGAAGTCAGGCATAGTCTTTAGGAAATGAGAAAAGAACAGTATGAACTTTAGAACTTCATACAGAAATTAGTAGGAAATTCATCTTAATGGAAAGCTACTATTCAGCATGATTCCATGTGCTAAATTAACACTGACTTTCGAAGAGTCCTGGAGAAATCTGTGCCAATTCAGTAAGCACTAATCGATATCTACACAGTGCTGCTGGTTGGGGTTATGCACCATTTTAAACAGCTCCAGAAGTCTGACAGATAAACTGCAAGTTGAGGAAGCCTTCTCTTCAGTAGCTCTTTCTTGATATAAGTGAAGTTAAGGCTCTAAAATTGCTTCATTTTAAGAACTCCAAAACTAAGAGAAATACTAGTAACTGTCTATGCCGCCTCCAATGGCGAAAACTATCCTCTTAAAGAGAGGGAAAAGCAAGACAGTCTGCACCAAGCTGTTACAGACCACTGTTCCAACTTTCCCGCATGCTCAATCAGGTAGGAGTATTCTTTCCCTAAAACTTCAACATTCACAACCTACCCTGAACCTGGTAATCAAAATGACCCATTTTCAAAAGAAAATCTTAAAGTCATTAGCGATTATTGAAAATTTTAACCACAGCTTTTAAATAAATAAATAGACCATTTAGGACACTCAATTAGTTTGCTAAAATGCTAAGAGATGCAGCCCTTCTCTTCATCCTTCCCACTCACTCCCTGATCTCCTTGAAATACACTACCTGAATCAGTATTATGTTAAACCTCTTATTTTCTGTGTTCAGAATCTTCATATTTTAGTGCTCCTCCAGTATTCAGAGAAGAGCAACCATCTTGTTCTTAGACATTAAGCCCCTAAAAGTAATACACTGCTTGTATTTGATTTGAAAGAACAAAATACAAGCCATTAATACCAAGAAAACAAAAAAACCCAACCCAACCTAAACAAAAAAACCCAATTCTGAATCTCCATGCTCAATGACTAATGGAAAACTTATGAACACATTCTGGTGACAAGGATAGAATTTTAACACACAATATGGTTAGAGAAAGAAGCGGAAAAAAAGGGTATGACATTCGAGCCTGAGCTACATTCAGAGAAACAGTGTACAAAACAGCCATGCAGGTTTAGCTTACTCTATAAGGGCATCACAAAACCAAATTTGACTTACTCTTGTATCTGTTCTGTGTTGTTCAAAACTAGCTCTGTTTCTATGCTGCATGGCAGCACTGAAATGCTTTGACATGTGTAACAACGAAATTAATTACTGCTATACTCTAAAAACCAAGGAAGACATTACATGTGTAGAATGGATATGAGCCTTGCCTCCATAGCTGCTCACCACCATTTCCTTTTCTATTGCTAAAGCAAAAAGGGTCCTCTGGATAAATACTGAGAATAAGTTTTTTAAAAATCCTTACTTACTGAGATAATTTTATAACATTCTTGTTGCAAACTACCCTTCTTTAATCCTATCAACACCACTTAAAGAAAAGGACTCCAAAGCACATCAAATAAAAACAAGTTGGGGTGACAGGTCTTTATAAAGCAAACAGGGACATCAGATCAACTGGCTAGGTTTCTTAACTATTACCTTTTAATCCAGTGTCCCTGCTCCCACAATGAAGGAGGAGATTTAAAGGAGATGTGCAAACACTGAAAGATAGGAAAGCAAATTTTTCCAACACTCAGTAGTTTTTAGGAAGAATATTACTAGCTGCTGATAGCCTTAACAGTTTGACATAACATCTCTACTCTTGTATTATCAACAACAAAAAATACATACACACACAAATACACAACCTAAAGCCTACAGCTCATCACTGTGATTCAGTACAGAATTTTCTTCCGAATCTGCCTTTCTGTATTAGAGAGGAGAAAACAAAGAGAACTTGAATGTGTGGCAGAGAGCTGATAAGCAGAGACAAATGACATATAATGCATCTTTTGAAATGAAGTCCCAAAAATACAGAAGTTAATTCTACTACAAGGTGTATGGAGTATTTAATTTGTTATAAACCAGGGTCTTTACCATGCCAGCTTATTATATGAGATGTTGTGCCAATCACTGCATCCCAGTCTTCCCAGGGGTTTGAGCTACAAGCTCAGATCTACAGAACCTGCTGCTACATTCCTTATTTATGAATTGACACACTTTGATCAGCCATGCCAGTTACTCTTTCTTCCTCCCCGTTTTCAACTTTCATCAGTCCCTTGACAAAAGTCCATTTCAGACAAATGTATAGAGCTACACTACATTCAGGGCAATTCACTGAAGATTATTTTCTATGTTAATTTCAGAAACAGATAAAAATCAAATAGATCCCGTCACCAAATTTTCCTGATAGTCCCTTCCTTCTTACAAAAAAGCCTAACCACACTCCATAAAGATTAAACTAAAAAACACATCCTCGCACCCACTTGGGGACAATATTCCTCATCTTTGAATAGGCAAAGAGCATGTAGCAAATGACATGAGCAAATTCAATACACACTATAAAGAGATAAATTTAGCTGCATATTTAGGTACACTTCTTCACAAGAGTGGTAAAAGGCTTTTGTAAGCAGTTGGCAGATTTTCTGTTTAATTTACTGTTTCAGTGGTGATGGGGTTAACTAACAGTGTGACTGAGGCTTTGATCAGATGGCAATCAATATTGCAATCAAAACCAAAATACACAGAATACAGAAAGTGTATGAAGTGTATATCCCAATGCAGCCATTGTGACTTCACAGCATAACCCTCCGCATTACACATGATGGAAACAGGGCACTCTGTAAGGCTCCAGGGATTTTTTTGTTTTTATATTTTATAATACTGCAAGTTCCTTAGACAAAGAAAATGAGAAACTATGGAATTAAGTGCATTTCAGAGGCAGGGGGCTGAAAGAAATTTCTCATTTCCTAAAACTTTCCCCAGTCAGAGGCATCAACCGTGGATAACCTTGTCTCAAAGGTTACCAAAACCAGACAGTTTTTTGTGGTTGCCCTTTTCTGAATAACAGTGGTAAAAAAAGTCCAGTTTTAACTTAATCATAAGAATCGGCTCATTAATTTCACTGGGATTCAGAGATAAGGAGGAATAAAACAGATGTGAACTACAGTTGTTTCTGTCTATTGCTGCTGAGCTCAGTACAGCTTTCAGTGTCTGAGAGAAATTATTAACAAAAAAGCCTTTCAATATTGAGAAAAAATACTGTGGATCTCAGATGTGAATTTCCAAGTTTCCAGCATTTTGTCACTGTTTAAAGGAAAAAAGAAAAAGAAAACAAAGTCTCATGTTTCTCTCCTGAAATGGGAAGACCGTTTCCTTCCCAGCTATATCTACAAGGGGATAAGTAGGTTACAGATGTTTTGTGCTCCTTACCTCAGTGCAGCTTCTGGGAGACTAGGCACTGGCCCAAGAAAAATCAAGGTAAGACCATCTACAC
Organism: Pelecanus crispus; assembly: GCF_030463565.1. NCBI lineage: Eukaryota > Metazoa > Chordata > Aves > Pelecaniformes > Pelecanidae > Pelecanus > Pelecanus crispus. The sequence goes on from NC_134648.1 coordinate 12,521,957, forward strand.
TTCTTACATACAGAAAGACCTTCTTACCTGCCTCATTTCCCTTTAAGTGTCATAAAATTAAATACCAAAACCCCATGGCTCCATAAGAAAACTATATCTAAACTACCACAGACGCTGATTTGACTGCCACAGAATATGAATGCTATTGGAATATTGACAAGGCATGACCCTCTTCATTACTTAAGCTGGCAGTTTTATTATACTGTCAGAATTTAAAGTGTGTCCATTTTCCTTTTACAGACGATGGGCCTGTCAAAATCTTCAATCAAGGTTCAGTTGTTATAATCCTACTAGAGCTTCAGCAGTATGAGAGAGAGGAGAATAATGACACCATTCCTAAGCTGCTTTATTTTACCCTGAAGCATCATAAGAAGTCATCTAGCTCCAATTGCCATGACACAGCCATCAAATAATGGGACAATCAGTGCCACACTGATTGGGGAAATCAGACAAATCAGTGGCCACTGTTGTGTTTTAGAAAGAGTAAACTTAATTCTACTATATGCCTACATTTGTGATTCTTTTGCCTTGTTCACGCACAACAATTGCAATTAAAATCTAATTTTTTTGCATCACAACTAACAAATGTCAGATATCCACAATATGGGGGTTCTGTGGGATCCCTTCTATCTTGCTGAGAGAATGACTGCAAAACACTGACAAAAAAGTAGATATTAGCAATGAAAATACAATGTGAAGTTTCCATGTGACAGATTACACTGCTAGGACTCAAGGATTCCTTATTTGTCCCTGGACACACCCTCTTTCAGGTTAAAGAAACACAACAAAGCATACAAACAAACCACCCCCAAAAAAAAACACACACAACAAAAACCCCCAATAAATTAAAGTACAGTCAGCTCCTTGTGGAAGAGTCAGAGTTGGAGAGTAGGCAAGAGTCTAGCTGCTTATGACTGCATGAATTTCAGTGTCAGCCAGCTCATAGAGAACAGTCTCTAATCTCCAAATACAAATCCTTGTGTTTATCACAGTAAATTATAATCCTACATCTAATATACCCTTTAAAATATTTTTCAAGGTTTCATTGAGATGCTGTTAGCCCACATATATGTAGTGTCTACTGAAAGTTTTCCAAGAACTGAAAATGAAATACCTATGTTTATTTAGATAAACATTTTGACTATAGCCTACAAGGACCTCAGCATACAATGCAATTACTATTTCTGTTAAAACACTTTCAAGAAGAACATGCTGATGTTGAGCTACATATCATTTTGAACTGTTGCCTTCATTCATTTGAATTCCCATAATATTTGATTTTAAGAGCGTATTACTTCCAATGAAGCTTCTAAGTATAGGTATCAAATGCTCTTATAGAATATTCCAAGTGCTATATAGCAGCAGTTTATTTCCATTCTTTTAATTGCAGTAAAGTTATTTCAGTATTTTTTGGTTGCTGTTAAATATGCAGAATAGTAATCTGTTAAAAAATGCCATGCAGGGTAGTCAGAGAAAGGATACTGACAAACTTGGGAAATACCAGCCTACATTCAGTGTACTAAAACAAGAAAACTAAAATATTAATAATATTTAGCACTTATTTTAAGACTTTCCAAAAGTAATCTAAATAATGTTTCACAAGTGTAACAGGAGAGTGGCGTTTTCATTATATGTCTCATGCAAAATTAACCTTTAGACAGTGGCATCTAAAAGCATCCTAATAACTACAGCTCATTTAGGAATTCTGATGTGTTTAGAAAAGTTTCTGTGATTCTATATGAATTCTAAGCATATACTCTGACCTGTATTTTAAAAGATTGAAAGTCCATCCTTTTACCAGCAACAGGACTCACCAGTTGAAGAGTTTATTGCAAGATTTCTGCCAGAGTGAATAACGGTCACCAGCTTCTCTCATGGAACCTTAAATATATTTTTCCCTATTTCATTTCCTATTTGTATCCCTTATTCCAAACTATGTTTTTCAGACCAAAAATATATGGCTTGTTTTCTGTGAATGGAAAGTACAAAGCACAGTGTTCTCCAGACATTAACAGGACAGACTGATAACATGAGTCAATGGTACTGCCTGATCCCCGTCGGATGGACAGATGCAAAGTTATCCGACTTCCCTCTGTTGGATCATTCATGTGAGGAAAAAAAACCCCAAACCAACACATTTTCCTGCTGACTATAGAATTCATCACAAAATATTTGTCCAGTCTGATGCTGAAGAAAGCTCAGATGTGAGATACTACTGTTAATAAAAGCAGTGACAAACATAAACTTCCTAAAACCAAAACCAATGAGACTGAGGCACCTAAGCAATGAAATAGTTGGGTAAAGAAAAAGAATGTAATTGCTCTCAGGATTATTTTAACTTCACTATGTTTGCAACTAAACACAAGTTTTACTGTTTGAAGAGTCAATAGACTTTTCAATAGTCAAGAGTCAATTTGGCAAGTAAATTACCTAAGAGAAAGAACTATTTGACCATTACTAAGCATATTTCAGTCGTGAAAGTTCATATTTATAAAACAGTGAAGAGAAGCTTAGACTCGTGCCACCATTTCAACTCTAAAAGCTTCTGATATAAAATTAAATTAAAAGGAAAGGAAAATACAAGCTCCTCAGCAGTCTTTAAGACAAGAATATGAGTACAAAATTAAAGCAGTATGTCTTGTATGTATAAGACTTTGTATGGTATCTGCACACATTAACTAACATTTTAAGCTATGCTCTAAACAGTGACCTACAAAGGATACGTTCTTTCAGAAATAATCTGAGATGCTGTTCTGCATGATGAAGAGTGACTCAATTAAAAGAAAGGGATACCATTGAGTCATTGGGCTGTGATGTTTATATCTGAAAAAATTTTTAATCACTTCAAATTACTCTATAACAAAAGGATAAGGATTTCAAAGGAAGGAGGAAGACATTGATTCAGAAATGCAGGGTTTCCTTTTACAAAAATTCCCTAGCAATACAAAACACAATGGCATACATGAGAAAAAAGTTACAAAGATGTCAGATTTCGTAAGCAGAACATGTATAGAAATAGAGTGCTTCTCAAATATTTCCATTAAACAACTGTCGTTCTTTAATCATAAATTAACTACTGTTACTGATACTTTTCACTATGAAACATTTCATTTATTTGGCTGGCTGTACGGAGCTATAATTCTTGTCATCATTACTGTAACCATGCCCATTTTTGTTACTCTGCTGAGTTTTTAAGTATTCTAGGGAAATGCATGCCACTTAATCTGTGGAAGTATTTGATTTAGAGAGATAGTCAGCACGATCTCAAAGTAGGGCCTGGGGGGAAAACAATGAAGAGAGAGCAACCAGCCTGTTCTTCCTGACACCTGCTTTGACAGTCTTCCATCTGTATGCCTTCACTGCACAGTAATACCTACTCTTATTCTCAAGCATTTTACATACTTTTAGAGAATTACCTCAATAACCTGCTACAGTTCTGAAAAGAATGAGAGAACTGCAAATGGTCATTTATTGATTTTAGCACTGAAAATATTCTACCTAAGATTTTAACTTCAAGTCCATCTTATAATCACCCCTCCAAATGTTAGAAATATTCTAAATCAAAATTAATGCTAGACAGTTAGAGCTGAGCAGCAAAGATGCACAGGAAGTCTGATTCACTTTTTTTTTTTTGGCCCATGTGCAATTTTTTATGAAGAGGTCCATTTTTCTAATAAGCTGAAGTACAGATCTTATATTTTTAACTGTTTCCAGAGCACTCATCTTTTTCCCTGTGGTAAGCCAACAATCTTCTATTTGCCTATACTTCTGCTCCTCACTTTTTTCCTTCCCAAAAAGATCACAGCATGTCCCCCAAGACCCCTCCCCGCTCCCCACACCCCCCCACCGAAAAAAAAAAAAAAAGATGGAGCGAGGAAATACTGAGTTTTTAGTTCAAAGGTCAAGGGTAGGAACGCCAAAAGAAAAATTCTTGTCCTCCAAAACCCAGAAATACAGGCCACTGGAGCTTTTTAATTTGCTACCTGGAACACTGGGAGGAAGATTCATGGCATGCACAGGCTCTGCCTTGCTAAAACCCAGGAAAGTAAGGCGGCAGCTAGCTATCCCCTCCACAGCTGCTGGAGGACCATTATAAGGATGCATAGTTGCAATTCTTTCGAGTGCGCCACACAGCTGGGTGTGAAAGAATAAGGTTAGTCATTAAAGGAGATATTACAGAGAGCTTTGTAATTTCAGCATTACAACAGACATTAAATTTATTTACCAATACAGAACATTAGTTTAGAAGTGTATCAGCGTGGAAGGAGAAGTAGCTGAAGGAATAGCTGCTGAAGATATTTCAGTCTTTTCACTCTAAGCTAACAATTCACTAGCACTGATAGGTGGGTCCTTCTAGGATTATGGTGGCATCTACGTCATCATAATGCAGCATCTCTGCAGCATGAGCATTAGATAGAAAGGGAAGTACATGGAAGTCATCCTGTCAAAATACCCAGGGCTGGGCTTATTATCTGAACCACTTACTAAATTGATGAGTCTAGAGTGTTTTTCCATTCATCCTTTTTACCATTGCTTTTCGCCCAGCTATTTAAAAACAAACCAACCAAACAAACAAATCACAAAACCAAAACAAATAAAACCCCAAACCGACAAATGCACACACCTCCACCAACCATTTTTGTGCCCAAATCTAGACTGCAGGTATTATCAACGAGTCAGGTCAGTTTAATTTGGATTGCAGACTCTAAAAGGCAAGAATAATATCTTTTATCATTCTTGTAAGCTCCATACTCTTATACTAGTCATCCTTCTTATTACTTGGAAAATTTTACAACTGCGTGACTTAAAGGAAAGAAAGATCTGAACTTCCCTGAAGTTCAACAGAATTTGGCACTGAATGCTCATTTCTCCATTGAAGTAAGTAAGCCATTCTCCAAATTTAGATCCAGAGCTTAATTCAGCTAAAAGATACACTTTTTGTTCGAGTCAGTCGGTGGCTGTTTCATTCCCACTTACATCAGTAGCATACATATTAACAGGTGCATTTTATCCAACTATTTCATGATTTCAAACTTGCAGATATGAACAGAGATTTGCTGAGCTGTATGAGAATGGGGGTGCCTCAATTCTGTGACTCAGAGGTCTAACGAGTTATGTCAAGAATACACTTCTTTGAGAGACTTTTCTCTTTCTCCAGGAGTACCACTTCAAGTGAAACACAGTACTTTTCCATATTCCCTCCATAGCTTTGAATGGATCCATTTTTTTCCTTACTCTTCTAGGAGGACTAATCTCATTTCCTCATCCACATTAATTCCTATTACTTCTCTATTACTGTGCTACTGCAGAACTACTTCCATTTGCAGTTACGTACCATGACTAATGACATTCTTTATGCTCTACTATATAGAGCTTCTAAAGAAATACCTAGAAGTTATTTTAAATTGATATATCAGTATTTCTCCTTCTGAGATTTTGTTTTCCCCATTGAAAGATTTAAGCCTCTTCACAGCAACACAAATTCAGACTTTGATGCCAGGAAGGGCCTAAGTAGCTGTTCTGCTAAACAGGATGTAGACTATAGCATTTCTCCAGATGATTCTCGTATCCAATCAATAACTTTAGGCAAAAAAAAGCATGTCTTCCAGAAAACTGCATTTTTCTAATGCTTAAAAAAGCCACACAATACCAATCTGCAATGAGTTAACTGACTTGCATGAGCGCACAACAGTCACTTTCTGCCTTCCTAATTCACCCACTTCACTTGAAAACCAAGTAAAAAATATATCCCTCAAGGGAAGCAGATTTTGCATCCGAATTATTTTTTCCAGTCACATAAAAAGACAAATCCAGAATTTAAAAGAAACTGAGTCAGCATATTTTCCAAGCAGTCTGCTTGAACTGTGGTCTGCAGCTTTATATAACTACTTGCTTTCAGATACAAGGATAATGAGAAATCCCCTAAAGGAAGTCCCTTGTGAATATCCCAGACAAAAATCCCAGATATCATTATCCAAGGAAGGAGAACTGACATCACATGAGAGATAATTATTGACGTTTTCTTGCAACTACAGAGAGAACAGTAACTTTTATTGAATAAAGTGAGTTTTGCAATGCTTTTAAGTAGTGCGTAAACTCTAATACTTCCAACAGTGAGAGCCACCCCAGCAATTAGCCATATTCTTTGTTTTAGAAAATACATTCCAGGTTTAGTAGAAATGTTTCACATTCACAAGGAAAATTATAAAGTTTTCTGCCCAGAAATTAATGTAATTTTTTTTAAACTTGAAGTGAGATCCCTTATGGTGTCTACCTCAGTGAGGCTTTGAAAGACTTTACTGAGACAAACAATGAATTAAAAAGGACACCAGTATCATCTGACATTGGAAGCATGGGGTTTTTTTAAATTAACCTAAAGAATTTGTGAATCTGGAAGAGTGCTCATGGTTCTTATGTTGATTCATTTAAATGACTTTGCTCAGAGTTTGTTTTAAGTGTTACCATCTAATATGAGGTAATATTGAATTTTTAAAAATAAACACATTCACTATCAGAACATAATACAGTTTCTGATTGAGAAAGGGGAAAAAAAAACCCATGAAGTTACTAAGTATTTTTCCAAACTGGAGCACATGAACATTTCTTTATTGTCCAGCTTTTAGAATGGTAAGTAGATTTAACAGTTTCACATGCAAAAATTTGTAACCAAAAGAAGAGGCAGTAGAAAAATTCAATACACTTATTAATAAATAAAAGTTTTTCCTAGAGATTTACAAAATCTGAGAAGCTAGCATAAGACCACCAAGATTGGAATTTTACATCTGTTCTTTGTATTCTACACTCTACTTTGGCAGTGAATCTAGGCCAAGTCCTGCATTACTTGGTCAGGCAAAACTTCTCCCCAGAAACTGGCACACAAACAAGAGTGTCTCACAGCTCTTCAGCATTATAGTTAAGAAATTAATTTGTGCCATAAATAATGCAAGGGCATCTCTCTCACAGAATTCATGTACTACTCAGTGTGGAATACTGCTGTCATCTCATGAATAATTTCACATTACAGGATTCATGTGTCTTAACTTTTCTATGCGAAAAAAGACATTTTTCTATGCCAAATTATAGTTTAGGATTAAAACTATTCACGGGTCAGAAAATTACAAAGATACCATCCCTTGTTCAAAAGTAACTTGTGCATGTATTAGATTTGCTCTTATAGGATCCCAAATTCCTTAGTCTCACAGGCCAGACCATACATGAGGCAGTGGCTGTGCAGGCCAATTCTCCGGTCCAGTATCGCCTTCTGCCTTAGCTGGCATCTGTAAAATGTAAACAGTCCTCCATATAAGAACTGCAGTCTACTACAGAGAGCTATGTAGAGGACTCAGTCTTAAGGAACCTCACAGTATTCCTCAAACAATCCCTGAATTGTTGAGGCCGGTCATCAAATTTACTACTGCGAGAAGGTTAAGTTACATATTATTTGATACTTTAACTCTGGCTTGCAGAATCCTAGACAAATGTTTGTACATCATTTAACTCTGATACACAGAAAATTAGAGACCCTAACTCAGCATCCAGGATGTTTTACTGTAACTTCATCTTTTAATTCTTACAGCAAGTAAGCTTTTAGGTTCACGTGAGAGGTACTCAACAATGAAATGAAAATTCTCACACAACTCAATATTAATTCATGTCACACACACCTACATACTTCATATTACCCAGAAAATATAGAAAAGCATGTATAGTTTAGTGTAGAAAAGACAAGGGAAGCCTGTGAAAGAAGCAAAAGAAGTAGATGGAAGGGACATGCTGAAACCACCAGTAAACAGAGAATCACACACCTTGTAATAGCCACCTTGAGAGAGACTGCCAAGTTTACTGTCTCTGTCCCCAGAAAGCAATGACTGCCTGATTAGAAGAAAAATACTATAGAAACCTGCACCTTCATATACAGCCAGGGTCAATGAGAAGCCAAGGAATAGCTTCGTGGGCTGTGACATTAGGAGACTGTAGCATATTTGGCCAAATTGTGCCTGTTTTCACTGGTATCTCTGTGCCTGTGGTATCAGATCCATCCTACCACACTAGAACACCATGGCTTTACCAAAGCCAGAAGTTTTGAAAATTTGCTGTGCTTGTTTTGTCCAGATATTGGTGCTGGGTTATTTCAAAAGAGACACTAAGTTTCTAATACCTCTTGGCTTTCACGAAAATGTAAATTTCAAACAAGTAATTGCTGTACAGTTCCCAAATACTAATTATCAAAACTGAAACAAGAATAATTTTTTAGGCTTCTCTCAATGGGCTAAGAAGTCAGACTAATAAGTTTAGGGGTTTTTAACCTATTTCAGGGAAATCTATTACTGTGATTTCTTAACCCACTTCCAGAGCAGCCTAAAAAAAATGTTCCTTCTCACATGTTTTCACAGCCAGGTACATGACTGTTCTTCAGCTGAGATAAAATGTAGAATAAAGGAGTGAGAGCATGTCACTACTACATGTTATGTGAAGTAGGTTAAAACCCCCAAAATATAGTAGTGAAATGTTTAACTCCTTTCTTTTACATTTTGATTCAGCTGATTGGGTCATGTACATGGCCATGAAAACACAGGTTGAGATAATCTCCACTTTTTTTGTCACTTGAAAACCTAAAGCAGACACCCTGGGGCAAGTTAGTAAATGGTTAATGTAACATGCAGCAGCAGTATTAAGTCACTATCTCCAAAAAAGGTTCCTATCTTATTTATTTCACCTGAATAATGGCTCTGATTTCACAATTTATTATATCATAAAAGCACCAATGTAGAAGCAGCAGTATAGAATTGTGACATAGTTTTATACACATATTAAATTTTATACAGCTTTAAACTCTATGTTGTACTGCAGCAGTATTTCATTACTCCTAAATTAATTGTCCAACCAGGAAGTCATACATCCTAAACTAAGCTTTCATGGCAAGTACAAAATAACAGTATCAACAGTACAAGCTCACTAGTGACAAGCAGCTGTGCATCTGCAAAGATTAAAGAATCCTTGCCCTCCTTGAGCCGTTTCCTTGGAAGTAGTCATAATCACAGACTTCGAAGACAAATACAATGACTTCAGAGAGCTTCAAAAAGAAAAAGAGAGAGAGAGAAAGCAAGCCCTCTAGGGGAAAAAAAAAAAGGCAGGAAAAGATAAAGTTCTCTCTCACAATCAGCTAGCAAATTGGATGTACTTACTTATCTTCAAGTACTTAAATACTTAAAGTCATCTTGTACTTCTGTACTCATCAGAAACTCAGTAAAAAGTCTGAATGGCTGTGGGCCAACATCTCCTATTTCTCTTACCTAGGATGAGACAACTAGAACCACAAATAAGGGGGTCATCACCCTATTAAGATCAGCAGCACAGCTCTGTACAGCTTACTGTTGAGACAGTAATTCAGTAGATTAGAGTTTCAGAAGTTTACCAGGTGTAAAGGAATGAGAATAAAAAAAACAAAGTGGAAACATGATAAGTTTTTTGTCTTTTTGTGCACATAACAGATAGACAAGTTTTTTAAAGTTCGATATAATGGCTACTTCATCCAGTACTCACAGGTTTTCTAAATTACCTCAGCATATTTTTAGATAGTATCAGTTGTGACATTACTTAAGAAACAAACTTCAGTTATTGTGCACTCTGAAACTCCCAGAATTATACAGGCAATGCCTGAAAAACACAGTCAAACACAGGCGAAAAACAGATACTGATCGAAGTCACTAACCTTATTATCTCTCTCCAATTTCCTCACAAAGCAATGCCTTCTCAGTAACTTAGCAGGGTCTCAACTTGCAAGAATGGCAAAAACCCCAATGCAACCAACAGCTCCTAAAAACAAAATAGTCATCACTCAGTACTTGATGAAAATACCACTTTTAAAGGCCAAAACAAGGAGAGTGAGAAAGAAAACTACTACAATCAGAAGCAGAAGAGTACACACAGTCATAAGAAACTTAGAAAAGGACTCCTAAGCAATAACTAGCCCATCACCCTAATGACACCTTTTATAGATGTCTCAGTCTAGGAGCAGGCTGAACTGGAGAGGATTTATGATTAAGCTAATTCTGCTGCCTGCTTCCCAGAGCAGGAGGGCTTAGTTGTAGTCTCTAGCACCGGTGCAGAGAGCCACCCAATCCCCCATCTTCTTTCCAGGACAGCTAGGATTTAGAATAATGCAAGACTAGAAGATACCGGCTACTATGTCACACTAGCAGTGACAATGACAAATGAGGCATTTGTCAAACATTGGTCAATGCTTTATTTTTCCCTCTGATACTACACCTTTTCCTTTACAGTTCCACCACACGAGCACTGTTCTCAGCCACCACGACAGCACACTGGCTCCTGCAGCTGTGCCTGCTGGTGGCCTCAGCCCAGCTGTGTGCTGTCACATCTAACTGCTTACACCTGGGGCACTCCTAACTCTCCTCCTTCACCCCGGCTTCAAAACTTACTTTAGGAGGTCTCTGCAGTTTGTAGTCTGTGTTCTTGATCTGAATTGTTTTACTGTAACAAGAGAGGTGTATAGGGCAAGTTTTCCTGTGTTCAGACACAGTAGTGTGAAATACCTTACAAAACTCTTTCTTTGGGGAGACAGGACTGAAAATTTTTTTCATGTGTCTGCTCTAATAAAGAGCTTGCTGCTTTTACGAAGCTCACAACTTCTGAATTTAAGTGGGTAGGTCAGTACAAGAAACCCATTAGTGATTTATGTTCACTTTTGCTAGACTTTACTGCAAAGAAAAAATCTAAGTATGAAGGTCAGACTCATTAGAGTCTAAAGCTACAAGGGGGTGTAAAGCAAGAATGTGTTGTATGTGGTTAGAATTGTTTTGGCTCTTAATTGCTATTGCTTTCCCTGAAACCTTTTAAAAAAATCACTGAAGACTGAAATCTCTAGATTTTTTTTTTAAATAATTTTAATTTTGGACTACAATCTAAAGATAATGGCAAAGCTGACTATAAAATACTACTGAACGGAGGCCTTTTGTCTGTCTGTCTATACATGACAATTTTCCCGGGAAAATATTTTTTTCAGGATTATTTAACGTTTTCTGATACCCACAGTTTAAAAAAAACTCAGGAGAAGGTACTGGCTTATGTGGTATTTTAGCTGTATTTGTTCAAGTACTTGCACTGGTCACCAGTGTTCCTCGTGTCAGGACTCCCATAGAATTAAATTGACTTGAGCACAGTTAAATGTGTGAAGTCCCTCCTTTTTTTGGAACAGAAACTGCTCCTTTGCTTTTGCCTCTAAATTTTTATGAGGCACAAATACCAGAAATATAACAAGACACTACAGTACTGTAATTAACTCTCAGGCTGACAAGGGAATAAGAGACAAAGCAGTTTGGCTGACAAAATGACCAAATGATGATCAATTGGTGTGAATTCAGTGTGCAGGCCAACAAAGATTTAGTGGAATGTAAGGTTAAGGCAAGATTAATGTGTAACAATATTTAGACAGACATATGCTGTTTGTCACTGTAAGACTGATCAATGATTTTCAAAATGAAAACATGCTATATGTTACATGTTTTTGTCAGAATCTCAAGAAGTTCAGAAGAGGAAAGGCAATTACATGTGGACCTGGAAGAGGATGAAAGTTTCCATACATGTATATATTAATCTTAGCTGAACAGAAACTTTGAAAAATAAATAAAATAAGGGAATACAAAGATTAACTGTTCATCTATTATTATATTACATCTATTCATGTAATAAATTTGAGGAGATACATTCAGCACTAATGACATAATTTTCTGACTGAATAATGTATTTTCTCATTGTCAATTTTGATGACACAACAATAAATTAATGTAGGGGGCTAAAGCTTCTGTATTACCTCCTCAGTTGTGCTGGCATCAAGATTATGTGCATATATATATTCTTAGCTCAACAGGTGCATGAAAAGCGAGTCAAGGAGGGAATGTGCATTGTAAGTTGCATAAAACGTTACCTGCAAAACCAACATTAATAGAATAGAAATCCTCACTGAGAGGGTAGATAGTGGGTCAAATATCATTATTAAACTGTCAGACTCCCTGAGAAAGAGGGATTAGCAGTATAGAATTGCAAAAACTATAGCTCAGTTTGGGTTGGTTTTTTTTTTAATTACTGTTTTATATTTGTGGTCTTCCAATATTTTGGGAAAACCTTCATGTCTGTTGTTTGTAATAAGAAGCATTCATTACATCCATATGAAAGACATGTTCTCTGTTTTGCAGGTAGAATCCACTGTCAGTCCTCCTGCTAGATTGCTTCTTACTGAGCTAACATTTTTTTCTAAATCCCACTCAATACGCCTCTGTGACTAATCACTTCAGAAGAAATTAAGAGGGTGCTGAATGTGTTGATTTAGCATAACTTCTCATTCAATGTAGAAGCTGAAGAGCTTCACTATCCTCTTGTGATGTTTACAATGAACCATTTTCTTCCTCAGGCCATTTTCCATGAAATAAAGTTGTCCACAAGCAAAAAAGCACCCCATGATTGTCTTTGACCATAGGAAAAACTAGTTTAGATAAGCTTTGCTGCTGATACAAAATCATCAGGCCTGTACTGGCTTTTTATTTGCTTTCAAGACCGAATACACCACAAGCAATCATTGAAGCAGGAAGAACTAGGGGTGGGGAATATGATGACAATTTTGGTAATAGCAGTAGCACTAGCATTTTGAGGCTACAAAAAAAACTTAGAAAATCTTAATGTTTTATAGTGTTTTGACATTTTGTTGCCATGATGTCATCTTTTTCTTGTATGTTCTGACAAATTAAATCCTTTTCAGCATTTATATGGGTTTTCAAGCTAACTGTAATACAGAGCAGTAGAATGGCTTCCTTTAAATGCTTAGAGCAAATGAATTTCAAATACAGAAAACACATTCCAACTAAAATTTATTTAGACTTTAAATCACTATTCTTGGCCTGCAGCAGCTTTAATGTGAACTTGAGTTCTTTGGGTTTTTTTTCCATCAACTAGGTGTCTAGTTTTACGCATTTGCAACTAGGATTTTCTTTGGAAATTCTAATTCTGGTTAATGTGTCCCTTACCCTTTGCAAAAAATCCCACTATGGATACTATATCCAAATTACCACTTTGCTTGATTATGTATAGATATGCAAAGCCTAACTATGAACATAATACTGCTCTGACTGCATCTTTAAAAGAATATTATTTAACTTCTATATGAAACGTAGTCAGGAAATGGTAGCCAATGTATGCATTATTTGTTAGCAGCTAACTTACTATTTACCTTGGCCTATGAAGCTGAATTGGTATGGGATTGTGTTCACTATCCTATGTATTAAAAGCCTTCTCAACTGCCCAATGTTCACGTTGCAACTGAATTTGTCCTCCCTCATACAATTTCTTAAAAAGCTTGTGTAAAATGCACCAGGTAAATATCACAGTTTGGTCATGGATTACTTAGAGATACACAGAGACCAAAAGGAATGTCTAAGTCATTTAACCCAGCCTTAACCTTCTATCTCTATAGAAGGCGATTTTAAGACTGAGTTGTAAAGGGCTAGTAAGCAAGTTTACTCATTTACTCACAAGGATATCCCACTAGTACACATGGAAGTCTTCTAAAGCAATCAGTGTTATGCATATGTTTCCAAGACTGCAGGTTTAGGATTCTAAGTTATAAGTACTTGGCTGAGGAAAGAAAGTGGGCTTACGCGTTTAATGACTCTCTACAACTACCTGAAAGGAGGCTGTAGCGAGGCAGGTGTCGGTCTCTTCTGCCAAGTAACAAGCAATAGGACAAGAGGAAACAGCCTCAAGTTGTGCCAGGGGAGGTTTAGATTGGATATTAGGAAAAAATTCTTCACCAGAAGGATTGTAAAGTACTGGAACAGGCTGCCCAGGGAAGTGATTGAGTCCTCATCCCTGGAGGTATTTAAAAGACGCGTAGACATGGTGCTTTAGGACATGGTTTAGTGGTGGACTTGGCAGTGTCAGGTAAATGGTTGGACTTGATCTGAAGGGTCCTTTCCAACCTAAATGCTTCTATGACCCTAATTACATAACTTCACTATAAAAATAATTCAGTACCAGTTTGGCAAAGTGAAGTTGATGCTAATTAGTTGATTAATTTCATTTCCACTGCCAGAATCTTTTTTAGTCATTATGTATCAATACCCTGTGACTGCAGCAATAAAATATCTGTAACTGTTATGCATATACAGGTATATTCATGACTTGCTTATCTCCACTGGCAGTGTGGTATAAATAAGAATCATGTCTTACTGCTCTAGTATATATTGAGCTTCTCTTTGACTCTAATATTAATGCTCCCCCTTGAACTTGCTTCACGATTTGTTTATTTAGGTATGATAAGTGATGTCAGGTATTAGGCTTTGCTTAAAGATAGCAGCAATGACAATCAGCTCCAAAGATGAGAAATAACTTGAGCTTGAAATAACCTGCTTAGCGAGTTATCTCTATGCATGCCGCTATGTATTACTGGTAAATTAATATTAAAATGTGTAATATCTCAGAATTGATATACTAAACTAAATTAAATCCTGGCCATTACCTATCATGATGCTGTGTGTGTTTTTAATTGTAGATTGGATGATCTTTGTGCTTAAGAACCAGAGGATAGTTTGCTACATCAACACTCAGTCCCTGGAATAACAGGAGGATAGCAGGGTAGAACAGAAAGTCTCAACATCTAGTGAAATTTCTTACTTCAGAAACCAAAGCAAACAAGATCTTACTATCAGACATCTGGAGAAGAGGCAATGTGAGATCTCACAATGGTTTGTGTACAGCTGCAATGTGGTTCCAGACTGCATCTTCCTATTTCTGCTATAGTAATGGAAATAAATCTCCTTCCCTTTTAACGACCTTTCAGAAAAAAGGGCACAGGATTTTGCTTCTAACAGATTTAGTCCTGAAGATATTGAGGGACACAGCAAGATGGTGTGACACTTGTCCACAGCATAATATTGAAAATGCCCTCTGCATGGGTTATTGGACTGAGGATGCATAAATGAGATTTCTTTTCAAGCCTTTTGTGCAGCTTTGATCACAGTCTATTCACTAATTGCACTCCAGAGAATAAAATTACTTTCTCTTTCTGCCTGTTGCTTTTTCCACACAGCAAAAATCTAAACAGAGGTAAAGATATAAAGCAGCCTCTCCATCAGCACAGGGGCACAGCAGGATGTTCTGACCATAGAGGCATTGTACCCTCAAGTTGTTATTTAAGGGACAACCCTGGAAGATGATGTGTGATACATCCTTACATTTTCTTCAGGTTGCTGTGAGCTGCTGAATCACTGCAAAGAGGCTGGAAAATTACATCAGAGAAGTCCTCTCAGGTAAAGTGAGACACTGAAGACAGATGGAACAGAAGATAAAAAATACAGACTAAAACCTGTCCTCTGCTCCATCGTGAGTGTGAAGCTATGAAGTATGAGACTGTTCTCCAAGAGCAACGGAGTGCAGTTGGCTTCTGAATGCCTTGAAAGACTAAAACTCTATGATTCACTGTAGTTTAATCAGACACTTCCCATAAACTCCTCTCCAGTGAGTTAAATCTGATTCCTCCGCTAAGTTCCTAAATCCTAGGTTCCAACTGCATAGCCACTTTGGCAAGGCAGAGGAGAAATATCTTGTGAAATAAGTATTTTCCATTATTTTGTCTTCAACAGCTTTCCTGCCGTGTGGCAAGAGAAAATAGGGCCAAGAGCTAAAAACACAACAAACATTTCCTTCTGAGATCATCTAAAATGTTGATTTTGACTTTTTCAGCTGGACAACTGGTCATAATCTCCTATAACTATGGAATAAATGAAGAAATAAAATAATTTAAATCTAAGTTTGTCATTTACATAATTTGTTTATCCAGGTCACAACGACTCAATGCATTTTTACATAAGTCTCTCCCAGGCATACGTTTTTTTAACTTTTACCATTTTTCTGCCTTGCTGTGTTCTTTAATGAGTCCCTCTAAGAAATGGCTGTTGTTGCTGTTAGGTAATGGAAAAACAGGCAATGGCTTTTTTTGCTCTTGAGCACAGTCACTACTGCATCCAATAACCACTTTTTCTTTTCCAGGCAGTGAACGCCACATGGGTTTCATTTTATAATCCAGAAAAAAATGTCACAGCCAAATTAGTCTGTATTAGAAACACTGAGAAGATTCCCTTTTTCATCACTGTCTCTACACATAGCAGAGAGAGAAAGAGATATTACTTAACCTTGAGAACAGCGGATTTAATTGTTGACATATTTTTAGGCAAGCCTTTGAAATTACTCTTCTCATTTTGTGTGAACAGAATTCCAACCTCGAAGCTGAAGCACTGAAGCAGCATATAGATAGATAGCATATTTGTCTCTGTATAACAGGCATAATTAGTCTTATCCATGCAATTATAGAAAAATAAATACATTCTCAAAGCTTAGACATATGCTTCCTATTTAGTACTGATTCACTGGAAAGGAAATCTCTCCCATCTTATTCATACATATTTATACCTGGGTTTTTTTCCCCAAAAGATTCTGTTTAGAAATTATGTCCAACACTGTTTTAGTTCATAACACTAAAAAAACCCAAATGCCTGGCCACCAAAAAAACTCAGCCTTTCCTGTAGGCTGTGTTAACTGTGCTTCTTTTAGGGTCAACTGACCTGACATCCAAAACCGCTGATTATGAACACATCCCTTCAAAATCAGTAGGATTAGCAGCATTTACACCTTTGAGAAATTCAGGCCAAAATTAAGTGTGTAAGTGTGTAAGTGTGTAAACTGCAATCTGCCTGCAAACTAGATACCAGTAACCAAATGTATTTCAAGCAGTAAATCCACATTCATCTTTGCATTGTTACATCATGAGTTTTCCCATCTATGAAGACCAACAGAACAGAAATCTTGCTAATTTATATCCTGATTTTTTTCCCCTCAGTTCCAGTATTTCTAGCATTCAGGATAATTTTGTCATCAATCATTTATTTCATTTATTAATTATTTTACATTAACATTTAAGTTATCATCACTGTGAACTGGGAAGTTTAAATTATCAACTAGATAGTGGTCCTTGCAGAAGACAATTAAAAGTACTAATCATGACAAAAAGTAGCTTAAAATTCTTGAGGTAATGTAAAAAACCTAAGGTTATTAGTAAATTGAGATTAAGGTGGCAAAAACATATTTCTAGTATAGATAAGACATAGGCAAAGTAGTAATACTCTTTTCTGAAATGTCTGCTTTTTTGCATCTGCACAATGAAAGATCACTTTCTTGCTAGCTTTGAGATAAAATAGAAATACTTGCCTAATGAGCAAATTATAAAAAAAATCCAACCCATACGTTCAAATGAAAGAGCCATTTTTCACACTTTTTAAACCAAGATCTTTTTTTTTCTTGTTTTCAGCATTTAATAGGATGACTTACTTCACAAGCACAATTCCCCACCTTATCTTTAAGTGCATAATGTCAGAATGTGCACAGGCAAGATAAATCCAAGTCTTTCTCTTCAATTTGAGTGTGGTGAGATTTCAGAGATTTTCTTTATTACATAGCATGAAACTTCTATATTTTGTGCTACTAAATTTCATAGCCTCAGAATGGTTTTCTGCAACATTTTTGAAAAGATACTAATAGCGCACAAGTTGATATTTAAAGTAGACGTAAAAGTTACAGCACAAAACTAATAATTGCTGCATTTACATAGTGCTGTCAAACATGAATAGTGATCATTGTGGCATTAATATCAGTAGTTCTTCTTGGAAGCATTTAAACTTGGCATTGCTATCATTATCGAATGTGTTTATATCAGCTACTGTAATAGTTTTTCTAATGCAATAAATGTTTTCAGTTAATTATAAACAAATTGGAATACTTAATGAATGGGTCCTACTAACAATATATTATCTCAGATAGGTGTGAATGATATCCAGTTACCAGCAGTGATGCAGCTCAATTAATGATGGCAAACACTATAACCTTGTTAATACCAAAAGGCACACTAGTATTCCTAGAAAAGAAAATTAGGTGTCTTCAATATAGAAACAAAGCCAAGAGTTCACTGAGTTGAGGGCAAAATGATGCTGTCATGTTAAGTTTAAGTAACTCCGAACTTACATGGTATAACAGAGAAAAATCTTGCCCAATACTTAACTTCTCACAGAATAAACAAAATATATACTGACTGCAACAGAGTGTCATGTCACTTGTCAGCTCAATCAGAAATGAGCAGCTATAGTTTTGTTCCTGTGCAGAACAGGAAACATAGGGAAACAGGAAACAAAGAAACATAGGGAAAACTAGGCATATGAAAGTCCTTAATTCTGTTTAGCAGAACTCTGTTTATCAGAATTGATGAAAAATCTGTTTCTCAAGCTACCTGAACACAGTTTCACAGGAACATTTAAACTTTTTGTCTGTGTAAGTTAGAACTTAAGGTTACACAGGTGGCTTCATTGGAGACAGAGGTACCATGGGGCCTCATTCTTTGGTGTGGTTTGGTAGCAGGGCCTTGCTAGTGGTAGGATTTGTAACATCAAGGGATACTGCCGATCTTCACACATACCAGTGAAGAGAATAGGGTGTCAGCTACTAGGTCACTAAAGCTACCAGGCTGAGGCAGGTGACTTCAGGCTTCATGTACCCATGAAGAAAAGCTGAGAAGAGTTTTTGGTGCAATAAACTATGCATTCCCTCAAGATTCTAGGACTAACTTTATTTTGGAAAGTTTTGATGCTTTGTCCCTTTTTATTCATTAGTTCAGTGGCTAAAACCCTTACAGACAAAGAGGAAATCTGGTCTCAGTGTCTAATTCTGCCTGAGGGGTATTTAAAATCACATTATTTCTCCAGCAAAAGGGATTAAATGGCTATTGGCCCATTTAGAAGGGAAAAAAGGAAGTATAGGGATGGCCTCGTAATTCTTGATGGAACTATTTCCATTTAAAGTGACCATTTTTTATTATAAATTCTATGTATTTCCAAGCAGAACTTTTACATACTGCACAAACAAAAATAAAAGGAGTCTGGGCCTTATTTTGCTGCCTTCCAAGTAAACGTCTCAGCACAATCAGTGCAAGATTCTTTTTCTGATATCTCATCTTGACTTTCAGGCCTATCAGTAAGCACCACATCTCCATAAGTAATACATGATATGTAAGCAACGAATTTATGTATCCTCCTCCAAAGGTCATACTGCACTTTTTCTCTTTATTTTAGCCTATATGATTCTAACAGACTTCACCCAAACCTTACATTTTTAAATGGTATAAAAGTCTCATGCTGCAACAGCCTATCTAGTCTACTACATTGCCTCTCAAAGACAGCAGCTTTTATTTTTCTGCATTTTATGCAGCTCCTGTATTTTTTACACTTCTGTATTTAATAGTATCAACTCACTGGTTTTCGTTAAATTCAAGTCAGTTCATCACTGTAATGAGTAATGAACAGAAAATATGAAATGTCACAGGTTTGTAGGAAAAATCATCAATTTCAGGCTACTTTCCCCAGAAAGAATATTCTGAACTTTACAAATTGCCCAAAATGAAACACTGCAAGATAAAAACCTCTGTTTTTCTCATTTTCTGTTAGCCATAGAAACTGTTCTTGTGAACTTTGTGCTTATATAGCATAATTGTTTATACCCAAGCACTTTGGGTTATCTACATTATCATTTAATCCTATACATATCTGTATACATACCTACACATTTCTGAGTGCTATAAAAATTAACACTTGAAGGAGCACAATGACTGAGTTAGCAAAGTAAATTTACCTTCGATCAGTGCAGCCAGTTTATAGTGAAATGTGACTATTACAGTGTAGCATAGGCTGGTACTTGGATGGCTGAAAATTGGTTTGCTTGGTAACACAGTTCTATTATTTCCTTTCCTTGCTGCAGAGTGGAAGAGAGGTAGAATGAAAGAGAAGGAGGGATGAGAAAGATGGAGCTAAAATCCAGCTTTATTCTGGAAACACAAATCAAAACCCTTTAATACAATCCACCCTCAAAACTGAGATGCTTTGGTATTTCCTTCATATTGCCAGGGAAAGGCCTATTGGAGATAGAGCATACCTGAATGAGCCCTTGGTCCTAGAGAATACGCCGAGCTACAGAAGGTAATTGGCTCTACAGAAAGGATAGTTCAAGGCAGGCTTGGGCCCTCTGAACACTTACGCAAATGATGTTACCACTGACCTTTGAAATTACTTTGCAAGTATTAGAAAAACATTTGAGCAGTCTCTCCACTTCATTATCAGAAATTAACGACATTTAATGCTAAACAGCCTAAAATACAGATTCTACTAGATGTGCTTAGCAGATCTCAGTTATTGCCAAGTGCACAAAAATTGCTTGCAACGTAGGAGGCAAGGCCTTTTCCCTTTAGAAGGCAAGGACTTTATGTCCAAGTCCTTGTAATAATAATAAGTCTCCTCATCCGTGCATTACTGTACCAGGCCTTTGGCCAGTACCATTTTCAGACAGCCAAATGGACTTACTTCTCTCTGCTTGCAATTTATTAAGAAAAGCATAGTATTTCCAAACAGTACAGAAGATTGGCATTCTTGAAGGGCTAGCTGTGTGTTCACATATATAAATCTAGTAATAATCAGCAATAGTCAGTAATTTGCAGACAGCAAAATTAAATCAAGTTACTCTTCGCAAGCCACCCAGCCTGAAATTTATCATCTCTCTATATTTACGAAGGAATAAAGATCAATGGCTTTCTTGTGCATCAGGTGCCACATAACCACACTGTGTGCTGAAGCTCTCAGCCTGGAAGGCACTGCTTGGAAAAATGGAACAATGTGCAGAAGAAAATACATTGAAACCATTTTTACACAGTCTCCATTCTGGCACCAAACTCACGTCAAGATGAGTCTACCACACTCTCCTCCTACTAGCGTGTGTGTTAAATTACAGTCTCCTATTGCAAATGGGAGCCCCAGAAATAATGTAAACTGTTTAGAGCTGCTTTGCATAGGTCATCCTACTGAACAGATCTTGTTGTGCTGACAGGTTCTGCTGCAAAAGTCAAAACCGTTTTACACCACTAATAAATTCTCTTGTATTTTCTGTCTTGAGAGAGCTGAATGTATGACCTAGCAGGTATTTTCCACCTTTAACGTCTCTATTTATCTCTCTCACTGGATACAGAAGTATCAAAACAAAACTGCTATGGGCTAGGTCCACCCTGAATATTTCTGTCACTGCACAGAACTGTTTTCTAAAATGTCTGGATCTAAGTTTCAGTGACAAAAGTAATGTATCTAGAAGCTTAAGAGCCAGTGGGTTCTGATACGTAACAGCCCATCCAATTTCTTTACACTTGATTAAAATGCATTTGGCATTTTCTCCACTCAGAACTGGTACAACAATTTCATCTTGTCTCAGTATTCTTAAAACAGTCGAGTTCATTATCAGGCTCAGAGATTTTCTGTCAAAGGTGGATGTAAGCCATGCACATTCATCCTTATTCTCACCTGTTTTCAGTTCAGAAAGTGTCAAGATTTCTTGGCAGAAGGGACTCTGTCAACTTTTCTCTGTCCTCCACTATCAATTATCAAGCTAATAGTTCTCATAGATATCTACACTTTAGTTTTTGAGTGCTCAGGTCTAGAACTACAGTCCCAATGCACTGATTTATTTCACTGTTTGTTACAGATCAGATACCGCTGTTGTCATTTATTAATGAAGTCCACATGAATAATAGCTGCTTTCCCTGCCTTTTTTAAATTACAGACCTGACCTAGAACATCTCTTACTTTTATCGTAAAAATAGAGAACATTTTTACTACAAAAGTACTGCCAAAGACAAAGCATTGGCCACAATGTACCCATAAACATTTTCTTTTATTACCATATTTGAATCTAAGTTAAGGTCTAGGTCTAGTCATGTGAAATAGGTATATAATATGAAACCCTACTTTATTTTGAAACAGACTTTGTTCTCCAACCTGCTTTTACCTTGCACTGATTCCACAGTGCTCTTGCCTGACCTACTTCGCAGCAAGATTTACTTTGCTTCTCATCAAGTGTGCTTTTCTTCATCATCTCAGGGGATTTACCAGAACCACAAGAACTCTTACAACAACAGAATAACTAATAAATAAGGGAGCTTTTATAGCAAATGAAGCACAAAGTATCTCAGTAATGCTGTAGAGATACAAAAGAGGTATGACCTTAATGAGAAGGTCCTGTGTTTTCTTCACTTAAATATAGACAGTAATTTGGGCTGAATGAGATTCCCCCTGAATTTATGAATAGCTAGATCTCCCACTTCCTACCAGCAACAATTAGGTAATTTGACATTTTTTAGAAAAAATTAGGCACTTTTAAGACAAAACACTACATCTTCAACAAGGCATCTTCATTAAAAGATATGCATAAACATTTCACCATGTAATAACCTGCTTTATCTACATGAAAAGTACCATGCTTACTGCATTGTACCATCAGAACTGCCAGCAGCACTTATCTGTGAGCCACCAATCTATACCTATTCAATCACTTTTTATCCTTCCTCTTCTTTTCTGCTTAACAATGCAAGAAACCTGCTGGTAAAAATATTACACAGTTTTAAATCACTAGGTTTGCCACAGCAAATAATTCATGAAAACAGTGACCTTCCTATAACTCCTTTATGTATGTAGAGGTGGAAATTCTTCCTGGCATGAAAGCAGACAGCATAAAAGTGTTTGACACAAGGTGTAGACTCAAACAAGAAACAAGAATCAGTTCACTATCTGCGTAATTTCAAGTTTAGGGATTCAGGAGTGCCATCAGATCTGGTTTATGAGTACTGCAGATCATCCAATGACTCTACTCAGTTCCACTGCATTGCACAGTACTAGAACCTTCATCAATGATGCCAAAGACTATTCAAGGTACCATTTAAAATAGCTAGTGTCACAATGTCATATCCCCTCACATATTTTGATCAAAGCCAGAAGAGCATCCTGCAGAACTTCCTGCATAGTATCAGTCTATAATATAACCTGTTTACTGAGAAGTTTTTTGAGTCATTATGAGATTCTACACTTAGTATAATAATTTATGGCTGCACTTACTACTAAAGAAAAACATCGGATGATCACGGTAATTATAAGCCTGCACAGGATAGTTCAATTGAAATTTAGGCAACAGAAAATGTTACTGTTTTTCAATGAGGAACCAAGATGCAGATTCTACAGTTGGAAAATCTTCCAGAGCTTGGTATCTGGGTCATACAGCTGCCAAGTTTGCCTTCTGTGTAGCAACGTCAACAGAGAAAGCAGTTGAAGGGGATTCATATTTACATTTCTCTCCAGGATAAACAAGAACAGGCACTGTGAATTGCATATTTAGGGAGCTGTGTTTGGGGGTGCAGTGCTGTAGTGATAGCTGTTTTTCTTCTTCTAAACCTAGAAGTAATACCCTGAAAAGACCAGCTATATTCTGTTCATATGTGTACAGTATAAGGACTTAGAATGCAAGTTAAAAATGTTTAAGACAAAATAATGGTTGTTAGCTCCTTAGGCAGCACAAACACCAAAATGTTACTGAATAACTAGCAGTGTGAACATTGAGACAGTGGACTGTAATGCCACTAGGTCATCTGATCTAAGATTTTTCAAGAAGGGCTATCATTTTATGGTCACTGGCAGTTCTGCCTCAAAAAACCTTAAATGCCAGAGGCTGCCAAATTGATATTGATCTAAACCTTAATCTATATTTTAATTCACTCGTGACGTTATGCATAACAGAAATATGTGCATCAGAATCTGACCCTGGTATGAAATGGATCTTTGGAATCAAGCAGCTTTCTTATCTATTTCCTACCTCCTCACTACAGTAAGAATTTACTTCAAGTGATGCTAATCATCAAGTGATGACCAAGACAGAAATTTGATTTTTATGTTTGCAGACACCGAGGTTCGAACTAAAGATTAAATGGAAAAAATCCCTCCAACACACTCATCACAAAGACTAACTCCTGGTACCTTTGCACATCTGTGTTTATTAAATAAAATTCTTTAATTAACTGTAATAATTAAAAAGACTGGATACTAATTTAGGACCTAGATTCTCCTGCTTTTGGACCTAATCCTTCATTATTATGACAACCGAATGTAAAACTATCA
This sequence comes from Pelecanus crispus, assembly GCF_030463565.1. Taxonomy (NCBI): domain Eukaryota; kingdom Metazoa; phylum Chordata; class Aves; order Pelecaniformes; family Pelecanidae; genus Pelecanus; species Pelecanus crispus. Next base: position 12,546,046 of record NC_134648.1, read on the forward strand.
TGATAAGCATTACAGTGTTGGTAAAGAGCCATTAAAGAAGGGCAATCAGTACCTCCACACAGTACGAAAAAGGACAACTACATGTGGTGAAAGGTGGCATCACATACAGTCCATGATACATAATTCCAGTTCGCAAAAGTAATGTCATAAGACGAGCATTTTCTTTTCACTGATTATCTATCTGAAATCTTGAATTACTAATGTATCAAGAATAAAGATTTCAGGTTTTATACTAAAAGTGTACTGGAATACTTTATCTCTTCTCATTACATAAGTTTTGAGAACCTGGCCATAACTTGACTGATGATAAGCCTTACACGCTATTGCAACTTTACAACTTCATCCATGTAACAATGGGCATTTTGTGCTGCACAGATTTGTTCCATGGATCAATGATTTGTGAAATAACAATTCAAATTCTTCCTGACATTAAAAGGTGATAGCATCTTACTCAACATTTTGACAAATCTTTCTCCATCAAATTAATCCTGCATACAGAGAAAACAGGTACCAGTCCATTCAACTGGCATGAAAACTTTACAGAAGCTTTTGATGGTAGAAGTTTACATTTTATTATGCCAAGAGTATCTGAGCTTTTATAATAAATATTTGATCATGTAAGACATGTCTAAAGTACTTCACTGAAAGGCTATTTTAGGAAAAGTTTTCCATCCAGTAATCATTTATGACTGTCCATTCATGACTCAGTTCCTCCTACAATTCATTACATCCAGAGTACTTTCTCAGTAATTTATTTCCATTTGTTTTTCTGTTGAATAGAGGACATGACTGATGAAAAATAAAGTTCTCAGGTAACCCATCAGAATGGGCTATTCCAGTTATGGTAAACACTCTTTGTTGCCTGGTCTGATCAGAGTTGAATTACTACATAATTTACCCTTTCTCTTTTATTGTATACAGAAGGGGCTTTACCTCTTAGTGATCAGGATGTACAAAACAGATGGAGTAGGTTTTGGTGACTGCAGGTTCTAAGGGGCCTTTTGTGCAATGTCATGTTCCTTGAGTTGATCTAGAAGCAGCTGAGGTGCCCAGAACCTCCACCAGACAGAAGGCTAGTGAGTGATTCTGGACCACTTGAGAGTATGGATTAGGTCCTCAAATCTTTAGATTTCCTCTGAACCTTCTTTCTGTGGCCAGATAACAGACTTCTAAGACATTTTTTACTATATGTTTGTATTCCTGAGCAAAGACAAAGAAGTAATAATTTCAAATGGCACTCAGGAAGTCCATATAAGCAAGGTTAATCCTTTTTCTCACCTCTTCTCGTCCCTCTGTTCATTAGCTTGCTATCATAAATGTTTAAAACTCTGCTATTGCCTTCTAATTGTTGCCTTTTTTTAGATTAAACCATTTACAGAACCTCTTCACTAAGGAAAGTGCTCTTCTTCTCTCTTGCTTCATCCATTTCAATAGCTGTGCACAGGAAATTATGAACAATATTCCTGCTTTGTTATTTTACCAGCATGGAATAAAACCCATTTTAGTCCCATATCTTTTCATTGGACAACTGGTGAAGTAAGAGACGAATCACTAGAAGAATGTTAAAAATTAACAAAAGGAAATACTTAGAAATTACTTTGTCTCAATAAAAAGACAGTCACAAGAATGCAGATTAAATGTATGCCTTAAAAAAACTCTTTGCTACCTACAAATATGAATCTTTTGGAATCTAGTCATGTAAGCTGATCTGTTCGAAGATGCAACACACTTGGATTTTAATCGCCTTTGCAAACAAAAAATATGAATCATTCACTTGTCCTGTCTACTTTTTGTCTCATGACACCATCAGTTCACACATTTCTGCCATCTCAGCTGTGTCTGGAGCTTGGAGTCCAGCAATAAGAGAGAAGTCACTCCTCTAGGGTAGTCTGCCCCCTGGACTACAGCCTTTTTTTGTGGCCCTTCACCATCATGTAGTTCAACAGAGCAGAGATGATGTGTGACAGCCTCAGGTGACACAGTGTGCGATGCTTCACGCCCAAGACAATTAAATAGCTGAAGTCTGTCTTCAACCAGGGAAAACTGTTTTTATCATCAAAAATGTGGTAAAGGAAGACCTACCAAATGACAGATTCTAGTCACATCCCACAAAGTGTTTCTGAGGAAGGAAGGGTCTTAAAGAAAGTCTTTTATTTAACTATTGTACTGGTGGCTCAAGGGGATGAAGTAAGATTCAATCTAAGCCTGCCCTAAAACTGTCTCCCTCAGGTCTACTTCTTGTTAGATACTTGCACCATTCACAGCCTGGCATTGTGCCACAGCACTTCTCACAAAACAGCAATACCTCCAATGTCTGAACAATGTCATATGAAGGTCAAGAAGTTGCCCAGGCCTGTATACAATTACTCGTTTACCCTTATAAACACAGTTTCCTTTTAATGGATTAAAGCAGTTTTGTAGACACATCCATGCTGCTCTATCTTAAGCATGCTTAAACTTAGGTTTCCTCCCTCATACATTGTTTCATTTATTTCAAATATTGTAACATAGAGACTGTGACACCAGGCTATGATGAAAAAGAAAAGAGTATAACATAGGCAACCGTGTAGAATAACAGTAGTCAGAAGCTCAAAAGCCCTCCAGTAAGAGTATTAAAAGATTATTTTGAGAAAGATGTAAATAACATGAAGTCAAGATGTATTAACACAAATTCATGTTGCAGAACTGAATGATGAACAGTACTCTCTTGTGTGTCAGAGGTACTTGCAAGCATTGGGAAAAAAAAAATCATGAGAAATAGCACACCTACTTATTTTATGTGATCTCTCCCAAAAGGACCACCACCTATCATCAGTTCAGTTTTTTCTTCCATCACCAATCACCTAGAAATTTCAAAACTGTTAATGAATGACAGTTTGAAGAATTTTGCTTTGGAAACACTAAATAGTTTTATTTCAACCTTTTCAATGAAAATCAAACTTTCAGCAAGTGATCCACTAATGTGATTTCAATCCAGTTAACTGTTAACCTGCATTTCCGAGATGCAGTATGTCACAACTGGACACATACTTAGGAAACTTCTTGTGTCCTTTTTCCTATATAGGCCAGGCTCCATGGACAGCTTACCTATCTTATGATTAAAACATCCTATGACAGACTGCAGAAAGTACGGACAAGAGAAATTCACAGAGGATCCCTGAGACACTTCAGGTTTGAGGGATGTAAAGTTAATTTTCCCATCAGGGAAATTCTGATTCATCTGTTATTTAGTAGATTTGAAATGAAACATTTCAGGGTACTTTTACAAAATGTAGTATTCAGATTTACCAGTAGGAAAAAAAAATGTTTGGTTTGTTTTGTTAAAAACCCAATTTTCACAGAGAATGTTCTGATTATGAGAGTCAGTTAACTCTTGGAGTACTCACTGGCATTCTGTTGCCTTTAAGCAGAGTGTTTCCTCTTCCTCTTTAGTTATTTTAGTTATACAGGTAAAGTTCATTTCTCTGGACACAGAGTGCTGTCCAGGGCACCCACCATCCTACCCTATCTTCTTCCATGTGGTGGAAAATCAGCCTTAGGAAAAAACTGTAGAAACATACTGTAAATGACTGTCCCTTCTATTAAGAGTTTGCCACATCAACAAATGGTGTGTTGCTATCTTCCTTTACAAATAGGATAATCAGAGAGAGAGAACATTAGAGTTGCCTTTTTCTTACAGAAAATCTTTAACAGCTGGAAAAGGTAGCCATGTACCCCAGCCTTGTGTCTGAACAGCACGACTATCTTTTCTTGCTGGCAAATATGGTTTACACTAGAAGTAAAGTTCAGATTTGCAGTAATGAAACAAATAGAAAAGGGGAAAACTTCTAGCAGTGAACGATTCTCTCCTTACCTCAGTCAATCAGAACAAATGCATACACCTATGTTGCTAAATTATCACCTACCCATTATCATTTTAATAGCCTCTTCAAAGAGATTGTTCTCCCCTCAAACCAATTAGTTTCTTTCCTTTACTGTAGAGTCAACAAACTTCCCTTTACTTATTACCTAAGTCAAGATTTCAACTCAGATCACAAGAAATTAAATATTAGCACTTATTGCACCACCCAGTTCCAAGAAGCAATTTCCACACAGCAAGATAATTAAAAGCTATCTTTCACAGCATAAGATTTCTCTGGGATAAGCACAGCAAAAAAAAAAAAAAAAAAAAGATTCAGGAAGTAGGTTATTTTCCAAAAATAGCTTTTCATTTAATGAAAAAAAAAATTGTTCTGGAGTATGGCAAAGAAATACATTTTATCCCTTCATAATCTTTCACATGTATACTCTTCTTTATAAAAAAAAAACTGGCAAGTTTCTTGTGCATAATTTTAAAATATAAAATATTTATAAAGACTATATACAACATAAAGGCCTCTGTAGTGTGGGAAGAATCTAAAGTGTAACTGGTTTTAAAGAGGACAGACTCAGGCAAATGCAAACTGCTTTTGCAAAATCTCATTGTACTTATGCAGAAAATGCTGAGAACTGCCTGACATGACAAATGTCAAGTAGAAGCGTTGAATTACTCCCCCTTGTTATCACTATGTGTATCATTTGACACATAAAGATAAGCCTAATGACTCAGATGAGACTAAGAAAATGAACAAAAGAAGGCTTCAGTAAGAACAGCTTGCAAAACAAAACACAGAGGGCTGTGCTGCCTCTGTAAGCATCTGAACAGAACACAAAAACATTGCCAGGATAAGCAGACAAAAATAAAAATCTCCAGAGCAAATGCAAAACAAGTCTATAGCTGCATTTTTCTCAAAATCCTCTGGGACCAACCCTTTACAAACAGGTCAGTCAAGAAATTTGGATTTGGATTCCAAATCAAATCCATGTACATTTTACATGAGCTCAAATACAGCATTCAGGTCTTTTCCAAAGATATTCTGGAACTTTTTACAATATCATAGCTTACTGAAGCAACAAGTCATATACCTTTTAGGATAATAATGTGATAGGGTTAGTTTGCCAGCCAACTGGCTACCAAAGACAAGTCTTCAGTGATGTACAGGGCTTGTCAGCTCATTCAATACTCATCACAATTTGAATCCATCACAGACAGCCATGACAGTTCCTTCTTTCAACTATGATGGCTTTTTTAAGGAAGAGAGAAAGGGTTTTATTTTGAAAATATTAACATCTTTCCTCTCTGCACATTACAGTTGGCAGGATAGCCTGTGCTGTCCTAGTAATACCATACAAAAGGCATCTTAAGGAGACAAAAGTACAAAGTGAAGTGAGAACAAACATAGTTTTCTGCTCTTCTGTCTGGCAGGAGTATCTAAACAGAAACAAAACTGGAGTTCATAGGCTGACATTCACATTGTTATTAAAACTGGCTAATTGACACAATTAGCTTATAGGGAGAAGGTCCTATACAACAGGTCAGTAGTAGCAATGAAGAGAAGCTTTGCCTCAGCAGTACTTAACCACTGAACACCTACTTTTTCTACCCTGCTGGTTCAGCACACATGGAGTTTGTTTTTTCTCAATTTTGTAAAGCGTGTCTGCTCTGACTGAAAAACTCCCATTTGCTTCAAGGGCAGCAAATTCAGATTGATACTGTGTGCTTTAGAAAGGCTCATTTCTGTATCAGATGGCTGATACAGAAATCATACATACAGGGCTGAACCTTGTCATCTCAGTGTAGATGACTGTGAAGACTACATGTACAATTATTCAAATTGCTTGAGTTACTGTTGGTCGAGAAGGTTAATTCAGCTTAAACCCTCTTCTGAGGATAACCCAAACCTAAACAGTACAATTATATAAATTAAAAACAAATACAGTAGCTGTACTTCAAGACCTATTGTTTTATTCCCAGCCTAGAATAGCAAAAGCTTCCCATTATTTGGAACAAGTAAACAAATGAAGATCTGTGGTTCTTTGCAACAGAAACTTTTAATTCTAACCTATGTCAGATTTGATGTCTCAGCAAAGTGTAACACTTTAAACACCTCTATATGAATATAACGCAGATAATAGTTCAGTGAACTTCCTGCACTGTAACAACTTAACAACTGAATGCATCAACTATACTAACGTTTCTGATTCAAGATCCATTCCATGGCTTGCCAATATGACACCCATCTACAAGAAGGGCCAGAAAGAGGACCCAGGGAACTACAGGCCTGTCAGCCTGACCTTGGTGCCAGGAAAGATTATGGAGCGGTTCATATTGAGTGTGCTCAACGGGCATGTGGAGGTCAACCAGGGGATCAGGCCCAGCCAGCATGGGTTCATGAAAGGCAGGTCCTGCTTGACCAACCTGATCTCCTTTTATGACCTGGTGACCCGCCTGGTGGATGAAGGAAAGGCTGTGGATGTCATGTACCTGGACTTTAGCAAAGCCTTTGACACCGTCTCCCACAGCATTCTCCTTGGGAAGCTGGTGGCTCATGGCTTGGACGGGCGTACTCTTCACTGGGTAAAAAACTGGTTGGGTGGCCGAGCCCAGAGAGTAGTTGTAAATGGAGTTAAGTCCAGTTGGCAGCCAGTCACGAGCGGTGTTCCCCAGGGCTCCGTTTTGGGGCCAGCCTTGTTTAATATCTTTATCAACAATCTGGATGAGGGGATTGAGTGCACCCTCAGTAAGTTTGTAGATGACACCAAACTGGGTGGGAGTGTCGATCTGCTGGAGGGTAGGATGGCCCTGCAGAGGGACCTGGACAGGCTGGACCGATGGGCTGAGGCGAACTGTATGAGGTTTAACAAGGCCAAGTGTCAGCACTTTGTGTGTGCACTTTGGTCACAACAACCCCATGCAGTGCTACAGGCTTGGGGAAGAGTGGCTGGAAAGCTGCCTGGCAGAAAAGGACCTGGCGGTGTTGTTCAACAGGCAGCTGAATATGAGCCAGCAGCATGCCCAGGTGGCCAAGGCGGCCAACAGCATCCTGGCTTGTATCAGGAATAGTGTGGCCAGCAGGAGCAGGGAGGTGATTGTCCCCCTGTACTCGGCGCTGGTGAGGCCGCACCTCAAATACTGTGTCCAGTTTTGGGCCCCTCAATACAAGAAAGACATTGAGGTGCTGGAGCATGTCCAGAGAAGGGCAACAAAGCTGGTGAAGGGTCTGGAGCACAGGTCTTATGAGGAGTGGCTGAGGGAACTGGGGTTGTTTAGCCTGGAGAAGAGGAGGCTGAGAGGAGACCTTATCGCTCTCTACAACTACCTGAAAGGAGGTTGTAGTGAGGTGGGTGTTGGTCTCTTCTCCCATGTAGTTAGCGATAGGACAAGAGGAAATGGGCTCAAGCTGCGCCAGGGGAGGTTTAGGTTGGATGTTAGGAAAAATTTCTTCACAGAAAGGATGGTCAGGCATTGGAACAGGCTGCCCAGAGAGGTGGTGGAGTCACCATCCCTGGAAGTGTTCAAAAAACGGGTAGATGTGGCACTTCGGGACATGGTTTAGTCTAGTCTACCCTTGATTGGTTTAGTGTGGACTTGGTAATGTTAGGTTAATGGTTGGACTGGCTGATCTTAAAGGTCTTTTCCAACCTAAACGATTCTATGATTCTATGATTCCACTCCTGAAGAAAGACAATGGATATTTGGTTGCACCAAGAGCGTTGGACTATGTGATGTCAGGACTGTGTGAAAATCCTCCAGAACATTTCTGCTGGCACTCAGCAGTGGCCAAACTCTGTGGAAGACTTAATGAAAACATTCAAGTAAAATTCACCAGGGACAATTCAGAGATAATAATAAATTATAGTAACACATTAGTAAATCTCAGAACAATTTACAAGACAGATACGATTCATGCTTGCAGCCAGAGAAACAAAGACACAATAGTAAGAGCTAGTTTCAAACCAGTGAGAGTTGTTCCAAGAGGTCAAAGGAATGGGTCAGAATTAAACCTGCATCCTCTTTATCTGTATTTACTGTATTTACAGTATTTGTTCCAGACACTAAATGGGCCTAACCCAGAGTTCATTGAAATAAACTGCAAAATCTCAGAGAGCCAAAGGAGCTTTGCAGCAAATGTTACACACAGATCCCAATTCAAGTAAGCAACTAAGCACACACTCAAGAGAAACCACTCCTTGAATCAACACCCAAACAAAGAAAGAGCTAACACCAGAACTAAAGTTCTCTATGCTGATGGAGAATCCTAACATCCATTTGATGACTGAATTACCTATCTAAAAGGTTTTATCGCCTGCGAATGCCACAACTTGGGCACTTGAGAAACACACTGTGAGCTTTACAGAGCAGAGTTACTTAGTTACAGCAAATGTAACCAAGTGAAACATTATTGTACCATACCTTCATCTATTCACATTGCACCTGCATACTGTGTCTGGTCTCTCTATAGGCTTCCCTCTTACATCCTGATGAGCGTGTTCCATTCGTGTTAAAGTCTGACAGGGTTGAGAGTGTTCATGTTCTCCCATGAACATATCCCGTATGAATTCCAAAAGCTATGACTTCCAAACCTTTAAATAATAAAGGATGCATGCACTGCTGGTCTATTAGCAATATATTCCCAATAATATGCTCTAGTGATTTAATTATAACAACAAAATACAAAAAGGAACTGGAGATAATAATTCTCATTTCTTAGCTTGCTACCTTGCCCTACAATGCTTCCTTCCACAGGCAATCAAATAACCTAAATATTTAACTAAACAACAACCAAAGCAATGATTTGGAAACTGCTGGCATCGGTGATTTCAGACTACAAGCCACAGCTCATGACTTTTTTCCCTTAAACACTCTTGTTCAATAAAATGAAATTACAAACAAGGGACACAGAAGTTTCCTTTCTCCTTGTTTTCTACTAGAAAACAACCAGCTTAATAGAGAAAATATCAATACTACATTATCTGCTTGACAAGAACGCCAGGAAGAACAGATGTGGTGCAAGTCCTGAAAATGCCTTGACTTGCAGAATACATGCTTCATTCCATTTTGGACTCAGTTATCACTGACCCTCCATCATCACCTATTACTCCATTGCTGGTGGCTGACTATGAATGTCATTTGAATATGTGCTAAATCGTGAAGCTGAATGTACTGGGTCTGGTTGGGATGGCCGTACAGTTGAGCAGTGCTTGCACAGCATCAGGGCTTTCTCTTCTCCCCACCCCCCCAAATAGGCTGGAGGTGGGCAAGAAGCTGAGAGGGGACACAACCTGAACAGCTGACCCAAATTGACCAAAGGGATATTCCATGCCGTACAACACCATGCTCAGCAATAAATACCAAAAGGAGGGGATTCTGGGGAGGCAGACATTGCTCAGAGACTGGCTAGTCGTACTAGCCTACTTGTGGGAGGTGGTTAATGATGGCCTTCACATCATTAGTTTGGGGGGCTTTCTTCCTCTTTCCTTCGTTTATTAAACTGTCTATTTCAACACACAAGTTTTCTCACTGCGGGGGGAAGTGCGATGCTTAGCTGCAGGCTGGGATAAACCCATCACACTGAGATTAAAGAGTAAAATTCACATCTACAAAATGGAAGCTCCCACACCACATCAGTCTCCTGTAGCCACTGGGTTTGCAGGACCCCTTCCTGCCAATGCTAAAGATCTCCCTTCCTCCTTTGAGCAGTCTGGAATAGTGAGACACTATGAGGCCTAGGAAATAAGTGAGTCTCAGGGCCATATTAGGAATAGTATTGCCCTAGGTAGGACTGCAAAATAAACAGGACTCCAAGTTCTCTTTAAAGCTTTTCCAGAGATTTAAATATATATTTAAAATTACAACTATGGGCAAGTGAATTGGTAGTAAAAATGAGACTGTTTTGAATGACTGATATAAACTGATCTTAGTGCCATTCATTGCTCCTTCTTGAGTAGAAATACTTGAGTAGAAATGTGTTAATGAGTGATTCACTGGAGGGCACCAGATGGTTTAATGGAAAATGAACAAGACTACAGTCTGCAGGTCTGCAGTTGTTTTTCACAATGTCACTCCTCACATGACCACTCTGCTCAATGGAACTGGTCACACAAGACTTTCAGGAAGATGTGCTAAGAAATAGCACAATTTTCAGTTTAAATCTTTTCAGAATGTGTCTGTAATTTTCAAAGGTGTTAGTCCAAGATTTTCTCTTTCTACTAAGAAAATTGTATCATTTTACTGTGTAGATGTTAGTAGCTCAAGCTAAACACCCTGCTTCTTGTTGAACATAAAAACAATTTTAAAAATAGTTTGTCCATGTTTTTAAATGACCAGAAGAATTTCATTATGTAGCTTGTCATTTGGATATAGCAACATCTAAATGCCAAGGAAGGTAGTAAGACAAACCCACTGTCACCGGAATGCCATAGAAATCAACAGGTCTCAGAGCTAGTGAGACTAAGTTAGTTAAAATGCTGCTGTTGCTCACCACCGGAAAAGGCACTGCTGAAATTTTTAGAAGAGATTTTTACAGATATTTAAAATCAATTATTAGTATATTGAAATGCAAATTGCAGTATGTAACTATTGCTGTCAGGTTACAATAATCTTCTCAAAAGCCTGCAATGCAGATTTCAAATGTTCATTATGTATGTACCAGCTTTGAAGAACCAGCTATTTATTAGCACTGGATCTTGTAAGCTGCACTTCAGTTTTTTGCTATTGGAATTCCTTGAAATGTTTGCAAATATTTGTGATTTATTGTTGATATTTTACTTATTTAGTGCCAGAAGAGCTCTGAATGCTTTTTTGCATTCCCATGTGAGCTTATAACATAAATATGGAGCAATAAATGAGAAGATCAAATGATAGATCACAGGAAATATCAGTATTCCTATTGCATTTGCAGCAAGTTCAAAATAATGGGCCCCACATATTAAGGCGCCTTTGAAGCAGACAACATATTTTGCAATACTAGGGAATGTGCTATGCAAGACAGAAAGTACCTAAGGGAGATCGATGGTGAGTGTGAGAAAAAGGGACAATAGTTAATCACACAGTTAGCTTGTTTAATCAAATTAAAAATTTGTTCCATGTATCTTTCAATTTAGTTCAGTTTATTGTTCCTTGGAAAATTGATTAAAAACATCAAATGTGAAAAGCTCTCAAAAAAGCTCTTAAGTATAAAACTACACCCTTCATTACATTCTTCTTTTAATTTCCTCTAATTTAAAACCCAAATTCAAACGTACCTCAGGGGGAAAAAAATCACATGGTCAGAGGTTTCTTTTCTCCTCCTGAAACAACAGACTTAGACTTCCTCTTCACCTTTCTGTGAACATTTTATTGTAAAGTCACAGAAACTGGGCATTTCCCTCCTGAAGCTGATCAGCTATTCCCTTCCTCACAGTAATTCTTTACTGGGTTTTCATGCTAGCAGAGCCCTGAACAATGCCATGCTGTGCACTGCTTTATAGATAGCAGGCATGTTTCACAGCTGGATGATTTCACACTTCAGAGAAGCACTCAGCTAGGTAACAGATCTCAGTTACACTCCAGGCTGTCACAGATGTCCAGGGTGACTCTGGAAAGCCTACTGGACAGGACAGTTAACCCTTAATACTCATTGCAAGCAACTCACCGAGATAGTTCCAGTGACATTACTGAGACTTAATAATCTAAGTAAAGTGCTGACTATTTTTCCATTTGCGTTTCTTTTCTAAAATAGAAAAAGGGAGAATTAGTATTTCTCAACTTCAATTTTTCTTGTATATTTACATGATAACCTCTTCTAGGTAGAGACTATGTGTGTATCAAATGTGTGTGCAGTCATTGATATAAACTGGGTTTGATCCTACTGTTTTCAAGTATGAGTAAAGCCAATACATAATAAAAAGGGAACTATCAGTTTTGTCACAAAAAATACAATCATTTCAACATTCCAGACATCTGTTCACAGATCTTGCAGAAAGATAGTTTGTTACAATACATACCTGCTATTCAATTATTTCAATACAAACACTTGCTGTAGATTTAATAGTAAAGTGTTTAATTTATAATGCTGTTAATTGGTTAAATACTGTGACTTTTCAGCCTTCAAGGTTTTTTGTGTGTGTTCTTCAGGGTCTAAACTAATCCTTAGGCTCATCCTGTTTATGTTTACTTATTTACTCCTCTTGAAGTAAATTGGTCAATACTGCAACTGCCAACTGCTCCAACAGAAGTAATGGGTGTCATTCTAAGAAAATCAAAAACAGAGATGCCAACTTCTGTATCCAACCATTGAGACATTCAGAACCAACTGTAGGAATATTGACCTCAGTAACTTAAGTTACTAAAAAATACGTTGCTTTTATTATTTTCTTCCAACCTAAAAATGACTGGAGATTTACTATTAAATTCCAGGTAAGATATTGATCAAACATGGTCAAAATGCTCTGTCCTGGCATACAATTTACAGAATTACTAAATTAGTAATTTAGTATTACAGAATACTAAATTTTTGTAATAGTCTTCATATTCTGAATAAAAGTATTGTAAAATACTCAATAGTAAAAATGCTAAAACAATTGAAATGGCATTGGAAAGCTTCTTCAAGTCTGTATGAATAAACTTCTGCTCTGTATTCTGTATCTTAGCAAAATACTAGCAAAATACAACCTCCAATGGGAGCTAGATATTTCCCATAGTCATTTATTAGGTAAAAGTATGTCATTCTCAGAAAAGGAACAGCGTTCCGTCACAAACAAGGATACAAGCATCAACACACCAGGGGGGTGGGCAGTGGGGGAAGAGAGAGGGGAGGAAGAAACATCCTGAACAAACAGAGAGAATAAAGAAAATAAACAAAAAACTAATTACCTCTCTCTAGAAAAATCTAAATAGTGAAAGTATAGCATTCATGCCATCCAGAACAATATATTATTCAATAATTACTAGTGTTATTACTACTATTAATAGTAGTAGCAGTGTTTTTCAGTCACTGATCCCAGTCCAATCCCAGATCATTTGTGCCTTAATTATGTATTTATTTCTTGATTAGAAAAGCATTTGTAATCATTATAGTAGATAAGTACAGGGTTAATTTCAAGTGCTTAAGAATGCACTTAATTTTAAATTTTGCTTACGTCCTACTGAATAAATGTTTTAAAGAAGAAAATTATTTGCTTATTAGAAATAAAAAATTCTCTTTCTCTTGGGGAAATTCTAGGTACAATAAATGGTTAAGGAATCTTGAAAATTGTAAGAGGAAACAAAAAAAACTGAGAATTTGATCTGGATGAAACCTTACAGCCATTTTGGACATTCAATTCTAGGCGTTGTTTTGAGCTTTTTATAGAGATAAATACATCTGACAGATGCAAACTCAAATGTGGACCTGAACTTGCCAAGAATCTGATTTGATAGTCTGCAGCTATGGTTTGCCCTCAACTTTTTTTTTTACAAGTTTAACTATGGGGACTTTAAGGGCAGCAAGCATATAGACTTGCACTCTTCTATAAAGTTCTGCTCTGTCCCTCTCCGAGTTTTCTCTGTTCTTGTGTCCTTTGTGCTTCTTCCTTCTCGTCCATCTTTGACCCTTAACTCCATATCCCCCTAGGTACTTTATTCACTCTGACAGTTCCCCAAAAATCTTACCTGTGGACTTCCACCTCAGCCTAGCAGTTAAGGTTAATAGCAATATAATGATTAATGACAACAAAACAAGAATCTTTCAAAGGACAATGCCAACCTCATTCTTAGGAACTTAACAGAAGACAGTAGTATCCTGTCTTTTTTGAGCTATAGATTCAGGATGTTTAGACAATAATAAAACATTTAGCTCACAGCTGGAGGGAGAACTGTGCAGACCTGAAAGGTTATTTTTCCAAAAGACTGTCAAAAGATTGTGTTCTCTTGTGCCCATGGAAGACAGCATAGATATCTTTCTGCTGCCTGCATGGTATCTCTCTGGGCAGAAACAAACTCATCCATAATTTCATCAGTCTGAGCAATCTCCTTCCTGCATGTTAAAATCATGTAAACAATGCAACCATGATTCTAGGAGGGGTGTGACACAGAATTGTATCTTGAGATTAAACTCTGAGCTCAAGATCCCAAGCTCAGCTCCTCTTCTGATGTACTGATGGTATTTCATGCAGTACTCACCCGGCTTTTCCTTAACTATTAAGCTAGGTGAATAGATTGACTCAATTTATTTCATTATTCTCTTTGGGATCATTTAAAATATTTAAAGAAATACAAACATTTTATGCATCATAAACCCACTGAATATACTCAAAAGATTACTCTGGGAGGGAAGAGTTTTATATTGGGAGAAAAAGTAGAGGGCTTTTTGATATAGCCAGTGTTTGGGTTTGTTGGAGGGTTTTTTGGGTGGGGGGCACGGGTAGGAATCAGAAACAAAACCTGACTGCAGCTTCACTGGCCACCAATTTCCATAGCTTTCCCTATAGTTTTGGCATTTTGCTAGCACTTGAAATCACTATTTATTTGCTCAGGGGTTTTTTGTTTCTTTTATGTGGAGATAAAAGAAGCAGTAATCAAAAGTGTCTGAATATATTACCAGCTTTGGTGAAGTATTGCCTTTTCTCCCTTTATAATACACTTTATAAATAGACATGTGAATAGAAAAGATATAAAAATGCTCATAGAGTGGAACAGGAAATGTTTTAGTTTTATTTTTCCCCATTTTCCTATATTTGGAATAAACTTAATTTCTTATTCCTCTGGAAGCTTCCACTTCTTTTCTGGCATTCTCTGCAGTCTATTCAGACATAGTTGAGATTTCAAAGTGAAAGACTACTACAAATCAGATGGTTATTTTGGTTAATATCTAAGAAATGAATGAATGCTTAGCAATTAGCATTGGGAAATAAGGTGATTTTATTGCAGAAATGATCTTGTATTCAAACCATAACTCACCTCCGCAGTTTATATGTGAGATAGCCCATCCTCTTCAATGTTGTAGTTCACTAGCACATCACATCTATCCCCTTTAATTTTTTCATCAGCTTGCTGCTACCTCACAGCCCTGCTAACCTCTCTCCTTACACAAACAAAAGCAGACTCTAGAATCTGAAAAACCCTCCTTGAAGCCAGGAGCTGCTTTGCAGAAATTGGTTTCCTCTGGAGAAAGCCCTCTAAATGCAGCTCTAATGGAGCCTCACTGTGAAGGAACTGTGCAGAATTGAGGGTATCTGTCTATCTCTGAAATCACAATCTGTCCAATAAAGCCACCCATCCCAGCAAACACCTATAAGGAGCCCTCCACATAAACTGAGTTCTAGCTTTGTCCCCAACATTATTCATGCATTGGATGCTCAACTGAATTGAGTATGATACCACTCATCTAGTGCCTACAAATGAACATATTATTAAGGTCTTTTGTCCAGCATACTTATCTATGGAACACAGCTTCAGTGAGTAAAAACACCTGCGTAGCGGAGATACATCCTGTAAGGTTGATAGTCTGAAGAAATTCACCAAGGATCATTTCTTTAGGGGATCCTTATGCGGGCAGTGAGCCTGAAGTCTCCCCTCCTATGAAAAAAGTAATCCAGTTCATGATACTGTCATGACTTTATGATGCTATTTATATTTTAATTGGAAATCCAACCCAGGTGACTGTTTTCTAATATTTTTATATTTTTCTATGCCATAATAAGAACCTTAAAAACATACATTCAGGAAAATAAACTGTTTAAAAACATACCCTCACAGTATGCCTGGCAGAAGGCGTATCTCCTACAACAAAAGATGAAGACCCTCATAGAAGTTATTCTTCTGATAATGATCCTGTGTCAAACCTCTTCAATCTTTCCTCACTAGAACCAGCTCCTAATCTGCTTGGTACTGTATATATATACTCTGCATACTAACCACACATATTCCTTCTGCATATAAATGGCAACAGAGAAAGCAGAGACAGCAGTTCAAAGGTTCAGATATTTTATTTAGAAATTGCAGCAATGGAGTGAAATTATGATTTTGGGTATGCAGCCAGTCATAGCTGGAGGCAGCAAGTTACCTGACCTAAAGTGGCTAATGAGATGGTGAAGGACAGAAGAGAAGCAGGAGACTGATGGATGTGCTACAGCTGGGTTGAAAAAATATGTTTCTAGGCACACCATGCTGGGCTATTGTCAAACATTCATAAGGGAGCTAAATACTCAGGGCTTGATCCCATAAATGAGTCCAATACCCACACATTCAGAGAGTGAAGAGGGAGATAGCACATCTGCTATATAATGACAATAGCAAGAAAAGGTATCTCCTGTATGCCCAGAAAGCTAAAAAGTGCCTTGTGGAGCTCAGAGGCAATTCCTGATGGGCAGCACTGAAGCCTGAATCCATTCTCCACTGAACAGACACAGCAAGAGCAGCAGCACTGCAGGTATTCCCTGATGGCTCTTCTAAGGCACCTCTGCTCTGAGCTACTGAGTAAAGGCTAGTGCATGAGTCAGCTTTAGGGACTGTTTAACTCCAGATTTGTCTACACTGTAACTCAGCAGTGAGACTGCAGTTCCTGCAGACATATCCATTATCTCTTTGAACTATCTAGATTAAGGGATTATAAAAGCACCACTGTGGCAGCACAGTCTATCACATGGAATAAATAAAAAAAAAATGTAGGCATTGCAAGTTTTTAGAAGTACTTGAAAATGATCAAAACCTGCACTATTAGTGCTCTAGTGAAATTTGCAGTATTAGACACATCTTTATGAGTAGCAGCTACACCTCTGGATTTTGGTGTACATGTGCCCACAACAGGGCACCCACATTAATGTTTTAGTTCAGATTAGTAGCATACTTTTGAAGCAAATATCCCAATTGTTGCCACTTATGGTGTTTTATTTTGAATTATGGAACAGTCTTAGGAGCTCATAAAATGGATTTTTTCAGATTAAAATAAACTGGGAGATGTGCTTCAGAAGATCCCCTAACATTATAGTAGTAAATGGGCATTCAGCCACTAGAACCAGACTAAAGTTACTGGATATAAAAGAACCCTGCAATTTGTATGGCAGTATGTCAGGTCCTCAGCTCTGTTTTGCTCTAAACATCTGCTTCTTTCAGTTGAAACTGCTGCTAATGTATACAAATACAGAGACTAGAGGACAGGCATTCAGTTGCTATCAGGATTCTGCTTTTTGACTCACCATTTTTTCCACATATTCCTCTCTGGGCTCATTCTCCTAGAACAAAGTCCACAAATTCAAGTCCAAAAGTTATACAAATTGAGAATGGAAATATAAATATACAAATTGTCACTGCTGCCTTCCCTCCTCCCAAGTTCTGCAATTAAAAGTTATTTTGTTCCTAAAAAGAGTTGTTTTATTTTCTCAAAGTATAGTATAGTAAGAACATTGCAGGGCTGCAAGCAAAGACAGTGCAGAAGCACTCAGGAAACAAATTAAATATATGAATGCAATGTATTTACAATACCTGAAAGTAAACATTTGTAGAACTGAGAAGAATAAAATCACGTTATCTTAGATATATATAGGGATTCAACAGTCGTGACTGGCTCATTATGACACTACCTGCAGTGGCAGAATTTTTATTCTTCCAGAATGGATTATACAGTCAACAACACAATTGGAAAGCTGGCTAGGATATTCCAATTTCAACACGTATTATCTAAAACTCAGAGTTGTTGAGGAATAGAAAGCAGCAGTGTAAGTGAAGGAAGACATTAGTACGTTACTAAAAAAGGATGCATGAAAATTAGCAACTTAGGTTACAGACAGAACGGTAAAAAGAAAAAAGATAATGGAAGTGCCTATAGACCTCTGAGGCATGATGAAAAAAGAAATCTGCCAATGCTTATACAGCTAACAGAGGCTTTTAAAGAGACTGTGTAATTGATCATATGGGATTTCAACTACCCTGAAACTGGCATTACAGATAATGTCATAATTTCTCAGGCAGGTTCATGTTTCTAAACGTGAAGAAACTGTTTTCCTGCACAGTCTGTTGAGCAGTCAAAAAGATCAGATGTTATTTTTAATTCAGTTCTGGAGAAATAATATGGCACGATAAAGAGAGTGTGCATTAGGGAAAATCAGGGGTCCAGTCAGTGTCCAGATCATCACATTGTAAGTTACTTGCACACAAAGAATGGAGTTTGTTTGCCTTTCAGAAGGCAATCAAAAATGATTGAAAAACAGACACTGAAATACCAGAAACCTTCCAAAAGAAATGGTAAACATGTGTAAGAGAAGTGCGATGTTACCTCCACAAGGAATACCTGCTAGCAGCAAAACAAAGTGCTTTATTTTGATAATTTGCTTGAGGTGTATTTTTCTGGGAAGATACAACTTCCTCCATCCTGACTCCAGTCATGCTTTCTTTCCTGACTATATTAGGTACATCTCCTGTAAAGGAAGAATCCCAATTTTGCAGCAAAAAGAAGTGAAGGGACAGCATTACTAAGTATTTTGAAAAGTGTTTTTTCTCACATTTTAAAGTGATCTCACCTTAAATGTACATTCCTCTAGCAACCATTGGTATTTGTCTATATTATGGCTAGGCTGCACAGTCTTGGGAGATGCTAAGCATGTTCTAAGTCCTGTATCTTCATTCCAAGCTCTTTCTGTTTTGACTTAGAATAGTGCAGTTGCTCTAGAAAATGGAATAGAGTCAGAATCTTCTATTTCAGGTGTCTCGTGTGAACTAACAAAATGCCCAAAGTAAACCTGAAGGGTCAAGGGAATACAGAAGCTTTCCAAGGATCTTCTCAGCACTTCTGTTGGCCTGGGTAATGTCCTACCCAGAGTATACTGTTGAGCAGCACCAAGCATTATAATGCAAAGTACATTCATGCCAGTTTTACTATATAAATATAAATTACAAACTGTGATGAGCTACCATGATCTGTGACAAGGAACATAAAAATGAAATGAAGCAATGTTTGTGTGACACATCTGAAGTAAAAGATCACTAGCTCAACTTTTGTTTTAATCATTTTTTAAATAAGAAGGTTAAAAAGAAATTGCTAAAACAGCATTTCAGCAGAAAAACTTTGTAAAAGCTTGAACTACTACTTGACTTTTCACTGCCCAAGCAACTTTTCCCCTTTTTGAAATTATTATCTGTTAGGGAACTTTCAATGGTTTTCACCTACTAAACTCATTAATAAATGGAACGCCAGATATTTGTTCTAATTCCAGTGTACCAAGAGCCTGACTGGCATTCTGTGTAACTTTGAATATAGCCCATGATTCCCTTTTATGTCAGTGTGCTAAGTCTTTGACTGAAGAAAACAGCCACAGTCTCATCTACACCTCAGGATCCAGCCATAGCTGGGTGAGTTGCAGCAGCTATAATGACTTGGAAAAGTGTCCTATATTTCAGTCCATTGTCACTGGAAAAATAGAGAATGGTTATTTAAAAACATATTCCTCAGCAACGCTCTAGAAGATAAGCAAAATTAGTATCTTGTCATACATAATCATGGCTTACAAAATGTCAAACTTTCCTTTGGAAGTATAAAGTGTAATACTGAAGAAAAAATGCTCCTGGGAAAAAATTGCCGTTGTCCCATAGTAATGAATAATTTTCATTTTGGTAGCCCTAAGACAACTGACAGAAGTAGTAACTTGCTGCACACGGTTCCTTCCTTATATAGAATAAAAGACAACCCTGCTAGATTTCTTGTGTAAAAAGAAAAAAAAAAATTCATAGGCTCATGAACATGCAAGGCAATATACAAGAGACCAGCACCAGCAATGGAAGACACACAAGACAACCTGCAGTAAGTTCTTCTCTAAATGCTGACTGAGTTTCTGAGCTGGATACCAGCTGGATTCCATAAAGGAGTGTGATATGCATGACCCAGCATGAAATTGCTTTTTACTTGTGCACATGCAAAGAAAACATATACGATGGATTTTTATTGTCTGTTTCCACTTATATTGTTCAGACTGGCAGAAATAGTACTGTATTATTTCAACCTCATAAGAGTGTATTATTAATCAAAGTCTAACTGCTCTTCTGAAAATGAAGTGAACCTCTGAGTGTCAAAACAGAGGAATAGCTAAACTATTTTCAGAGGGAAGAAGACTTGACAGAACAGTATCTGCCCGATCTTTTGCTGAATCAATATGAACTTTGCTTAGAAATAGACACTCAGGTGAGAAAATGTTAAATACTATACTTTTCTTTAACAAAAGTAAACGTTTTCCTAGAAAGCAATAAAGTTCATGTAGCCAAAATAATCTGTATGAATAAATACCACCCCACATAACACAAAACATTGGGCAATGCAAAACTATCAAAGGGCACTTTTAAAAGAAACATCCAGTTTCTTTTTAAAAAGCATGTCCAGCACATAGAACAGAACCCCTGTGTTAGAGCTGACAAAAAGAAGTTACATTCCAATGAAATGTTATTCAACCAGATTTGCAACTACTTAAATTAAAGTTTCAGATAATTTGATCTGATGGATGGCTGCAATAAAATGAGCAAGGCTTCCACTTATTCTTCTTTCACCTCCCACATTCTGACTCATCTGCCTCACTGCTATACCATTTCCCCTCATTGACCTGGCTCTTGTGCTTCCAGCATACTTCTCTGCACCAACTAAATTCATGAAAATGGCAGGAAACTGTCCATTACTGGTTTTCTCTGCTACTTTTCTCCCTATGTAATGAATAAAGCCACATCACCAGTTGTGAGTTATATCTGTCCAAGAATGCATAAGAGCTAGGTGCATGAATTGAGGAATGGGGGGGGGGGGGGGGGGGGGAAGGGTGAAAAATATAGCAGGGATGAAAAAGCCCTTCCCTTTTCATGTCAATGAAATGTGACATTGGTGGAACTAGTGTTACTGACACGTGGAGTTACGCTGATAGCTTAAGGTTAATCAAAAAGACCAGGAAAGCAAGAACATAGGCAGCACTTGAAGCAGTACTTGGTGTTAGAAAGGGAAGATCTGACAGGCCCATGAAACAAAAGAAGAAAATAATTAATAGCATCTTTGCAATAGAGAGGGATCAGTAGATTATAATGGGACGTAACACAAATGCTTCTGTTGCTGCCCTGTTTTTTTAGTAAGCAGTAGTTACAGATTTTACTTCCTAGACTTTAAAAGCACTTTGTAGATCTCCCTTGAAGACTGAGGTTTAGATTTGAGACATGGGAGGTCTGAGATTCGATATGTGTGAAAACATGTTCACCCTGATAAGGAGTTGTCTGTCCTTTACTGATTATCTGTGTAACTACATTCACGATTTCTCTTATCTAGTTCCTTTTCCTATCTATTTAGATAGATTTCAAGAAAGAAAATCAACACTCTTCGAAGGAATAAAGCATGTAACAATACAACAGAATGGCAATTTCCTCTCTTTAGTTGTGGCACCAATCACCATACTGACAATATACAACTAGCAGTTAATTCTGTCTCATCTTCTGTTACTACACAAATAAGATATGCCAGAAATACATGTACACTATTATTCCTGCAGGCTGATTTGAAATAAACTCAATTTAATTAAAAAAAATAGGTTAAGGTAAAATTAACTCTTAAAGTGTTATTAAGCCAGTAACATAAGGTAAGAATACTGTGGTGTTCAGACCTTGTGAATATGTTAGAGAGCTTTGTATAATGCTGACACAGAACTGTCTGAAGAAATCTTTCATGTGGTATACATTACCTTTTGCTCTGCACATGGATGTATTTAAAAGTTTAGATACTTTAAATAAGGAATGAGATTCTATTTGATATCATATTCCACTGAGGTTCCTCTAAATTATGAGAAGTAAGCCTGTTTCTGCAGTGATATAAACCTATGAGCAATTGCTAAGATACTTCTCAGATATTAAATACGGTCCCTTCAAGAGTCATATTTGATTTACAGAAAACTTAGAGATTGGGAAAATACTAAGAATTAATCAATATTTTAATTTTTTTCAGGCCCTGTAACATTTAACCTAGTTAAATACTGCTTGAAGTTAAATGTGACCTATGAAACATGATAACAAGTGGCAGAGAGAACTCTTTGTGAATGTTACCATTTGATGACAACTGTACTTCAAATACATTGTGGTTTAATACAATTCTGTACTTAGGATCAGTAAGTCAAAGTTTGAAAATGCTGTAGCATATGAAGACAGTGACATGATACCAAAAAAAATATGCCAAAATTGAAACTGCTGACAATGCAGCAGCTCTTAGAACTATGTAGCAAGTAACTGCATGCCTGCTCTGAAAACCTAGAATTCACAAAGTACCTTTTACTCCAATCTAGTATTCACAATGTTATCTTTATTTATGTGACTTTTGGGTGTTTCTAGTTAAAACAAACCTCTGTCTTCTCTTTCTGCTGTGTAGAAATAGAAACTACTAGGAGCAGCTCCTGGATCCATGCTGGGATATCTGGGATTTAAATGCGTAAGTGGTGAATAACTGAAATGAAACACTGTAACACAGTGTGTCCTTATCAGCAACAATTCATGATTTTGGATGACTAAATTGAAATACTCCTAAGAGGGCTTAATTTCCAAAGGTAGGTGGAAATTTCTTTCTTTCTAAGAAGAATGACAGCTCTGTCGTGTTTTTTTAGTATGAACAATCACACACTGGAAAAAACAGTCATTTCTGAAAACTGAAGTCTAAAACAAACTGTAAAGATGCAGGCCTCAAAAACATACTTTTTCAAATTTGTTACTGTTCTTCCCAGCAACTGACCACTCTGTAGAGAAGCTTAATTTACCTAACACTTATGGGGGGATTCCTATCCCCTAACTGCAGGAAATCACACTTCCTCTACAGTCAGTGAGGAGTGATAGGTAAATTGGGAGCGCAATCCACCCCACAGATTCAGACTTTTCTTAGGATAGGACAGATTATTCTCTCTAGGCACCTCTCAGCTAACTGAACTAGACAAATAACTTCAGAGAGAGAAGTGATGGATGTGGAAAAACAGAGTATCTTTCATTCAGCCAACTAATACAGCTGCAAAAAAAGATTTCAGGCACACAAATCCTTCACATTAAGTAAATAATAAATTTCATCATAAGTAAATAAAAGCACCATAGAATAAAGGACGATGAAGATCAATAATTAACATCTCTAATATATTTATTTGGTGGTCAGTTCTCATTTAAATTTCATTCAAGCAATGTTTCTTTACTTGAATACCATTGATTAACGAGTATTGGAGAAAAGGTGGGGGTTTGGGGTTTTTTGGTTTGGGTTTTTTTTGTTTGGGAGTTTTTTTATTGTTTGTTTGGGGTTGGTTTTTTTCAATATAAAAGTCCTGAAAAACCATAAATCACCTCATAGAAGCACAATCTATTTCAGTCACTTAGTTTTCAAAAGATACATTAGCTTTCACTACTCAAGATTCATTAAAAAACTCCACCCCCTTCACTGATGGTTAAAAGCTGCCTTCTAGAAAGTGTCATCTCATGAATATCAGTGACTGTTTCACCTGAGTGTATCCAGCATCAATTAATGCTTGAAAAGACTTGCTTTATAAGACAAAGCTTTTTCAAATTTATCTCCTTGAAGCTGGCATAGATGTAAGAAATATATTAAAAAACCAGGACAACGACAGACAGCCACCTGCTTCACTTTGTTGTTAATGCAGAGAAGAAATAAACACAAAAAATACCTTAGAATAAAAGGTCGCTACAGCATGCATGACAAGGAGAAAAAATCAGTCCTGCAGTTCCTCTGGCCCCTCTCCTACTGGCTAGAAAGCAAAGGCCAGTTCTAGCTGCTCCTTGGGACTTCATGGCTTTAGGCAGGAGTATGTGGAGGAGAGACTGTGCTCTCTGGCCTGAATTTAGCCAGCTGCTCTTTACGGTTAGTGCCTCCCACCATTCTGCAGCCCCAGTTTCTACAGTAAAAAGATCTCCTCTAGGAACCTGTTCCCAAGATGGTTCATTAGCATAAAATTCATCCCTTTAAAGGTCATTTGGAAAGAGTAGATATATGTTGTATGTGTCTCAGAGTTACTGTAAAGATGACTGAGGAATATTGCCCGAGATGGCTATTTAGTCACAAAATTAACTGCAATAGTTTGAAGGGAAATCAATTTACACCAAGCAAACTGTACTGCTATCTGCCGCATGGACCCAATCAAAATTTTTTTTTCCACTGTGATGTGATAGCATTAACAACCTCTTAGACACCTTGGTCAGCAGGCTACCGCTGAGACAATACTACTAAGAGGACTTCAGTGTTAAGTGACCTTGAATGCCACAACAATACAAAATGCAAAAACCTTGATACCAACCTACTACTGGAAAAACTAGGAGGTGAGAAAGGGAGGTGGGGGGAAGGGGGAAATAAGTGAGGTGCTTTCATATATCCTTAAATTACAGCTCAATTTATCCTGTTTCCTGAAAATGCTTTCCCAGGATTTTGCATCTTTGGTAAGGCAATACAACTGCAGCATTAAAGATACACCAAGCATGTGACTGGGATCTCTCTTGGCTCAGAAGAGAGAACAAAGGTGAGGAGAAACTTAACAAGCATCAAGGGGTGTGTGTGTGGTCTGTAAAAATTTCGAAATTCTATGAATAAGCTTGGGTCTGTGTCTTGAAAAAAGGGAAAGTCCAACAAGTCTTGTGTTGGTGATCAGGCACTACCTGATACTGTTACCCGATTCTACTTCACTACAAGACACTTTTTCCATACGTGAAGAACAAACACATGCTAAAACAATTGGTTTCATAAAGAAAATTATAAAAAAAAGACTTTATAACAGTTCTACTGGATTGTAACTGTTACCATAAATACCATTTGCTTTCACATATCAGAAGGGCTCTTAAAAGCCCAAGTGAAAACAAACATCCCTTAGTTTCATAGCTACGCACACAGTAGTAGTGTTGTCCCAAGAATGGGTTCTTTACCTGGTGTGCAAAAAACAATCCACACACTGATTCGAGAGATTTGCTTTATTCCATTTCCGCGCAGAGATGGGTGCTAGGTGGTAATTCCACAAAGCTAGCACACCCCATTATCCTTGTTTCATATATTTATACAATTAAAGAAAGTCACTACACCTACTGTTAACACCTATTTGTTAGTCATTGGTTATTTCTACTTTTGCTTCAATTTAAGGACATAGCTCCCTTTAAAATCACTACACATGCTCAGTGGGCAAGGGTCTCCCTTTGGAGGTGGGCAGCTCTTCCAACAGATGTGTGGTTTTCATATTACAATTAGCTGGTTCACTTAGGGGACACTAATTAGTGGATCTTGCTGACTAGTAAAAGAGGAGTCAAGGGGAGTTTTGACACTCAAGGATATATGTTTGTTGTTTTAGAGATCTCTTGGCCTTCTGCTCCTCCTTATAGATATCCTGGTGCCTATTATCTTTAGTATATTCCTTCAACAACCAGTCATCAGTAGGACAAATGGATAGCAAAGGACACATCATTTCTCTTGCTTAGTGACTACTGTCCATTGTCAAAACTGCAATAGCTATTAGGTGTGTACCATTCTCAGCTTTGCAGATTTTAGCTCTTTATTTCCCCAGATGCATTTCTTTAATCTCCAACTGCTGTCCCAGTGAATGTATTCTGAGCAGAATTTAAACAAAGTAAATATTTGTACAACATGATATAGCAGAATATAGGATTTGCTGCAAATACTTGTTTATGAAAATGTCTTTCGTAGATATAGTAGCATATTAACTGCCAAGCCACTTGACAAATCAAGAGGTATATTTACAGTTACGGTAACGCATAAGAATAAGCAGTAAACAAATCATAAGAATATGAGGCATATGTAGAGTATAACTGAAAGTGAATGGTTAGCTGATACCAAATGATTTAAAGGTTTTCAGTTGTAGGGCATAACCAAAGGCATAAGTTTACTGAATGTGTGTGCCTCAGAAAATAAAGTACTCCTGCAGGCAAGATTTCAGCAGTGCATGTAGCTTGCTGTCTTTGGGCACAGTGCTCAGTACCACTTTCCTCTCTGCTCTCTTCGGTGCAAAATCAGCTGCCCAAAACGCTGAAAACCAGCGTTAATTGATATTCCACTAGTTACTACCCCCATGAGCCTCTAATGCCACCTGTCCTTCAAAGAGGCAATAAAGTGGAGCAAAGTCATTTATCTGTACCATAGGTTCCCCTCTCCAGATCAGCATGCATGCAGAAGCAGATGCACAGATGTCTCAGCCAGGATTTGTGAGGTAAGTAGTGAGCCAGCTAAACCACAGCCCCAGTGCTGGGGAATGCGAATGGACCAGACAGTTTTCTGTAGCACTGTAGCACAGTACTGGAGCAGTTTGCATCTGCCACCAGAGCAACCTTCTTGAACCTCTGCTATGCTTCCTGTTCTTCCTTTAATTCCCAGAGACATTCTACATCCTAATGCTACTCATTTTGAAAGGCATACATGTCCTTCAGCCCTTTCCTCCTGTCTCCTGCTACACACACTTTGGAAAATGTTAACACTGAAGTGAAAGAATGTTCTTGCATGCCTTGATAAGAAGCTAAACGCTTAACATCACCTTTTGCTGTACTGACATTGAGCAGCTGAGTCAGCAGTCTTGCACTTTAACACCCTTTTCTACATTCAGAAATGTATACAGAAGAGAGGAAAAAAAGCAGTTAAACCTAGGAAAGAACATCACCTATTTCTCAGACCAGTACCCTTGTCTTGCCTCATTCTTCACTTGACAAAAAATCTGACTGGCATCAAGTTTCAAAGATGGAAAACAAGGTCAGATTCTGATAGTATTTAACGTGATACTTGTAAGAAAAAATGCACAGTGAAGAAGACAGAAAGGTGAGAAAAAGACTGGTACCTATAGCTTCTGCCACTCATGTTTTGTGGTCACATTCTGACAGATTACAGATGTGCCTGGCCAAAACCCTGATTCACAATGCATTTGTTCTACTTCAGTCAGGTTGCTAAAATGCTCAAAGGATGTATAAACTCACCCTAATTCTCAAACCCAGAACAACAGATTCAAGACTTCTTAAAAAAAAAAAAAAATCTTTCTTTCTACACTCTTTTTTGTAATAGAATTTTTACATTTTCATGCAAGTTTCCATCCTCCGTAACCCCTACTCAGAGTGGCTTAAAATGTCAGTCTTCTAAAAGATTCCTGCTGTTGGGCCTAGAAATCAGGAACTTCAGAATTCAGTTACGTTCACACACACAGTAAGCTGGACAGACATTGGAGTCCACTATTATGCCACCTGACAAGGTTATCTGTATGATATGAGGTAATAGGAAGCATGTAGCCTCTTTAAAAATCTAAATCTTCTGTCTTTTACCTGCATTTGAGAAAATTACCTAACCAAATTCATAAATATCCACATTTTTTTCTCTGCAATAAAAAAAGCGAGAGGTTTTGTTCTGCCCCATCCCATCCCCATGTTCATTGTGATTAAGAAAGCAGCAATGAAGCTAGGTATCATGCCACACACAACTTTCTGCCAGATATCACAGTCTAATCAGATGAAAGTTTGTCAGATCACGTTCTGATGAAAAATAAAATGCTTGATTCAATGAAGTGTTCCCTTCGTGATGCATTAGAACCCCACTGCAGAGGCCAAGCTCAGAAACCTGCTGTACACAGCTTCCTCTCCAACTGACTCTGAGTGGACTTCAATGTAAATTTGTATGACCTGTTTTCTCCTGCTTTACCACCATTTCACTCCTGCTATTCCTCTTGGCCTTTACTGGCATTGCATGACTCATCTTCCACTTTTCTTACATTGGCCTTTGTCCGTTATGACTGGTTCTCATCATCCTCCTAATCTGCAATCCAAATGCATGACCTCTGCTGCTTCTTATCATAGAATCGTCTAGGTTGGAAAAGACCTTTAAGATCAGCCAGTCCAACCATTAACCTACACTACCAAGTCCACACTAAACCAATCAAGGGAAGACTAGACTAAACCATGTCCCGAAGTGCCACATCTACCCGTTTTTTGAACACTTCCAGGGATGGTGACTCCACCACCTCTCTGGGCAGCCTGTTCCAATGCCTGACCATCCTTTCTGTGAAGAAATTTTTCCTAATATCCAATCTAAACCTCCCCTGGCGCAGCTTAAGCCCATTTCCTCTCGTCCTATCGCTAACTACTTGGGAGAAGAGACCAACACCCACCTCACTACAACCTCCTCTCAGGTAGTTGTAAAGAGCAATAAGGTCACCCCTCAGCTTCCTCTTCTCTAGGCTAAACAACCCCAGTTCCCTCAGCCGCTCCTCATAAGGCCTGTGTTCCAGACCCTTCAACAGCTTCGTTGCCCTTCTCTGGACATGCTCCAGCACCTCAATGTCTTTCTTGTATTGAGGGGCCCAAAACTGGACACAGTCTGGGCTCGGCCACCCAACCAGTTTTTTACGAAGCGAAGAGTACGCTCATCCAAGCCATGAGCTGCCAGCTTCCCAAGGAGAATATTATGGGAGACTGTGTCAAAGGTTTTGCTAAAGTCCAGGTAAATGACATCCACAGCCTTTCCTTCATCCACCAGGCGCGTCACCAGGTCATAAAAGGAGATCAGGTTGGTCAAGCAGGGCCTGGCTTTCATGAACCCATGCTGGCTGGGCCTGATCCCCTTGTTGATCTGCACTTGCCTGTTGAGTTCACTCAATATGAAATGCTCCATAATTATGTCTCATTCTCACAAGATGCAAGGCTCCAGGTCCTTTATCTTCTTCTGTCCCAGCTGCCTCAAACAAGTTAAAAAGGCAAGGAGAACTTATTACACTTCCCAAGTTTCAGCTGGCCATAAATCCAACACACATTACTTTACCAAATATGTTTATATCAGGATACTTACATACAATGCACAGGACACTATACAGGTATCAGTAACAAACCAAAACCAAGCAAAACTTAAGGTAGATAGGTGAATAATTATAGCTTCCCTGAATATTATTGTTGTACGCAGTTTACACACATCAGCTACAGGGCTATTAAATGAATGAAACGGCACTTTCCAAAATTACTTCTACTACACAACTCACCTTTTTCATTTGGAGACCAATTCAAGTTCTAATTTCCCTGCACAGAGGTTTTGTTTGATATAGTAGCAGAATTTTGAGCATTTGCCATTCTTTCTTTCCAGATGCATACCATATCTCCATTACTTTCACCATATGTGAATGAAATCATCTTTCTTTTCCAATTTCTCTAAACATACTGAAAGCTTTCACAGACTGTCATCCTCACTATCCCTTGAGGAAGGACTTTATTAAAAAAAAAAATCCTATTTGGCTTTGGATTTGTTCTTAGATTTCATATTTAATAATTCATTTTCTAAAACTCACTGTATTTTTGCAAAATTTAACAATTTAATCACTTAAGGTCTCAAAGAACATATCTGTGTAACTCTTCACTGACAATCCTGTAGGTAAAATCGTACTACAAACAAATCCAGGAATAAAGAGGTCTCTCATGATTTTAACTGAAGAAGTATCACCTTAATAAAATGCCACCCTATAGCAAAGAAATCTCAATGAAAGAGTTATCATTATCTCAAGCCTGCTTTGGACAGGATTAGTATGTCATGCATCATCTCAAAATCAGAGTTAGGAGATTTTGGGAATAACAGTAGCTGTTACAAACATGCTATTCCTCCCCTCATAAGAAACTCAGTGAATGAAGGAAACTGGTTTATATTGCAGATTTAAAGTTGGCAGAAGGATTTAATCTTATAAATTACAGTTACTAACTTCAAGATCCCACATAATTAAAAGTCAGATTACTACTTTGTGGTATTTTTATGACACCTGTTCTTTCAAATATTACTTTGATTTACTTGATTAAATATTTACTTGATTTATGCAATTACTTGATTTAATTAATTTAATAGAGGACAGGAACAAGATCTTGGCAGTATGAGAAAAAGATCTCCTCTTACAACATGTAAAACTGCAATGATTTATGATTCACACACAGAGAAATCAGTTCTGAATAACTAGAACCACTCTGAAATTACTTGAACTATGACTGCAGCAAGGAAAGGCTCACAGCTCTAACATCAAGTTCAAAATGGCAGCTTTGAAAGAGCATGATGCTGTAATTCCATGAAAGGATGTATGCTCACCTTTCAACCCCATTTGCCACTCTCCCACTTCTTAAAATGTTCAATGTAAGAAGGTTACAAATGGTTTTATCTTTTTTTTTAATTTTATTGTTTAAATATTATATTATGAATGCCCATCAAATAGTTCTTTTCTTAGTCTTTAAAGACGTATTTTTAATGACAAAAATATTTAACTAAAATTGCTGTAGCAAATATACTATGTCGGTATTGATTATAGTTCTGTTACTGGATACAAATATGAATGCTTCCAAAGTTTAGAACTTGCTTTTGGAGGAGGAAGGGGGGAGTGGTGGTGGTGTTTCTTTTCTTCACAACACGTTGGTTTGTTGCCATCTATAATAGAGATATCAAGATCTGCCACATACCTGGCTTCAAAGAAATTAAGAAAAAATTTCAGCTGAACACTCATCTAAAAAAAAAATGGTTTTAATTTAAGTTGTTATTTAAGACAATTTAAGAGTCCTGTGGAATTTTCCATTTAATTTCCTTCAAAATGAAAGGATTTATCCTGGCAATGCACAGCTTTCAATACACTGCTTTTTTATACTGATTGTTAGCTGACACTGCTGTTGAGATTTTCCAGCATCATTCTTTCAGTTCTTGATTACTACAGTATTTTTCATATTATCTTTTCTTCACATGCTAGTCTAAACTATTTAGAACAGGAAAGGAAAACTCATAATTTGCCTCCTCCTGTAAGCATGAGATCCTTAGCTGGCATAAATCAGCTGATATATACCTGCTGAAACCTTGGCCCATAGGGAGTCTGGGATTTAGCTGAGATGAGAGGGTTGGGTTTTGTAAAATATTTAAATAATATTTTTCAATCTTGCAGTTTTCATTTATTACTAGATGTCACCCAAATAATTTTAGGTTTCAGATTACTAATAAGGCTACTAATTTCTGATGGTTACTAATTTCTGATGAAGGACACAGATACTCCAGTAGGTGCTAATTTAAAATCCATCTGAAAGATCTTTGTAAAAATCAATTTAAAAGAAGCATTTAAAGATATGACTGTGGCAGCTTCCTAAAAAGAAAACTGACAGATCACCATTAAGAGCATTTGGTTTAATATTGATTACTCCTTGGACTGTTCAGTTAAGCTTCTAATGAGGATTGATTTGTTGTGTCCTTAGCAATGAAAGCAAAGATGGCACCTGAGAAAAATAAAACGGTCGGTGATTTTTTTTTTTAATTAATGTGAACATGCATGCCATTTGAAGCAAGCAAGAACTTGTTATATCCTACACTTCTTTCTGTTCACACATACATACATACAATAAGCTGCATCATGTGAAAATGCGCTGTATCAGACTCAGACTACATATACGCAACCAGCTGCATCTTAGAAACCTCTTAATGTGATTCTGATTATCTGAACAGAAAGCACCAGGAGAACACAACGCTTTTTTTCTCATAGTGCCTGAAAGGATACCTCACACATTCAGAGGGGAAAGAGAAAAGAGACTACTACCAGGCCATTAAGTTTCCTCATGACTGATCCCCATGACACTGGAAACTATTCTAACTGTTTTGTGTCCTGCTGCTTTCAGCTATCTCATGAGAATTAAAATTCACATGCAAGAGGATTAAGATCTCACAGCAGTTCCTAAAGAAATATGCACTCTAGTTCCTCACTTTTGCACATTTTGAAGCAACTATTTCTGCCTCAAGCAAGTTATTTGTGTTCAAAAAATGGGTAGATGTGGCACTTTGGGACATGGTTTAGTCTAGTCTACCCTTGATTGGCTTAGAGTAGACTTGGTAGTGTAGGTTAATGGTTGGACTGGATGATCTTAAAGGTCTTTTCCGACCTAAACGATTCTATGATTCAATGATTCTATGATTTGCTCAGAAGAGGCAGACAGGCACTAGCCTGTAAACTCTATTAATTAGTCAGCTGAAAGCAGGGCCATTCACAGGACTTGGAACTTCCACAGTCTTTATCCAGATTAAAGAGTATTTAGCACTTACTTCAGTCAGGTGCCACCTCCCTCTCCCAAACTAGACATCATGAGTATCAGCAACGTCTTTACCTGACCCCTGAGAGTCTCAATCACTATCCAGTTTCTACTGACTCTCCACCATCCTCCAAGATTCTCTCTTCTAAATAAATTTCCTTGACTGTCCTGTAACAAGTTACCAATTTCTTCATGTACTGGAGAAATGCAGAAACTCAGTCCTGTCTCCAGCTCCCCGCACCACGATTATCCTCCTTCCTCACTGTCTTTGTTTGGTAATCCCATTATGTTAACGTTAATAGATCTTCCAGTTGTCTGGAGGCTGCGACCCTAGTACCACCTTTTCATTTAAACCCTTCAAAACCAAGTCACCATAAACTTCAGTCAACAGTGGATTCGTCCAGCACCTTAATGTACTCTTCCTGGATTTGCACTGACATGATAAAACTGGGCACACTACTTGTTATTAATGTCTGGCTACAACATTGCAGTGACATAAACCCATGTAAACTGATTTTGAATGCATAAAAATTTAAGCATTTACTAATAACCACATTCATTCAGGTCCCTTCCAATTTTGAAGTATACCAATATTCCTATGGTGACAGAAATTACTGCTATCTTGTGATATCTTGAGAGCTGGTTAATTGACTTTGTACTGGCAGGTAACTGTCATTAGCTTAGGATGAGGATGCACTAATTGTGCAGTAAGTAGCTTTTGCTTTCTCGAGTATTTAAAAGCAATTCAGCAATTTATTCTCATTAATGGCAGTAACATTTGTGTATTCAGAGTAGAAGCAGAGCCTGCCTCTGTCTATTTGATGTTATAATTGGATCAGGTAGGCTGTGATGAGCCACAGTTTATGAACGAACCTCAACCTGACTTAAAAAGCAAAATCCTCAAAAAAATCTCATTTTATATGCTAACTGAATCTCATTTACACCAGTTATAGACAGATTCAAGTAATTTCAGGTAAACTCTGGAAATCCTTAATATATCTCACTAGCAGCTGTAAACATTGTTCTTCAAAGGCTAATTTCTGTGTAACTGTACTTAGCATTAAGGGCTGACTGAACCACTATAAAACCAGGCAAGGTTAATTTGTCCTATTATTTATGCTTTATGAAATACTCAGACTATGGAAAGCTAGCAGTTTTTCCACACTGTTGTGGTTTAGCCCCAGTCAGCAACTAAGCACCACGCAGCCACTCGCCCACTCCTCCTGCCCTGGTGGGATTGGGGAGAGAATTGGAGGAGTGAGAGTGAGAAACACTCCTGGGTTGAGGTAAGAACAGTCTAATAATTGAAATAAGGTAAAATAGTAAAGATAATAATAATATAATAATGATAATAATATACAAAGCAAGTGATGCACAATGCAATTGCTCACCACCCGCCAAACGACACCCATACAGCTCCCGAGCCGTGATTGCTCCCCCCAGCCAACCCCCGCCCAGTTTATATACTGAGCATGATGTCATATGGTGTGGAATAGCCCTTGGGGCAGTTTGGATCAACTATTCTGGCTGTGCCCCCTCCCAGTTTCTTGTGCACCTGGCAGAGCATGGGAAGCTGAAAAGTCCTTGACTAGCATAAGCAGTACTCAGCAACAACTAAAAACATCAGTGTGTTATCAACATTCTTCTCCTACTAAATCCAAACCACAGCACTATCTGTGCTTCTCAGTGCTCACCAATTTGAGTAAAGTCATAGCAAAGGTCTCAAAGGTCTTGGAAGTCTTGGGATTCTACTGATCTGGACATCACTACCTACGATTTCTATAGGAAATTGTAAAGTAACATAACAAAACCTAGAGTACAAGGACTTAAAAGTATTTAAAAAACAGTAGGCCCCAATACAAAAAGCTCTGCAGTGACCTTTCTTAGAGCCAGGTGTGCAATGAAAACTGCAGGTGACTTTTCAAGAATTTAAAAAAAAAAAAAAATCAACCTCAGAGTAAAACTTTCCCCCCAACCCTGGAAAGGATTTTGGGGTAAAAAAGTGCTTTACTACGTTAAAAGGGATTGCTTTAAAGGGAAGCGGAGTGTATGCCTGTATGACTGGTGTTCCTAAAATCACGGATTATGACAGTTAAAGAATTGTTATTCATACAGTCCACTGCAGCTGCATAACAACTAAAATCTAACAGACATGCTGCCATTCTCATGCATCTATTAAAAAAATGAGCACCACTCAAATACTTATAATATTGTTTATGCTAGAATTTGGATTGCAAGATAGTGAGACAGCACTAAGAAAAGCATAAACCTTTGTTACACTGGGTCAAATTTCATCCAGGGTGAGCCAAATAAAACATTAGGGCCTTGAACAAAATAATTTGGTTCTCAGAATGATGACAGAGCTGGAGCTTGAGCTCCAGCAGTATTCTCATTGCCTGCTCTGCTAACCACGGATTTTGCAATGGGGAGAAAAAGGCATCAGCAGTTACAAAGGATGCAGCAAGTGCCCCCACTGGTGTTCTGGCAAAGTGCTTCTCACTCACTTTCATTTGGGATGTCAATTAGTCTAAATGGATTCTGGTCTGATGTTTCTCATTACTGATTCACAGTTACTCAGGCTGCCTCCAATTATGGCTTGAAATCTTCTCCAGGAGATGCAAAACTCATATACAGTGCTCACTCTACTAACACACCCCACGTCTGACATGCAACTTTTCAAGGCAAGGGCAGGCAGAGACGAGGCATTATTGCAGGCTTTTTCCTAAATTTTCACTTCTAACAACATTCTTTGTTACCTATTCCAGGATTTTGTAAAGTTTCTGGATTAGAGTTCCTCATCATCAGAGCTGTCATCTCATCTGTCCATCACATTAGAGTCAGTCATTCTACATCATCCTACAATACTCAGCATCCCTTACTTTATTGTACAATGAGAGACTGTGGAGTACTGTAGAAGCATAACTGTACTCTGAAATGAGCCTCAAAGGGCAAACTGTTTATAAGCAAATAATTCTGATCCTTGGAACAGAGGCATGTAAGAGTCCAGTACAAGAAGTAAATTGGTTTCCAGTACAGTCTAATAATTGCTGTCACTTTGAACAGCCTTTAGCACAGCTGAACACCTGGGTAGAAAACACACTGACAAACAAAGAAACAAAAAAAGTAATTGAGAATGGGCTGTGTTTGAATTTAATTTTTAAGACAAACTCCCCTCTGCTTAAAAAACAAATGGTAAAATATGGCCCCAGAAACCATGACATATTTTATCCTTTACAGGAAAATAAAAGCCAGTATCATCCATTTTTAGGGAAAAGAATTAGATGTTTTTATAATGAATATCTGGTGATCTTTTCTTTTTTACAGCTGAAGCTCGTTGAGAATTAAAATCTGCACCGATCCTCATTAATTTGCCCAGTAGTCAGAGACCCAGATGCAGTACCATGTTTGTACCACTTTGAAATAGAGGACAGCATGCACACCATCCTTCACTCGAGTGGTGCAAAGTGGGTCAGCATCATAGTGCCATTTCAACTTCTGTCCAGTTAACTGAACTCTGCCAGAGTGGTAGGCCGGAGAAATTAAGTGGAAGGGAAGTAGAAGGAAGAAATGGAAAGGAGGGAGTCTGTTAAATTGGTATGAAAGTGGTGGAAGCCAGTTGTGGTCTTTTCTCTTTGCTTTCAAATCAAAAGTCGCCTGAATCAATTCCTGTGAACAGAAGGTCCAATCTGGAGTCCTGATGGCAGTTTACCATGTACCATTTATACAACTGCCTGCTTACAAATGCACTTGGTAACTATTTGATGAATCTGCTTTGAAACAGTCTGGTCAAGGAGCTTATGCAACAGTCATGGTGCCAAGAGACTGTGATTCCATCTTCTGCTTTACTGCTTATCTACTAGTCAGCCACACACAAGTCATTTTAATTCTTTGACTCTGCTTGCTTTCAAAACAAATAAATAAAATCTATTTTCAGATTGCAGCCTTCTTCAACCAGGGACTACCTCCAATGTCACCATCCCCCAAGACTCATACCACCTCAAGATATTCAAAAAAGCAATAGAATCTGGGCCTACATACACGTTGAAGTCCAGCAGGGTGCATTGTACCTGAGAGCCTCTAGGTACAATGGTAAAGCCACATGTAAGTAATAAATACTGTTCAGTTCTACAGTTATACTCCAGCCCTAGATTTTCTCCACGTAGACAATCACTTTGGCTACCAAACTGTGAGTACGAGAGTTATAGTGGAAGCACAGCCTCACAAAGAACCACAAGGACCAAATATCATCTGTGAAACTGCAACAAGCAAATGTTGTGATAACAGAACTCTAACAGGGGTTTAGTTTCTGATAAAATTATAATCTGGCTAATTATAATGGCATTCTATTCTCAAGATCCTGTATACTAGTAAATATGTAAATAGCTTCCAAAAGGATCATCTTGGGGTTTCTCAGTTTCTCCTCGTTCCTGGATTTTCTGGGACTCATTAAAACTATTTCTCTTTGTAAATGGCTTCCACCATGCACCTCTACACAATTCCCTAGTGTAAACTGCTAATCACTCACTCCCATTGTTAGTACCTGAAAATTCCTTGGTGCTTTTTATCATAGTAGCGCTGGAGTAGGAGGGAAGAGGTCTGTTGGACTGAAAAGGGAGCAAGAGGAAGGGGAATTTCTCCGTCTACTACACCATGGAAAGGACAGGAAAGTTTCCCTCTGCTTTTCAATAGAAGAGTGGAAGCTGCTGGTTGATCTTTTGCCCCTCTCTCCCAGCTGGCAAAGATGCATTGTTGTAATGAAACCTGGATGCTCTGGTCCCTGCAAGTAATAGAGAGGGGTTTGTGAAAGAAAAGTTGCCTAGTTTGAATGAATGCATTTGTCTTCACGATTCACACAAGTCCATTGTTTCTGAGAAGAGCTCACTACATCCTGATCATGCCTCAAATGTCATCAAACCTGCCTATTAGAACATCACTTGCACACACCACAGTTTCTTTTAAATAATCCTCCTATGAAAGGCCATGCTTTAAAAAAGAAAAAACAACCCAAACCCCTTAAGATTCCAGAGCAATTACCTTAAAAGCATTTATGCTAAAGAAAGTGCTATTGATTGTTGCTCATCAGCTTTCAGCACATGCACAGTACAACAAAAGGAGAATTAAATTTAGCTGGCTAATTATGAGGGATGCACAGAATTACCAGAAAACAATGCAGCAGCTCATTTTGAGAGCAGATATTGCAGATACATGGCATTTGGCAGCTTAAGTTCAAATTGTATGTCTATCAATAAGGGTCTCTTAAGTTTTTCAGGGAGTTGCAACATGCTTTTTATGTCATACAATGTATAGTATAATATGCTAGTGCTAAAAGCTAAAAACTACGACACATAACTGCCTAATATAAACATAAATAAATATGTCATGTTACTTAAAACTGAATCATATTTATTTCAAGCCTGGAACACTAAAGATTTTTTTTTATAAAAAGGTAAATACTTTCTGAATTGAAAAAAATTCTGTCCAAACTGAAAAATGAATGGGATACTCATTAAAATCCTAAACAATTACTTTCTCTGTGCATGTATCATTGATATTTGGAAGGAAATGAAAAAATGTATTTGTTATTTCAAATGTGATGTACTTGAAGCCATATCCAAGTCTCTAATCCAGCTGCATTAAAATTTGCTACCCCCAACATGTTTACAGACAGGTTTCAAAAAGCTAAAGAAAAAATGGCCATTGAAATAATTAAATCTAATTTAAGAAAAAAAAAACCACTAACAAATTCCAGTATTAATCACAGAAGCACACCACCTTCATCTACCAAATCATCCTGAAGAGTAGACAAGAAGACTTGGAACATGTTGAGAATGAAGCCAATGCATCTGGCATACAAAGTTTGCCATTGGGTAGGCAAAGAAACATGCGTAAATATCTGACTAAAATAATCCCTCCAGTAAACACTACTTAGACCTGGAAAATTTATAAGACTTAGGAACAGAGAGGACAGAAAGAGTAGCCAGCAAGAGCTTGATACAGTAGCCTTGTTTATACTATAAGCAACCTGTCTCGTGCCTCAGAAACCTCATATTTTAAAATATTTTTAGCAAAATTTGATGACCACAACTGTATTGCTCAGATAATCAGAAGACACTTACCAGTGCAGCCTAAAACTGCAGAAAGCAAGCACTGACACAAATATAGCCAGAGGATATCAAAGATGGTGAGAAATTCAGAGGCACATTGAGAAAATTAAAAACATTCCTCAGGATATTTTTTGCTTAGTTTTCAAATACAAGAATCCACAAATTTGAGCATTTATTGTGAATCAATTGACACACAGCCAAATTAATTTACTTTCCATCCTTCTACCCTAGTTTGGGATGGAAAGTCAGGCAGATGCCAGTACATTTTGTACTTGAAATATTAATGAACTTGGCTTCCACTGGAAGTTTTGTTCAGGATAGCCACCAGGGATGTAAGAAGGGAAAAAAAGTATTCTTGAGGGATTCTCGTTGCCTTCATTCTGATTTGACAATGGACTACCACTGCAGACTGTGCTGGAGTTATTCTATTTTGTGCTAGTGTAAATGAGAGATAACTCAGTTTCATATACTTTAGGAGCTATCAGTTTTCACATCTACTGTAATCAAACCAGCTTCTTTTGCAGGAGCTAGCTCTTTCCTACCTGTAGCACTTTTGCAGTTGGCTAGTTTGATATCTGCTAGTGACAACTTTGAAAATGATCCATGAAACCAGCAGGTGGGCACTTGGCAGATTTATACTCACTGTTGTTGCAAGCAACAGCCAGAAACAAAAATCAAACCAAGGAGCAAGAAACAGAGTTACCACACTTTTAAGAAAAGTGTATGACTAGTTCCACAGAAATAAATAAAAATACGTTTTCCTCTATTAGCAATATTGGTCAAATGAAACTAAACTGAGCTCAGCTATTAGAATTATTACTATATATTGCTCAATATATATTTTTATTACAACATGGCTTAATCTGATGCACGATTCCATGTCAGTTGGTTGCTATGAATATTATGGCATAATATAATGACATAGTACACCACTACCTGGAACTGCTTGAGTTGTAAATATAAGATCAGGACTTGAAGAGACAGTGGTAAGTCAGAAGCTCAGAAGTATTAGCCCCAAAAAGAACTGTTTTAGACTATCTAGCCATCTCCTAAAGCATGTTGTGTTGCCAGCTGTATTCTGCATTTGGAAGTAGCTCACTACCAATGATACATGGGAACATTGTTTATTAGACGAACAGTTTAAATGCATTGTTTACATAGACACTTATAAATCTCCTACAAACACTCCAGCAGTAACTTGCATCTTGCAACTGAAGATCGATGAGCTGTCACACTGGCCAACCTTCTCCCTTTTATCAGCATATACTGAATGGCATTCTAGTGCTTCCACAGCTTATTTTTCCTTGGTAGTAAACAAGCTTTACTAGGTTCAGATAGTATAGGACTGATAAAAAGATAGCCAAAGAAACATCAAAGATTACACAAAAGTAATCACATTCTGGTACAATTGTTTATATATATTTGTGTTTCTAATCCACTGAATATTCTACCTGTATTTACAGTGATCCTATATTATTTGTCCTGGTTTTGGCTGGAATAGAGTTAATTTTCTTCCTAGTAGCAGGCATAGTGCTGTGTTTTGGATTTAGTAGGAGAAGAATGCTGATAACACGCTGATGGTTTAGTTGTTGCTAAGTACTGCTTATGCTAGTCAAGGACTTTTCAGCTTCCCATGCTCTGCCAGGTGCACAAGAAACTGGGAGTGGGCACAGCCAGAATAGTTGATCCAAACTGCCCAAAGGGCTATTCCACACCATATGACATCATGCTCAGTATATAAACTGGGCGGGGCGGGGGGGGGGGGGTTGGCCGGGGAGCAGCGATTGCTGCTCGGGAACTGTCTGGGTATCGGTCAGCGGGTGGTGAGCAATTACATTGTGCATCACTTGCTTTGTATATTATTATTATTATTATTATCATTATTATATTGTTATTATTATCATTACTATTTTACTTTATTTCAATTATTGAACTGTTCTTATCTCAACCCAGGAGTGTTTTTTTCATTCTTACTCCTCCAATTCTCTCCCCCATCCCATCGGGGTAGGAGGAGTGAGCGAGCGGCTGCGTGGTGCTTAGTTGCTGGCTGGGGCTAAACCACGACATATTACTGTAA
Source organism: Pelecanus crispus (assembly GCF_030463565.1). Lineage (NCBI taxonomy): Eukaryota > Metazoa > Chordata > Aves > Pelecaniformes > Pelecanidae > Pelecanus > Pelecanus crispus. The sequence goes on from NC_134648.1 coordinate 12,586,076, forward strand.
GAGCCCATTACATGCTATACAGCTTGATGCAATAGTAAATAAAGAAGCTGGCCCCCAATTTTGCCACAGACATAAAATTTGAGAGTTTATTTCCCCTTTTACATCAAAATTTCTTTTTAAGAGATGTATTTTTTAAGTTTTTTAAAAAAAATGCAGGAAATAATTATTGTGAGGCATAAAGTTGTGAAAATTGTCAAGTTGTCAAGTTTCTTTCATTCTGCAGGCATTGAAGTCCATAATTCATTCTTTATTAATAATATTTTTCAGGTAGATCCATCAGAGATAAAACAGATGGTGGCATGAAGAATGGACATCTATAGACCAGGTTCTGTAAGGAAAACCTGAAAGAACTAGCATCGTTTAGCCTACAGAAAACAGGTTTAGTGAATATAGGGTAACAATCTTCAAATATATAAAAAACTGCTGCAAAAAGTAAATTGTTTTCCAGCTATACAGTGGATATGACAAAAAACAATGAGCTAAAATTCCCATATGAAAGATTGATATTGTACATTGGGAAAAAATTTCTGAGGGTAAGGCTAAAGAAGCACTGCTCTGTATTTCCTGCAGAAACTCTGGGGTGTCTAGTGTGTCTTAGAAAAGATGATGAACTTCTGTGTGGAATGACACCAATCCAGTCGGATTAAGTCAATGTTTTTGAGCTTTTCTAAATCAATGCATCTGTAAGGAAATTCACAAACTATTTTTGACAAAATAGACACAATATCTTTCATCAAAATTAAGTTCAGCTTCCAGATGGTTGTTACTTATTCATTTATTGCTTCCCTGTCCGCTTTTTTTTCCATGTGTAATGAATATGTAAGATTGTACTTTAAAAAAAAAATGCAATAGTTACACTGAAATATTATTGACAACCAGTGGTAGAGAACAGAGTAAAAGACCTTTTGATTTCTTCAAAATTTTTCAACTGGCTCTAATTATAACCTGTTTGCAGATTCATAAGCAAGAAAAAAAATCCCACATTCATCAGCTAAATTATTCCCTGTGAATAATTAATTTAGCATAAGCATAAAACCATACTTTTTAAATTGAAAGAAAACATGTTTTAGAAAATGTAGGTGATGAAAAGTTATCAAATAAATACCTATATTTCTTGACAAGCTAGATTCTAAAGCAGAATGCTTGGATTTATTCAACTTTCTACTGGGCCTTTGTGGATAACAGCATCACTTACAGACAAAGAATTATTCTCATTATAAAATAAAACAGAAATGTAATTTGGACAGCTCATAGATTAACAAGGATTGATGGTAATGGGGGAGAAAGCTATTACATTTCTGTTTTATTAGAGAAGGTACCGTGGCATCAGACAGCAAATGCTAACCCTTGACCTGTCTCACGATCTAGCTCTCTGACCTTCACTGGAGTCTGGGTATCACTATGTACCCTTGCTTGTGAGTAACGAGACACATGGCAGAGACACTTGTTCTCTGGTAGGCTTCAGCTTTGAAACAAACTTGATGATAAGGTTTTATGTACCTTCCTGATCTTGGCATGGAAAAAAATAGTTTAACAGTATCATTCAGTTTTACTCATCAATCATACTTCCTATTTTAATGGGGTTTCTCTAGTCACCCTCATTGTAGGAGGCACCAATGATGTGAAGAATATCTAAAAATGTATAACCTTCCTATGCAGTAGAAACCTCTGACAAATGACATCTCCAGTGTCTTTCTTTTTGGCTGGAAGTCATTCATCTTTCAGTCATCTTAGGTGTAAAAGAATACAATGAAAGGACTCTGGTGTAAAGTTAACCAACATGCAAGATCATACTGGGTTTTTTTACCCTCCAGCAATAATTAAAGTATTTTGATGGCTACACTTCAGTGCTAATTTATAATTAACTTCAGGTGCTTCTTTGATCTTGCCGATATATTTTTTTCCCATTTTCTTATCAAAAGTCTTCATGCAGTCTGTAATTATGCTTCTTAGTGTGACACGAACTTTGAATAAGTAGATGCATTAATATATGCTTTGGGAAAATATCGGTTGATCCAAAGCAAGCTCTCACCACTGAGCTGGAGTATCATCTGAAGCACTGCTGATTAAAAACTTAGTATTATGTAAACTCATAATAGGTTTGCCATAAAAACAAAACAATGATTCTCAATTTTAAGGTAATGGATGACAGAAGCAGTAAATCTAGCACCCTACCAACAATACACACATTAAGGCATTCAGAGCATTAATACCACAGCACTACAAAATGCCAAGTGTCATGTTTTATATCCGCCTAGACTCTTCCTCTAAAGAGGAAGATATTTCAAACTTTTTCTGAATAATGAAATATTGAACCAGAAGATTTTTTTTTAAAGTGTTAAAAGCTGTTATAACAATAGAGTGATACAGTCTAACCTACCTGAAGCAACAAATAAATACATAATGCAAGGGAGCAGAGCAGTATAACTCATTTCCTCAGCTAAAGGAATGATCTGTAATTCTCAGAAGACAAACTCTAATCTCATATTTTCAACACATAAATAAGACATGCACCAGGGACAACGTAACTGAGATCCTTGTATTAAGCACTTCCTATCTGAGAAACATTAAATGAAAATTGCAACAGAAGTGCTAAGGGCAGTTCTTTTGTAAACACATCAGTCTACAGGTACAAATGGGGACTGGTATGACTTCTCTATTCACAAGATTGATGTTTCACTGGCATGCGACTCCAAAATCTGAAAATGGCCACATTTATGCAGGTATAAAATACGCTTTATACCACACATTTCCTTCCCCAGGCAGAGAAAGTCTGACTGCTATGGAGCACTTTGATGATAACCACACTAACTTGCAGCATGGATGGGTATGCATGCATAAATGTATCTGGTTGGTTGGAGAGGACAAAAATGGGGATGTTAGTATTACTGTAACTCTAGTACAGTACCATCTTCTAGTGCATAAAAGTTTTAAGAAAACTAAATTTCCAGATGTATTTTGTGATGTCATTTCACAAACTTATGTCCTTTAACTCATTGCTAAACGTTAGCAGCACAAGTATATACTAATCCTGACATGCTGCACAATTACTTTTTCAACTAACGCAACCTCCTCATTCTAGGACCGCTTTCATTCAAACCAATAATTGTGACAGCACTTGAAACATCCATAAACCAACTTTCTGGGCTCTGACAAAAGGATAACTGCAAGGTGCATGTGTCACTTGCGTGTTTGTACTGAACAATATCAGTACCTCCTCTGCCCTACCTCTCGTACCAGGTTCTGAGACGCCCTGCAGAGACAGGACTGCACAGCACCAGCTGTCGAGTTCCCTTCTGAAAGGGAGAAACAGATGTCTGATGCAATAGCACTAACACCCTTCAGTTTCTGCCTCCTTCACAGTAGAAATGGACGACAACTAAACTAAAAAGGAAGGAGTCAGAGCAAAATAGTTCAATTTTCACTGTTTAATTATCATCTGAAGTACCCCATTGATTGTGTGTTCCAAACATAGTCACAGAATCATTGTCAGAAAGTCCTGCTGCATTAAAATGAAACACCAATATGCCTACTTTGCAAAAGAGTAATGCTTTTTGTGGAAACAAAAATGTTCCGTAAAAGATGGAGAAAAAAGAATTCCAGAACGTGTGAAATTCACAAGCTGAAGCTAAGACTGACGGGTGACTAAACATGAAGCCACATCTTTCATTTTATTAATTTTTCCCTTCTGCACAACTGAGATAAAGCCAGACAAAGTAGCACAGAAATTTGCTAACATTACAGATACAGCAGTCTTCCCATCATACATCATCGGATGAAAGGTATGTTGTGCTTATTTTACTGCGGATCCAATCATTATTCTACCTGGCAGCAACATGGATTTTTTAAAATAAATATCCCTAGTATAGTCTTATAGTCATGCCACACAGCACAAACTGGAGATCTGCCAAGTGCAAATCAAGTGGTTGGAGGAACATTTTTCCTGTGCCGACAGAAGCAGCTGTCCACCCTCATAAAATCTATGTGGGCTATTATATTCTTCTGCTTAAGAGCCAGAATTTTGTTGTGTGCCTTTCAGATAAAAGGTTGAGTGTTGTCCATAATGGAGCTCCCACTTCTGCAGAGCCGTACTCAAGTACCCCTGTAAGAACACTTGAAAGGACTTTGCCAAAGATATTTTGGGAGTGAGATTTTTTTTTGTCTTTCTATTTAAAAAAAAATGCATTTGTCCCTTTCTTAAGTGCTCTCAGAACTCCATTTTTTCCATTCAAAAATATTGCAATCCTTCTTGAATTATTGAGGCTTGCATTGACATTATCATAAACAGTTTTTATTAAGAAAACCCACATGGTAACCTATTTATAATGTCTTCTTGTTATTGGCTCTTGTCTTAGACACTGTAATTTCTTTATGATTGTATGATAAAGATTCATTTATGTTTATGATGTTTATTTTCTTATGGTTATGACACCCTTTTTCAAAATACAGGTGATACCTTAATGATACATGTTCATCCAGAAAGAGTGCCATTCAGATTGTCTGGAACTTCTCTCAGAAATGTGTCAGCTATAGTATATCTTTATATACAGAGAATTTTTAATGAGACCTTCAAACAATTGTGTAAAATAGGTACATAAGAATGTACAAGAAACTATGAGTATCATCAATATAATAAATTTATTACACATTGATCACAAAATTAAAACCAAGCAGGCTTACTTTTAGTCCCTTTTTGGACTTTTGCCTTTGGAAGAAGTAGTCTCAGGAAAAATACACTTAACAATATTATACTTCAGTTCAGCTCTTTCACATTTCTCATACCTGTTGCACTACAGTGGATTGGTCTACATTGTGTGTTAGAAATTCACTGGGATCTTGTGATACTCAAGCATCATATAGATAGAATATTTGAGGGGTTTTTACAATTCAAATCTGTACAAAAATATCTACCTAGATCGACAGCATCCCAAAACCCCCACAATTAACTATACCAAGGTAAAGCTCTGAGCAGAACAATGTAGCCAGCACTATCACACTGCTATAGAATAATCATTAATGGTAACTGAACTAGCTAGTTTAAAACCGTCTTACACGTCTCTAGACTACTTCTGCACAGCCAGTGCATGAGCTTTGCCTGGGATTCTTGTCTCTGTGTCTCTAGTACAGTTCACTGTTGACATAATGCCAGATAAATGCTAGTATTTTTGATCCATCAATGTTCAAAAATCTGTATCCCATTTTTTTTCCACATATTCTTTCAAAATATTCCTGCTGCAGCTGCACACGGGAGAAGAAAACAGGAAGAAGCAAATGGGATTTCATCACTACTGAACTTGTTACTGATGACTGTATTTCCTAGTCAAGTAGTTTTACCCTATTCCAATACCTAAGAGGAGGTGATCAAGAAGATGGAAGTAGGTTTTACTGAGGTGCATGGCAGAAAGCTGAGACAATGGTCATAACACATGGAAAAATATTCAGCTACAGGATAGTCAAACACTGGAACATAGGGCTGAAAGAGCTTGTGGAGTACCTGTCCTTTGAGGTTTTCAGATCCAGACTGGATAAAGCCCTGAGCAACCTGCTCTGAATTCATTCATTACTCTGCCTTGACAAAGAGATGTTTTGGCTCTTAATTTAAAAAAAAAAAAAAAGAAAAAATCAAATAAAGAAAAATATATTAATCAATAACTGAAGCTAAGACAAATTCAAATGAGGTATCAGTCTCAAATTTGTAACACCAAGTGTGACACTTCCTTACACTTTCTAAGTCTATTAACTACTCAGTGCTAAAATCTGTTAGGTGTGCGTGTGTTTGGGTTTTGCTTTTTATAAATGGCTTCTTTCTCATAGGCTTTTCATTAGTTATTTGAGCTGCAAAATGTACAGTCGCCGTCCATCACAAACATTTTTGTTGCAACCAACCATATGAAAAAAACCAATTTTTGAGCAGAATCTGCAGAAAGTGCTGCAAGATAGAAAAATCTCCACAGAACTAAACAGAGTACCCAGAACTGGAATGGCTCATTGCCTTGGGGAATTCCTTGGGGAACAGTCTTTTAGGACAGAAAATTTCAGCTCCCAATCTATCAAAATAAATGCTTGTTTTCTTAAATGCATTCAGTACTATAAAGTACAAACCAAGAATAACTGGAATGAAAATAAAGTAACTATTTAAATAATTGAATGGGTTAGATTCAGTATGGTAACAATTGCACGATTCAGTAAGGATATGGTCACCTGAAAAAGTTATCACGAGCTAAACAAAGGTATGAATGTACAGCACCTCAGCTCATTATTCACAGACATGCTGCTATTCCGTGGTAAGAAATGTCATGTTAATCATGAGGTGAAGCCAAGCACGTAGGCAGTTACCAGAGAATACTAGCACACTAGAAAATCCATACTTCACTCTACTCATGAGGTCTGCTTTATGTGCTAATAACTTACTGCATATTTTGGAAACAAAAGCTCCTAATTAAAGCGAATTTCTTCTCAAAACTAGTTGTAGCTATGGATGCATGAACACATTATCATAATGAACCTCTGCCTCCTCTGAGGGAAGAGGTGTACAAACAACAGACTAGACAGTGACAAAAAACAATGCATGTTCTTTGCATGTGCTTTACTACTAAAATGTGTAAATGCCGCAGTAATCTCTTCATGCATTTCTGTGGCTAAATGATTAAGGGGAACAGATCAAACATTGTAGAACAAATTTTACAGCACCATAAAGAGGAGAAATGCAGACTGAACCCTAGCGACTAAACCAAGTGCCTCAATATAGACATATATAATTTCACATAAACAGATAACCTGATCTGCACATGTAGATTTACTCTGACATCATCAGGGAGCCAGTATCTTTAAAGACATATGAACAAGCTATTCAGGAGAAAATTCATTTGTCAGCAGCAAACATTAAGGTAACTTGAGAATCAGAGAAAAAACTGATACAGAGTGACTTTGTGCAGGAATGGCTACATGTGACTGCGTCAAAATGTTGTTTGATGCACACTGAAGAAAGACCAACCCAAGGCTCTGAAACATAAATATACATAAAGCAACTGACTATTTGCCTTTTATTAAAAGTCCCCATAAAAATCTAGTTATCTTCCTCCAAAAGTGGTGTCATTGCTGAAGAAGAAATAATCCTGAGACGACAAAGCAAGGCTCAGGCTAGCTCAGAGGGCCTTTCGCAAAACCCAAGACAAAATTTCTGCTGAGTTCAACAGGGCTGCATCTTCATTTGTGCCTTTGCCTCAAGTCTGCGTCATTGGGCGTCAGTCTGGGCTACAACTTAAACACATTTGCAAGCTAAAGCCACAGCAAAAGCAGCAGCCTAATTTGTGATCAGAATGCCTTACTACAATGTGCTCCTGCCTGCTTCCTGAAGCCACGCTGCCTGCACCAGAGCTTCCATCTTGCAACCTCTCTGTAAGAAGGCACTTCTTCATTTCTGATATACTGACAAAATAGAAGTGCTGCAGAATGCCGGCACTAAACCACCCTCACTTTAAAAGCTGGGAGAAGGGAGATAATACATGAATACACTAAACTATAGGTTTATTTCCATTACAGTAGACGGTGAATTGTTAGAGGCTGTACCTATAAACCTTACACTTTCCTTTATTCAGCCAAACCATGTGAAAATAACACATTCTACAACTATGCAGGTAACAATTGAACACTTTGCACTCTTACAAAAACAAATGGACTAGAGAAACAAGCATTATGGCATGAAATGCCTCAAAACACACATATTTCTTTGTAAAGGGAGAGAGAAAAGCACAACCCTCCAGCATCCCCTATTTTCATCATCAACCTTTTCCTCAATGTCCATAAAATCCCTACTTAGCAACAAATCATTATGCATCCAAGAAGCAATAAATACAATTGTTTCTGCAGCTTATCATCATCTTTGGGTAAGTAGGTCAGAAGGAACTACCATCGTTAGAGAAGACCTCTGTCTCCCTGCACATCTATAGCAAAATATGATGTTGCTACCTTTATTCGGCTTTAATGCTCCAGATAAAACTGAAATAGTTGCCATGAATAAAAATACATTCAAAGCACATCTCAAATTTGAGGTTAAAATCAAATTCCAGAATAGAAATCGTATTTTTCCACAACTCTACAGAGGACAATTCTACAACAGTTACAGGAAAATTAGTTACTGCTCTAGTTCTTTGTAAAAAAAAAAAAAAAAAAAGTCCTTCTCTCACTATCACAGACATCTCTAGAGACAACTGGGCTTCACACTTGTTCTCTTCAGAGACTGTTCAACTGCAGACCATTCTATATGCTCACACCTTGAACTTGAACCCCAGCATGGCAGCTGATTACATCTAGGACATCACTATGTCACTCCACAAAGACATTAACATACCTCCACAGATATAACCAAGCAGCATTTCTGTATTTCATATATGTAATTCCAATAGCATTAATTACAATGAAGTGACAAGCAACCCGTCTGCTACATACGTGCAATTATAGCCACACTGTATGCTGCAAAAGAGGAATGCAGGCTAATTAACAGTCTTTGCTAGATAAAGAAATCGTAAAAAAGGGTTGTGATTACCAAAGGAATTGGCCCGTTCAAAGAAAAATACATAGAATCATAGAATCGTCTAGGTTGGAAAAGACCTTTAAGATCATCCAGTCCAACCATTAACTTACACTACCAAGCCCACCTAAACCAATTAAGGGTAGACTAGACTAAACCATATCCCGAAGTGCCACATCTACCTGTTTTTTGAACATTTCCAGGGATGGTGATTCCACCACCTCTCTGGGCAGCCTGTTCCAATGCTTGACCACCCTTTCCGTAAAGAAATTTTTCCTAATTTCCAGTCTAAACCTCCCCTGGCGCAGCTTGAGCCCATTTCCTCTCGTCCTATCGCTAACTACGTGGGAGAAGAGACCAACACCCACCTCACTACAGCCTCCTTTCAGGTAGTTGTAGAGAGGGAGGGACTCTGGTGGGACTGGGAGGACACACAGCATAACTTTTCTGGCCAAGCCTGACTGCGGAAGGCAGCCCGCAGCACACAGTCCAGGCTGGCCCTGAGGGCCCAGTGCGAGAACACTGAGAGAACACAGTCATCTCTTCCCGTCACACCAAGTAAGTTTTTAGGAATATGGCTATTTGCAACAAATGTATTTTGAACCGCAGCCTACCTCCAGCTTCCAATCACTGAGGGCAGGTGGGAGGCAGCACACCGTGGGGTTTTTTAGGGAAGATTTACTAACAGGAAATCCTTCATATGTACACCCAGAGTGCCCACAGTTTACAGACTCACTGCACCCCACAGCAAGCTGAAGGCTGCCTTACTGGCCCACCTATGTCCTGCTTAAATACACTGGTGCGGGAGCTGATTTTTCCTAAAGTGACTTCCCCAGTGCTCCTAACACAAACCCCTACTTTATGCACCAGACTGGGCGGCGTGCTTGCTTGCCTCTGACATTACAAAAACCAGGCTTGAACCCACTTCCCTGGGTTGCTCTCGGCCTTTAGAGAGGCTCAAGAGCTACAGAACGACCAGCACTCACCTCCGGCCCCTGGGTCGAGCAGCGCAGGGCAGCCTGCGGCCCCCCGCGGGGGAAGGTGGGCAGCCGGAGCCCTGAGGGACGGGACGGAAGGGAAGGGAACGCCGCCACCTCCCCAGCTGGCCCACCTGCCCCACCTGCCCCGTCCGCCGACGGCTGCGGCCCTGCGAGGCCCTGCGGCGCAGGTGACGATCAGCCCTGAGGGCGCAGTAACACGAAGCTGCTCCCTGTCTCCCTCTGTGCCTCAGGCTCTTACAACAAGGTGTATGGGCCTAGTAGCAACAGAGCTGGCGGCCTGGGTGTTGGCAGCACCCCTCAGCGAGGCGGGCTGCCTGCTCCCTTCCGAAGCGATGAGCACCAGGGCGGGAGGCCACAGGGCAGCCGCAGCTGTGTCTCTGGACCTGCGTCTCCTCCCGAAAGCAGCAAAGATCGCTGCTGGCAGCAGCTCCTTCGCTGGAGGCTTAGGCGCTCTGTGCATCCCCACATCCAGCTGCAGCTTAAATCCCCATCCGTTTGTCTAAACTCCAACAGACCATGACAAAAAGAAATGTGTCTAGGTAACCTTTATAGCCAAACAGTGCCCGTTTATAAAATATGTTTTATAAAGTCAGTGATAGTACCAGAGATCTGTGGTAAGAGTTTAAGCAGTTACCACTGGTTTTGTCTGATGTTAGTCACCTCGTGAATTACATGTTTTCATTCAGAATAACAACTGGG